>NC_090332.1:52320411-52630411 GCF_035084215.1 Heptranchias perlo | reverse complement strand
GCTGCGGAGAACATGGTGTAGTTTCTCCGCTCCGGGGAAGTACTGGACGACAACAACAGCCAATCTCCAGAGGCCATCCTACAACTCATCCGCTTCATCCTGGATCACAATGTCTTCACCTTCGATAACCAGTTCTTTACCCAAACACACGGAACAGCCATGGGGACCAAATTTGCACCCCAATACGCCAACATTTTCATGCACAAGTTCAAGCACGAATTCTTCACTGCACAGGACCTCCAACCAACGCTATACACCAGATACAGCGACAACATTTTCTTGCTATGGACCCACGGCGAAGAATCACTGAAGAGACGACGCGATAACATCAACAAATTTGCTGTTTGTGGTCTACATTAACGACTTGGATATGAATGTAAAAGGTATGATCAGTAAGTTCGCTGATGATACAAAAATTGGTAGGGTGGTAAATAGCGAGGAGGATAGCCTCAGTCTGCAGGACGATATAGATGGGTTGGTCAGATGGGCGGAACAGTGGCAAATGGAATTTAACCCGGAAAAGTGCGAGGTGATGCACTTTGGAGGGACTAACAAGGCAAGGGAATACACAATGAATGGGAAGACCCGAGGCAAGACAGAGGGTCAGAGGGATCTTGGTGTGCAAGTTCACAGATCCCTGAAGGCGGCGGAACAGGTAGATAAGGTGGTAAAGAAGGCATATGGGATACTTGCCTTTATTAGCCGAGGCATAGAATACAAGAGCAAGGAGGTTATGATGGAGCTGTATAAAACACTGGTTAGGCCACAGCTGGAGTAGTGTGTGCAGTTCTGGTCGCCGCACTACAGGAAGGATGTGATCGCTTTGGAGAGGGTGCAGAGGAGATTCACCAGGATGTTACCAGGGCTGGAGCGCTCCAGCTATGAAGAGAGACTGGGAAGATTGGGTTTGTTTTCCTTGGAGCAGAGGAGGCTGAGGGGGGACATGATTGAGGTGTACAAAATTATGAGGGGCACAGATAGGATGGATACTAAGGAGCTTTTTCCCTTCGTTGAGGGTTCGATAACAAGGGGTCATAGATTCAAGGTAAAAGGCGGGAGGTTTAGAGGGGATTTGAGAAAGAACTTTTTCACCCAGAGGGTGGTTGGAGTCTGGAACTCACTGCCTGAGAGGGTTGTGGAGGCAGGAACCCTCACAACATTCAAGAAGTATTTGGATGAGCACTTGAAATGCCATAGCATACAAGGCTACGGACCAAATGCTGGAATTTGGAATTAGATTAGACTGGGCTTGATGGCCAGCGCGGACACGATGGGCCGAAGGGCCTCTATCCGTGCTGTATAACTCTATGACTCTATAAGTTCCATCCCACCATCAAACTCACCATGGACTACTCCTCAGAATCGGTTTCTTTCTTGGACACACAAATCTCCATCAAAGACGGGCACCTCAGCACCTCACTCTACCGCAAGCCCACGGACAACCTCACGATGCTCCACTTTTCCAGCTTCCACCCCAACCACGTCAAAGAGGCCATCCCCTATGGACAGGCCCTACGAATACACAGGATCTGCTCAGACGAGGAGGAACGCTATGGACACCTACAGACGCTGAAAGACGCCCTCGTAAGAACGGGATATGACGCTCGACTTGTCGATCGACAGTTCCGACGGGCCACAGCGAAGAATCGCATAGACCTCCTCAGAAGACAAACACGGGACGCAACCAACAGAGTACCCTTCGTCGTCCAGTCCTTCCCCTGAGCGGAGAAACTACACCATGTTCTCCGCAGCCTTCAACATGTCATCGATGACGACGAACACCTCGCTAAGGCCATCCCCACGCCTCCACTACTCGCCTTCAAACAGCCACCCAACCTCAAACAGACCATCGTTCGCAGCAAATTACCCAGCTTTCAGGAGAACAGCGTCCACGACACCACACAACCCTGCCACGGCAACCTCTGCAAGACATGCCAGATCATCGACACAGATACCACCATCACAGAGAGGACACCACCCACCTGGTACATGGTTCATACTCCTGTGACTCAGCCAACGTTGTCTACCTCATACGTTGCAGGAAAGGATGCCCCGGAGCATGGTACATTGGCAAGACCATGCAGACACTGCGACAACGGATGAACGGACACCGCGCAACAATCGCCAGACAGGAGGGTTCCCTCCCAGTCGGGGAACACTTTAGCAGTCAAGGACATTCAGCCACCGATCTTCGGGTAAGCGTTCTCCAAGGCGGCCTTCGAGACACACGACAACGCAAAATCGTCGGGCAGAAGTTGATAGCCAAGTTCCGCACCCATGAGGACGGCCTCAACTGGGATCTTGGGTTCATGTCACGCTACACGTAACCCCACCAGCAAAAGGGGAAAAAAAAGTTATCTGTTTTTAATACACTCTCTCTCTGCCATTTGGGTCTCTTTCTCTCTGTCTGTGTAATTGACACAATGTATATTCAGTGTACTGGGACGTACTGTTCTCCGTGACTGGCCTGTTTGAACACCAACGACACCTTTTGATTGGTGTGATGGTGTCCCAGCCTAATATAAGATATGCGATTTGAGAACCTTTCACTCATTCACCTGACGAAGGGGATAATCTCCGAAAGCTTGTGATTTTAAAATAAAATTGTTGGACTATAACCTGGTGTTGTAAGATTCCTTACATGTGTTCATTTAGAAGGGTGGACCATGAGCAGATTTCCTGTGTTGATCATCCAGTTTGAAAGCCCCAAAATATCACATCTCCAGCTGTTTGTGGAAAGTAATTCTCAGTTTAATCTTATCTATACATAACCAACCAACAGAGCAGTCGTTCCACAGAAACTGCCAAAGGTCTGATTGTTTATCTTGCTGGTTGCTAAGGAAATCACGTCATTACTTGTGTGCTACGTTCGTGAGTCAAATTCCAAAACATTAACTACAGGACTGTACTCTAGGGGGAAGAATATGTACTAAATTATGAAAAATATCTACAGTATTATACTATATGGTCCGGCATAGATTCAATCTCTAATAAGGGGATGATCTGCAATGATAATTTACACAAACACAACAAGAATGAATTGCTAGCATCTGGAAAAAGTAGCAGCTGACAACCTAAATGACTAATAACAACCTGCTTATCTCCTGAAGTTGCTTTGAGGAAAGCGAAAAGATAAAAATACAGAACATGCATGTTATTTTAGGAAATTTTCAGTGAAGGAATGTCCTACTCAGAACCATTCCAGGCCTGAAGGTTATTTTAAAAAGTGTTTCCAATCCATGCAAAATTACAGCATGTTCTTGTTGACAAAGCAACATCAAAGCTTAATTTGTCATGTTTCTGGCATATATACAGCTTTTCAAACATCTCATTCAACAGTAACGCGGGACTGAGAAACTCAAGGGTTACAATAGTTGGAAAAAGGGCTTTCCTGAATGAAGGAGTCATAAGCAAATATGTTATACTGTTTGTGGAATGTTCTCATACAAAAATATTGTAAATCAGAATAGGTGGGGTAGAGTAGGGGTATGGGTACAAAAGAAAAAAAACAAACAAACTTGCATTTATATAGCACCTTTCATGACCTCAGGGTGTCCCAAAGCGCCTTAAATCCACTGAAGTACTTTTGAAGTGTAGTCACTAATGTAGGGAAATTGGACTTGAGCACTTTTTATTCCCAACCTCACTTTTCTGATTTTCTCCCCACCTGAGACTTTTCTTGTCGATATGGGCTCAGTACCACACTGCGTTGCGACAGCTGAGCCATCTGGGAAACTATCCAGCACTAATAATGCAGTGGTCCTGGACGATACAAAAATCTGACAGCACTATAGTAAACAATTCCAGGGTGTTCAGAACCACAGGACAAGAACATATTGCTAAGGCAACTCACTGGTACACTGATGTAAAGTAATTAAAAATGCAAATACTGTATTTTATGCACACAGGTGTTCATAGCATCTTTTCCCCTCCCTGTGCAATTACAAGCTCCCCCAGTGAATTATCTATTCTAATGCCATCTCCCTGCTCTTTCCTTGTACCTTTTAATACTTTTTTCAAACATTTATCAAATTCCCCCTTCTCTGTCCTGAATGACTTGACTTCAATAACCACTTGAGGAAAAGCATTCAATATCTTCATAATTGTTTTTTAAAAATCCTGCTAACCTCCCCCTTTAGGCTTTGAGTGCTAATTTTATGTTTATACCCCCTTGATTTCCTCTGCTTCAGCGAATACAGTGAGGTGTTGGAGCTATTATTACAAAAACACAAGTGCAAAGGAAGCTTGCTTTAGAGCATAAGGCAATAAGCATGTTCCGTAGTACACTCACTGCTCTTGGGAGAACAGACCATGGCTTTCAAGCACTACAAGTGCTATGGATCCCCATACAGATGTTACATTTTTTTTTACAAAGTGTACGACTAACAAGTGACTGTTCTTGAGGGTAGGAGCAGGGAGATGAGCTAGGTGGGGTCAAGTTGGCTCAAGGATGACAGACCTGTTGACAATGGAACCGAGTTGATCCTCTGCGTCAGACGCAGATTCACCAGAATGATACTGGGGCTGAGAGGGTTAAATTATGAGAACATGTTGTGTTAATAAAATTAACATAAGTAAAACAACAGTAATGCAGAAAATAATAGCACTAAAGAGTGACAAATCCCCAGGACCAGATGGTTTCCATCCCAGGGTTTTAAAGGAAGTAGGTGAGCACATTGCAGATGCCCTAACTATAATCTTTCAAAGTTCTCTAGATTCAGGAACTGTCCCTCTAGATTGGAAAATTGCACGTCACTCTGCTTTTTAAGAAAGGAGAGAGGGGGAAAACAGGGAATTATAGACCAGTTGGCCTAACATCTGTTGTGGGGAAAATGCTGGAGTCTATAATTAAGAATAGGGTGACTGAAAACCTCGAGAATTTTCAGTTAATCAGAGAGAATTTTCAGTTAATCATGGATTTGTGAAAGGTAGGTCGTGCCTGACAAACCTGATTGAATTTTTTGAAGAGGTAACTAAAGTAGTGGCCAGGGGAATGTCAATGGATGTTATTTATATGGACTTCCAGAAGGCATTTGATAAGGTCCCACATAAGAGACTGTTAGCTCTTATGTGGGACCATGGAATCTAGGGAAAAGTATGGACTTGGTTAGGAAGTTGGCTGAGCGAAAGGCGACAGAGAGTAGGGATAATGGGTAGGTACTCACATTGGCAGGATGTGACTAGTGGAGTCCCGCAGGGATCTGTCTTGGGCCCTCAATTACTCACAATATTTTCTGTCTTGGGGCCTCAATTATTCACAATATTTTCTGTCTTGGGGCCTCAATTATTCACAATATTTATTAACGACTCAGATGAAGGCATAGAGAGTCTTATATCTAAGTTTGCGGATGACACAAAGATTGGTGGCACTGTAAGCAGTGTAGATGAAAACATAAAATTACAAAGGGATATTGATAGATTAGGTGAATGGGCAAAACTGTGGCAAATGGAATTCAATGTAGGCAAATGTGAGGTCATCCACTTTGGATCAAAAAAGGATAGAACAGGGTACTTTCTAAATGGTAAAAAGTTAAAAACAGTGGATGTCCAAAGGGACTTAGGGGTTCAGGTACATAGATCATTGAAGTGTCATGATCAGGTGCAGAAAATAATCAAGAAGGCTAATGGAATTCTGGCCTTTATATCTAGAGGACTAGAGTACAAGGGGGCAGAAGTTATGCTTCAGCTATACAAAACCCTGGTTAGACCGCACCTGGAGTACTGTGAGCAGTTCTGGGCACCGCACCTTCGAAGGACATATTGGCGCATAGGTTTACTCGAATGATACCCGGACTTCAAGGGTTAAGTTATGAGGCGAGATTACACAAATTGTATTCTCTAGAGTTTAGAAGGTTAAGGGGTGATGTGATTGAAGTTTATAAGATATTAAGGGGAACAGATAGGGTGGATAGAGAGAAACTATTTCCGCTGGTTGGGGATTCTAGGAGTAGGGGGCACAGTCTAAAAATTAGAGCCAGACCTTTCGGGAGTGAGATTAGAAAACATTTCTACACACAAAGGGTGGTAGAAGTTTGGAACTCTCTTCCGCAAACGGCAATTGATACTAGCTCAATTGCTAAATTTAAATCTGAGGTAGGTAGCTTTTTGGCAATCAAAGGTATTAAGGGATATGGGCCAAAGGCGGGTATATGGAGTTAGATCACAGATCAGCCATGATCTTATCAAATGGTGGAGTAGGCACGAGGGGCTGAATGGCCTACTCCTGTTCATATGTTCCTAAACTTGTCTTGTATTCCCTTGAGTATAGAAGATTGATGGGTGATCTGGTCGGGTAGATACAAGGAAATTATTTCTTCTGGTGGGGAAATCAAGAACAAGGGGACGTAATCTTAAAATTAGAGCTGGACCATTTAGGAGGGAATCAGAAAGCACTTTTTCACACAAAGGGTAGTGGAAATCTGGCACTATTCATAAAGGAAAACCTTCAACTGCATTAGAAACAGTTAGCAGATGAGCCAACACACTTTCAGACAAAGATTCAGATCTGTAACAACAAGTTTCTAAAAAAATAATTTATAATTGCAAATTTCAAAACACCTCCAACACACCTGTGGAACATCAAACGACCTCATGCACAGAGATAGATGGCAAACTCACTTGTGAAACCCATTTCACTGTGTCGTACACAGATTGCTCACCACCACAATCACAACTGAAAGACAGGCTTTACAACCAGAAAATATATCTCAAGTCAATCTTGAGCACTGGTCAAACTGTTCATTCCTGCTCATGCAAAGCAAAACTCCACAAATTATTCAAGAAAAAAAATTAGTTGCAAAATTTCCATAACAAATACCATTATGCTTATTATGAATGAAATGTCCATCATGGGGTCACAAAGAGGCAGAACACAGATTTTATGCATATGATTCCTTATTCTTAGCTGGTCCATCAGGATGGGAACAGAGGTAAAGGCCTCCACATAGAGGCATCGAAGTAGAAGAAAGTAAAAATACAGAAAACAAGTCATCCCAGTTTGCTCTCATTTGCCACTCAAAAGTAGCCTAAGCTTTCTTAAGACATGATTGCCACAAAGATTTGCAACTCTAGCATGCTTTCTCAAATGGAAAGCTTTCTCCCATACACAGACCATCAAAGCATTCTTCTTCTTAAAGATAAAGGGTAGAGTTTCTGGTGGTAATATCAGTACAGTCCAGGCGAAATTGGCCGAAGCAGCGCAAAAGATTGGGGAATTTTAAACATAAGTGAGTTATGCCCAAAACCACTTACGTTCGTGTTTTCCGCAATCTTTTATGCTGGTTTAAGATTCAATTTGCCCGGATCATTCCCTGTCCATGAAACTGGCCACGCCCCATGTCAACATTGCGAGATTCCGCCGATTGCGCTGGATCGGGAAGGCTCTTCAAATTGCGCTCATTTTCTTAGATTTTCAGGCACTAGCAGGCACATTATAAAAGTTTTCCCTATCAAAAATATTTAATTTACTAAGAAACTGACTAGTGTACACCAACAAAACTAGTAAATGGTTCAGTATGGTTTTTTGAAGTTATTTTCAATTATTTTAAATCAGGTTATTTTTGGTGATAAACCCATTTTCAGGTTTCCACTCTTACATCAATGAATACTCTTTAAAGGAAAGAAAAAAAATAAACGATTACTTCATGGAAGATTTTATGTTTAATATTATGCAAGTGACTTTTATCAGCAACTTGAACCAGCACAATGTCAACTACATTTTGGGCACAATTTCCCGAATGTGCCCAAAGCAGAAACTCTACCCCTTACTCTAGAGCACTGTGTCACAGAATGCCTGATGTGAGCTTGCAACCTTGCAACTGCTGACATAGCAAATTCCCAATCCTAGATATATCAAAGTTGGGGAGGGGGAGGAGGTTACAAGCAACGATTGGCTGCTTCCCAACAAGGTTTGGACGTGTGATGTCAATCATAAGCAATTACTGGCATCCTTAGCAGCCAACTTTGTCACAAGGTCTGGAAGCAAGTTACCTGCACCTTCTTTGTCAGGGATTAATTCAATGGCGGGCAGAGACCAAAACCAAGAGAGAGAAATTGGGAAAAGCAAGAACAATTTTGTGCTTGCACTGCGATCGAAGTCTTTTTCTTAAAAAAAAGTCAAAATACAAGCACCAGTACCACAGCAGACCACTAACAAATACTAATCACACCTCACCAATGACAAGACCATAGTTACTGTGGGCAGATTCAGCGGAATTTGACAATTGTAGCCTAAGAAAGCACAGAATAAGAAAAAACTTGCATTTATATAGCGTAGAAGAATGTCCCAAGGTGTTTCATTGTGGTGTAATCAGAAATAAATAATTGACCTGCCAAAGAACCACATATTAGGAGGGGTGACCAAAAGTTTGATCAGAGGTGGGTTTTAAGGATGATGTTGAAGGAGATGGAGAGGCTAAGGCAGAAAATTGCAAAGCATGGGGCTTAGTCGCTGAGGACGTGGCTGCCAATGGCGGAGCAAAGGGAAGGAGATGCACAACAGGTCAGAGTCGAGAGAATGAAGAATTGGTCGGGAAGCGGGACTGCAGCGCTGGAAGAGATAGGGAGGGAGAGGCCATGAACGGTTTCCAAATGAACATTCAGCCCATCAAGGCCATTGTTCCCAGAACAGATTGTACATGGATCATAAAAGCTTCCCAATTCACGACATCTGCTGCAAAGTTTCGATATACTAATGTCCTTTAGGGGAGGAAACGTGCCATCCTTACCTGGTCTGGCCGAAATGTGACTCCAGACCCACAGCAATGTGGTTGATTCTTAATTGCCCTCTGAAATGTCCCAGCAAGCCACTCAGTTGTACAATCTAGCTACAAAAGGTCATAATAAAAATAAAACCAGACGGACCACCCGTTATCGGACCACTAGACACCAGACACGATGGGCAATAAATGCCTGCCTCGCCAGCGATGCCCACGTCCCATGAACGAATAAAAAAAAAGGCAAACCAAGCCCAATCGACCCTCCTCACTAACATCTGGGGACTTGTGCCAAAATTGGGAGAGCTGTCCCACAGACTAGTCAAGCAACAGCCTGACATAGCCATACTCACAGAATCATACCTTTCAGCCAATGTCCCAGACCCTTCCATCACCATCCCTGGGTATGTCCCGTTCCACCGGTAGGACAGACCCACCAGAGGCGGTGGTACTGTGATATATGGTCAGGAGGGAGTGGCCCTGGGAGTCCTCAACATTGACTCTGGACCCCATGAAATCTCATGGCATCAGATCAAACATGGGCAAGGAAACCTCCTGCTGATTACCACCTACCGCCCTCCCTCAGGTGATGAATCAGTCCTCCTCCATGTTGAGCACCACTTGGAGGAAGCACTGAGGGTAGCAAGGGCACAGAATGTAATCTGGGTGGGGGACTTCAATGTCCATCACGAAGAGTGGCTCAGTAGCACCACTACTGACCGAGCTGGCCGAGTCCTGAAGGACATAGCTGCCAGACTAGGCCTGCGGCAGGTGGTGAGCGAACCAACACAAGGGAAAAACCTACTTGACCTCGTCCACACCAATCTACCTGTCATAGATGCATCTGTCCATGACAGGATTGGTAGGAGTGACCACCGCACAGCCATCGTGGAGACGAAGTCCCGTCTTCGCACTGAGGACACCATCCAACGTGTTGTGTGGCACTACCACCGTGCTAAATGGGATAGATTCAGAACAGATCTAGCAGCTCAAAACTGGGCATCCATGAGGCGCTGTGGGCCAGCAGCAGCAGAATTGTATTCCAACACAATCTGTAACCTCATGGCCCGGCACATTCCTCACTCTCATTACCAACAAGCCAGGGGATCAACCCTGGTTCAATGAGGAGTGTAGAAGAGCATGCCAAGAGCAGCCCCAGGCGTACCTAAAAATGAGGTGCCAACCTGGTGAAGCTACAACACAGGACTACATACATACTAAACAGCAGAAGCAACATGCTATAGACAGAGCTAAGCAATTCCACAACCAACGGATCAGATCAAAGCTCTGCAGTCCGCCATATCCAGTCGTAAATGGTGGTGGACAGTTAAACAACTAACACGAGAAGGAGGCTCTGTAAACATCCCCATCCTCAATGATGGCAGAGTCCAGCATGTGAGTGCAAAAGACAAGGCTGAAGCGTTTGCAACCGTGGATGATCCATCTCGGCCTCCTCCTGATATCCCGACCATCACAGAAGCCAGTCTTCAGCCAATTTGTTTCACTCCATGTGGTATCAAGAAACGGCTGAGTGCACTGGACACAGCAAAGGCTATGGGCCCAGACGACATCCCAGCTGTAGTGCTGAAGACTTGTGATCCAGAACTAGCCGCGCCTCTAGCCAAACTGTTTCAATACAGCTACAACACTGGCATCTACCCAACAATGTGGAAAATTGCCCAGGTATGTCCTGTCCACAGAAAGCAGGACAAATCCAATCCAGCCAATTACTGTCCCATCAGTCTACTCTCAATCATCAGCAAAGTGATGGAAGGTGTCGTCGACAGTGCTATCAAGCGGCACTTACTCACCAATACCCTGCTCACCGATGCTCAGTTTGGGTTCCGCCAGGACCACTCAGCTCCAAACCTCATTGCAGCCTTGGTCCAAACATGGACAAAAGAGCTGAATTCCAGAGGTGAGGTGAGATGAGAGTGACTGCCCTTGACATCAAGGCAGCATTTGACCGAGTGTGGCACCAAGGAGCCCTGGTAAAATTGAAGTCAATGGGACTCGGGGGAAAACTTTCCAGTGGCTGGAGTCATACCTAGCACAAAGGAAGATGGTAGTGGTTGTTGGAGGCCAATCATCTCAGCCCCAGGACATTGCTGCAGGAGTTCCTCAGGGCAGTGTCCTAGGCCCAACCATCTTCAGCTGCTTCATCAATGACCTTCCGTCCATCATAAGGTCAGAAATGGGGATGTGCACTGATGATTGCACAGTGTTCAGTTCCATTCGCAAGCCCTCAGATAATGAAGCAGTCCGAGCCCGCATGCAGCAAGACCTAGACAACATCCAGGCTTGGGCTCATAAGTGGCAAGTAACATTCGCGCCAGACAAGTGCCAGGCAATGACCATCTCCAACAAGAGAGTCTAACCACTTCCCCTTAACATTCAATGGCATTACCATCACCGAATCCCCCGCCATCAACATCCTGGGGGTCACCATTGACCAGAAACTTAACTGGACCAGCCACATAAATACTGTGGCTACAAGAGCAGATTAGAGGTTGGGTATTCTGCAGCGAGTGACTCACCTCCTGACTCCCCAAAACCTTTCCACCATCTACAAGGCACAAGTCAGGAGTGTGATGGAATACTCTCCACTTGCTTGGATGAGTGCAGCTCCAACAACACTCAAGAAGCTCTACATCATCCAGGACAAAGCAGCCCGCTTGATTGGCACTCCATCCACCACCCTAAACATTCACTCCCCTCACCACCGGTGCACCGTGGCTGCAGTGTGTACCATCCACAGGATGCACTGCAGCAACTCGCCAAGGGTTCTTCGACAGCACCGCCCAAACCCGCGACCTCTACCATCTAGAAGGACATGGGCAGCAGGCACATGGGAACAACACCACCTGCACGTTCCTCTCCAAGTCACACACCATCCCGACTTGGAAATATATCACCGTTCCTTCATCGTCGCTGGGTCAAAATCCTGGAACTCCCTACTAACAGCACTGTGGGAGAACCTTCAGCACACGGACTGCAGCGGTTCAAGGCGGCGGCTCACCACCACCTTCTCAAGGGCAATTCGGGATGGACAATAAATGCTGGCCTTGCCAGCAATGCCCACATCCCATGAACGAATAAAAAAATATCCTCATCCCCCCAAAGGTAAAGCAAACAAAACCACAGAGTATCTATCTAACTTATTAATTTAATCAGATTTAACTCAGCTCTTTTTCTTTTGTTTCTCCAGTTTCCTCCCTTCAAGGTGCTAACTTCGTTGTCGCTGGGTCAAAATCCTGGAACTCCTTACCTAACAACATTGCGGGAGTACCTTCATCACTGCAGTGGTTCAAGAAGAAGGCCCACCACCACCTTCTTAAGGACAACTAAGGTTGGAGTATGGGTCGAGGGAAGATGGTATTGCACAGGCAACAGCACCCCAAATGGTATTACTTTATGTTTGAACCTGGACAGTGAGTTTTTTTTAATTCATTCTTGGGATGTGGATGTCGCAGATGGAACCCAGTGTAACTGTGGTTTGCCAGTGATGGATGTTTAAGCTAGTGGATGATGTACTAGTCAAGCACACTGCTTTATCCTGGATGGTGTTAAGTTTCTTCAGTATTGTTGCAGCTGCACCCATCCAAGCAAGTGGAGAATATTCTTGTGCCTTGTAGGTGGTGGAGAGATTTTTGGGAGTCAGGGGGTGAGTCACTCGCCACAGAATACCCAACCTCTAATCTGCTCTAGTAACCATGGCATTTATCTGGCTGGTCCAGTTGAGATTCTGGTCAACAATCGCCCTCAGGACATTAGTGGTGGGGGATTCGGTGATGGCAATGCCATTGAATGACATGCGGGGGATGGGTGTCTCTCTGTTGTTGGAGATGGTAGTCCTGGGACTTGTGTAGCATGAATGATAACTTGCTACTGATCAGCCCAAGCCTGGATACTGTATGCGGGCGTGGACTGCTTCATTATCTGAAGAATTGCGAAAGGAGTTCAACACTGTGCAATCATCAGTGAACAGCCTCACTTCTGACCTTATGATAGAGGGAAAGGCATTGATGAAGCAGCTGAAGATAGTTAGACAGAGGTCATTCCTTGAGGAACTCCTGCAGAGATGTCATAGGGCTGAGGTGATAGGCCTCCAACAGTTGCAACCATCTTTCTTGATCCAGCAATGACTCCATCCACCTGATCCTCTTTGACTTCAGTTTAACCAGGGCACCTTGGTGCCTCACTTGGTCAAATGTTACCTTGGCATCAGGGCAGTTACTCTCATCTCACCTCTTGCATTCAGCTCATGTCCATGTTTGGACCAGGGCTGTAATGAGATCTGGAGACGAGTGGCCCTGACAGAACACAATCTAAGCATCAGTGAGCAGGTTACTGGTCAATTAAGTGTCGCTTGATAGCACTGTTGATGACTCCTTCCATAACTTTGCTGATAATTGGGAGTAGGCTGACAGAGTGGTACTTGGCCAGGTTGGATTTGTCTTGCCTTTTGTGGACAGGACATACCTAGTGCTGTAGCTGTACTGGAACAACTTAGCTAGGGGCGTGACTAGTTCAGAAGCACAGGCAGTCAGCGCTACAGCTGGGACACTGTCGGGTCCCATAGCCTTTGCTATGCCCGGTGCACTCAGCCTTTTTTCAATGTCATATGGAGTGAATTGGATTGGCTGAAGACTGGCATCAGTAACGGTGGTGAACTCAGGAGGAGGCCGAGAAGAATCATCCACTTGGCATTTCTGGCTCAAGATGGATACAAATGCTTCAGGTCATGTCTTTTGCACTCACACGCTGTGCTCTGCCATTGTTGAGGATAGAGATGTTTATGGAGCCTCCTCCTCCCGTTTGTTGCTTAACTATCCACCACCATTTACAACTGGGTTGCATAGTACTGTTGGTTATGGGATCGCTTAGCTCTGTCTATAGCATAAAATAAAAGCAGAAAATGCTGGAAACACTCAGCAGGTCAGGAGAACTGTTCTGATGAAAGGTCATCGACCTGAAATGTTAACTGTTTCGCTCTTCACAGATGCTGCCTGACTTGCTGAGTCCATGCATTCAATCCCACATTCATAGAACTAATTTTATTACACAAATTCCAAGCAAAAACAATGGCTCCTACAGAAACACTACTTAAGGGTTAAAAATTTATTTTAAAGAATATTTAGGATTCAGATGCATAGTCAACGTTGCACCATATTATAGAGGCCCATATGTCTTCTTCATTACTTTGAGGAAAACAATCGATAATCTGCAAAGGAACCTGCTAAAACATTTATGATTGAGTTATAAAGAATGCAAAAGACTGCTGTTAATCTGAATATGAACCAAGCATTTATAATGTAGCCAAATAATTAGGTGCTAACAACTTCCTGATTTAGATTTCCATCTCCAAACCAGGACACCACAAAGAAATCAGTAATAAAGGCAAACTCACAGTCAGGAACTGGAATAAAAAGATACCAAGGCAGAGTGCTGGGAACATTAAAGGTCTGTCCTATCACAGCTTCTTAATCTTTTCCCCCTATAACATTGGTGTTATAACTTGAAAACAAAGATGGGGTGTCTGTCAATGTAGAGAACATATGATATGCTCAACACTCCTTTACGTGGAAATTGCTGGATGTAGGTCTTCACCGTTCCCTCACTGATGTTGCAAAGATCCCCGTTGATCATAGAATCATACAGCACAAAAGGAGGCCCTTACCAAGGAAGAAGATGCTGCCAGTGTCTCGGTAAAGGAAGATATAGTTAAGGTACTGGATGGGCTAAAAATTGAGAACGAAGAGGTACTAGGAAGGCTTAAAATAGATGAGTCACCCAGTCCGGACGGGATGCATCCGAGGATGCTGAGGGAAGTAAGGGTGGTAATTGCAGAGGTATTGGCCATAATCTTCCAATTCTCCTTAGATATGGGGGTGGTGCCAGAGGACTGGAGAATTGCAAATGTTACACCCTTGTTCAAAAAAGGGCGTAAGGATAAACCCAGCAACTATAGGCCAGTCAGTTTAACCTCGGTGGTGGGGAAACTTCTGGAAACTATAATCCGGGACAGAATTAACAGTCACTTGGACGAGTGTGGATTGATTAGGGAAAGCTAGCCACGGATTTGTTAAAGGCAAATCATGTTTAACCAATTTGAGAGAGTTTTTTGATGAGGGCAATGCAGTTGATGTGGTGTATATGGATTTTCAAAAAGCATTTGATAAAGTACCACATGGTAGGCTTGCTATTAAGATTGCAGCCCATGCAATAAAGGGGACAATAGCAATGTGGATAAGGAATTGGCTAAGGGACAGGAAAGAGAGAGTAGTGTTGAACGGTTGTTTTTTGGACTGGAGGGAGGTGTGCAGTAGTGTTCCCTAGGGGTCGGTACTAGGACCACTGCTTTTCCTGATATATATTGATGACTTGGACTTGGGTGTACAGGGCACAATTTCAAAATTTGGAGATCACACAAAACTTGGAACGGCTGTGAACAGTGAGGTGGATAGAGAAAGACTTCAAGAGGATATAGACATGCTGCTGGCATGAGCGGACACGTGGCAGATGAAGTTTAACGTGGAAAAGTACAAAGTGATGCATTTCGATAGGAAAAATGAGGAACAGAGGGATCTGGGGGTATATGTACACAAATCATCGAAGGTGGCATGACAGGTTGAGAAAGCAGTTAAAAAAGCATACGGGGTCCTGGGCTTTATAAATAGAGGCATATAGTACAAAAGCAAGTAAGTCATGATGAACCTTTATAAAAACACTGGTTCGGCCACAACTAGAGTATTGTGTCCAGTTCTGGGCACAGCACTTCAGGAAAGATGTGAAGGCCTTAGAGAGGGTGCAGAGGAGTTATACTAGAATGATTCCAGGGATGAGGGACTTAAATTACATGGATAGACTGGAAAAGCTGGGATTGTTCTCCTTGGAACAGAGAAGGTTGAGAGGAGATTTCATAGAGGTATTCAAAATCATGAGGGGTCTAGGCAGAGTAGATAGAGAAACTGTTCCCATTGGTGGAAGGGTCAAGAACCAGAGGACATAGATTTAAGGTGATTGGCAAAAGAACCAAAGGTGAGATGAGGTAAAACTTTTTTTACACAGCGAGTGGTTGGGATCTGGAATGCACTGCCCGAGGGAGTGGTGGAGGCAGATTCAATCATGGCCTTCAAAAGGGAACTGGATAAGTACTTGAAACGAAAAAATATGCAGGGCTACAGGGATAGGGTGGGGGAGTGGGACTAGCTGGATTGCTCGTGCATAAAGCCAGCGAGGACTTGATGGGCTGAATGGCCTAGTTCCGTGCTGTAACCTTTCTATGATTCGGCCCATCATTCATGTGCTGGCTCTTTAAAAAGTTATCCAATTAGTGCACTCCTGCACTTTCCCCATAGCTCTGCAAATTTTTCCTCCAATTCTGGCCTCTTGCACGTCCCTGGATTTAATCACTCCACCATTGGCGGCTGAGACCCTAAGCTCTGGAATTCCCTCCCTAAACCTCTCCGCCTCTCTATTCTCCTTTAAGACACTCCATAAAACCTACCTCTTTGACCAAGCCTGTCCTAATATCTCCTTATGTGGCTCAGTGTGAAATTTCGTTTGATAACGCTCCTGTGAAGCGCCTTGGGATGTTTTACTACTTTTACTGCTTGGGTCCCAGCTATTCACAATATATATCAATGATGTGGATGAGGGAACCAAATGTAATATTTCCAAGTTTGCTGATGACACAAAACTAGGTGGGATCGTGAGTTGTGAGGAGGATGCAAAGAGGCTTCAAGGCGATTTAGACAAGTTGAGTGAGTGGGCAAATACATGGCAGATGCAGTATAATGTGGATAAATGTGAAGTTATCTACTTCGGAGGGAAAAACAGAAAGGCAGTGTATTATTTAAATGGTGATTGATTGGGGAATGTTGATGTACAAAGGGACCTGGGTGTCCTTGTACACCAGTCACTGAAAGCAAACATGTAGGTGCAGCAAGCAGTTAGGAAGGCAAATGGCATGTTGGCCTTCATTGCAAGGAGATTTGAGTACAGGAGCAAGGATGTCTTACTGCAGTTATACAGGGCCTTGGTGAGACCACACCTGGAGTATTGTGTGCAGTTTTGATCTCCTTACCTAAGAAAGGATATACTTGCTATAGAGGGAGTGCAGCGGAGGTTCACCAGACTGATCCTTCGGATGGCAGGACTGTCATATGAGGAGAGACTCAGCCTGTTTTCACTCGAGTTTAGAAGAATGAGAGGGGATCTCATTGAAACATATAAAATTCTGACACGGCTAGACAGACTGGAAGCAGGGAGGATGTTGCCCCTGGCTGGGGGGGTCCAGAACGAGGGGTCACAGTCTCAAGATACGGGGTAGGACATTTAGGACTGAGATGAGGAGAAATTTCTTCACTCAGAGGGTGGAATTCTCTGCCACAGAAGGCTGTGGAGGCCAAGTCACTGAATATATTTAAGAAGGAGCTAGATAGATTTCCAGACACAAAAGGCATCAAGGGTTTGGGGAGAGAGCGGGAATATGGTATTGAGATAGAGGATCAGCCATAATCATATTGAATGGCAGATCAGGCTTGAAGGGCCGAATGGCCTACTCCTACTCCTATTTTCTATGTTTCTAACGGTGCTATATAAATGCAATTTGTTGTTGTTACCCAATTCCCTTTTGAAAGTCACTACTGAATCTGCTTCCACCACCCTTTCAGGTAGTGCATTTCACATCCTAACAACTCGGTGCATAAAATAATTCTCCTCATCTGCTCCATGGTTCTCTTGCCAATTATCTTAAATTGGTGTCCTCTGGTTACCGACCCTCCTGCCAATGGAAACACTTTCTCCTTATTTATTGTATCAAAATCCTTCCTAACACCTCTATCAAATCTCCCCTTAACCTTCTCTGCTCTAAGGAGAACAATCCTAGCTTCCCTAGTCTCTCCACATAACTGAAGTCGCTCATCACTGGTATCATTCTAGAAATTTCCTCCGCACTCTTTTCAAGGTCTTGATATTCTTCCAAAAGTGTGGTGCCCAGAAATTGGACACAATACTCCAGCTGAGGCCTAACCAGTGATTTATAAAGATTTAGCATAACTCCCTTACTTTTGTACTCTATGCCTCTATTTATAAAGCCCAGAATCCCATATGCTTTTTTAACAGCCTTCTCAAATTAATGTTTGGAAGGAACCAGAGCCATAACTGTTGAGGGTTGTGGTGACCTTCATTTCAACTGTTAACGCCCTGCAGTATTTTGATCATGGCTGGAGGTTGTCATGGAGCATGTCACAGAGCCAGCCAATGGCTTCCTTAATAAACCGCTGTCGGTGGATGTACAGCTCCTCCGGTATTTCCTCGAATGGCTTGTACACACTCTGGAAGGGATAATATTGTGTGGGCTAGTGTCTCCGTACGTGGCGCTTTACTCTCTGGGCCTCCTGCCTCTGCTGCTGCTCTTCCTCTTTCATTATTATGGCTAAGAGAGTTATCGGCAACGGACAGGCCATTGCAACTGAAAACACGAAAGAAATCAAGGTGAGAATGTCGGGATCAAATACAGCCTGAATGTTTTCTGGAAGTGCTGATTTATGCCAAGATCAGGGTCTACAGGTCTCCGCCTGAAAATATTGGATGTAGATTTACACATGCTCTGAACTAGCGTAAATGAAGGAAATTCACATCGTTGCCTCTTTTGCATGGGGCCAGAGTTATGCTAATTAGGGGCGGAGGTTTCAAAGAACTGGCGCGACAGATCGAGGAAATTTTGTGCAGCATAAAAATACGCACAAGTTACGTACGTCAGAATTTCTTCAAATTGGTATTACATACTGCGATTATGCCATTATTTTGGCACAATTGTATAGGCAATTCCTGGTCCTATACTGATACAATACATTTCAAGAGCATGCAAGGATTTTTACTGTGTCTTTTCTTTTACATTTTTTTCGTATAATTTCTGCTTCACAAGATATTTCTCAGGGATTGACAGCAGAAGTTTTAGGTTCAGAGTTTGGGCACTTTCACATTTCTAAAGCAGTTTCTTCAGTAGCAGAAGATATGGCGGTGGGCAGATGTGGTCTACCACCTCAAATGTCTTCATCGATGGGATTTAAAAAAAAAACTTATAATTTCCTCTCTCCCCCTACCCCCGAAGGTAGGGCATGATTCCACAGGCGTACACAGACACTATTCTACCATGCGGACCATCAAAGCCGAGCCTGACTCTAGTCAAAGAACTTCAAGACTAATTATGGCATCCCAACTGCTACCACAGCTGAGGTCAGCTAAATGTACAGACCAGAATAAAACCTGGGACCTTCTGGTCTACATGGCCCAGTAGTATTGTATATTGTGCAGTGCCTTTATCCACTATGTCATTGAGCAGGGAGGGCCTCATCTGTGGGATTAGTTACAAGATGGCTTGAAAAGGCTCAATCACTTTACTAACAGACCACACCACGTGACACAGAAGAAATTTGAAGAAAGGATTGATATCTTAAAACATGGAAGTTCCTCAAACTTCCCAAGTTTTAAGATCAGTTTTTATTCTCACTTCATAAACCAAACAGAGATATAAGTGCACTCCTTCATTACTCCCATTCAGCAGTACTCTAGCAGTTTATCATTGTGATGTAGCATGAATCCTGAGATGGTGAAACAAAACAGTTAGTTGGTAAACTTTTTTGGGGATATAGTTTTTTTAATGTATTTCCTTCCCCAAGTACCACTCCTTGGACAACAGGACAAAGAGACGATATATCCCAAGTGTCTGGCAATACTGACCATAAACCAGTTACTACAAGAAGGATAACTTGTCTTCAACTTATTTTCCTATGAGAAAATGGTGGCTACAATCCCCTCATCCGACCACTCTGCAGTACAGTACTCTGGATAAAAATAAGAGTGTTTGTTTTGTCTGTTCCACAGAATCAGTTTAATGCATCATGGAACAGAGGCCGCTCTACAAAATAGGGACCCAAGCTTCACCAATTCACTGGAGTGGATCGGGTTTGAAGTTGGAAACTTGCATTCAATGGCAAAGAATTGCTGGAAAATATATTTGAGGAGATTGCTTTCTACCAGCATTATACAAATATTACAAATAAACTGAAGTGATCATTTGGGATAAATAAAATACAACTATTACTAAGAAAAACTAAATATGAAAATCATTAAAAGTGATGAAACTCTGCCAAATGCTGGCGTTAGGGTGCAGCGGGATCCTCTGTACAGTGTCAAGCTACAGTTGTATTATGTTTCGACAGAAATTTCTCACAGGAGCTAACAAAAGCTTACGGTCATAAATAAACACAGCAGGATCGCCCTGTCAGTTCTCATTATTAGCACTCCGGGTTGGCTTTTCTGGTCCATTTCTCACAGATTCAGCTAACCACGGGAACACCATCTCACAATTCTGTGTCTGATCAAAAATCCACTGGGGCAGCAGAATTACAATTAATGGCGACTGGAGACAACAGATGTGTTTCTTTTATCTGTGTGCTGCCTATCCAAAATGGTTTATTTTAACCCATTGCAAAACTTCCGTACACAGGACTGTGCCCACCCAGTCTATAAATAAATAGCTTCTTAGAATAGAGCCATAGAAAAGATACAGCACAGAAGGGGGCCATTCAGCCCATCGTGTCCACACCAGCTCGAAGAACAACCAGGTGCCCATTCTATTCCCACCTTCCAGCACCCGGTCCGCAGCCCTGCAGCTTAAAACACTTTAGGTGCAGGTCCAGGTACTTTTTAAAAGAGTTGAGGGTCCCTGCCTCTACCACCAATTCGGGCAGCGAATTCCATGCACCCAACACCCTCTGGGTAAAAATGTTTTTCCTCATGTCCCCTCTAATTCTTCCGCCAATCAGCTTAAATCTATGTCCTCTAGTTCTTGAACTCTCTGTTAGGGGAAACAGGTACTTCCTGTCCACTCTATCTAGGCGCCTAATAATTTTGTCCACCTCAATCAAGTCTTCCCTCAGCCTCCTCTGCTCTAAGGCAAAACTATTGGGCGGATATTCAAAGATATATTAAACCAATGAAGATGGTATTCCTTCCCTGTCAGATGCACAGCTGGTGTTCTGTTCAGTTAAAGTACCGTGTTACCATTCTGCTGAACGAAGTGCGGCACATTCATATTGCATTTTTCAGCCAGTACACATGAAATGTCAATTTTCGAGCCAAACCTGATGAATTACTGAAAAGCCTTTTCAGCTTTCAAAATACACCAGTATCCAGAAAACTATTTGCTAATTTCAAGCAGTTATTACAAGTAGGATATGTAGAGCCACAGACTTGCTTGAAGCTTAGCATTCTGGGAGTTTAAAAAGCACACACATTTCTATGTCCAGTTTTGGTGCTGTAATACTGCAACAATCTCTCCCAAGAGGTTGAAAGAAAAGCCCCAGATATAATTTAGTGTCAGTTCCGCTGTAATATTAGGTAGCTTCCATAGAACAAGATTCAACAAAAATCAAGCTCCATTTACCGTACACAAACTGCCTCTGACGGCAACAGTCCATAAAGTAAGCACAGCGACAACAATGCTGTCGGAGGCACCAAGACTTCCCTTCAGAGAGGGTGTTCCTCCTTCTAACAGCTATGACCCAGTGGCACGAAATATAAACAATGACCACCAGAAGACACCAAGGTAAGATCTGCCATTTAAAGTCAGTCTGAGCAGAGCAAGGTGAGATCTGCCATTTAAAGTCTGATTCAGTACGGATGGAGGGGCCAGAAATTCACATTTGGCATTCTTGGCCTGTACAGACCATCCTGTGACACTGGGGAAAGTGCCAGTCAGACTGGCTACTCCCCAAACGTAATAACCACAACTACTCTACAGCCAGAAATACATCACTGCAATAACTGACACTATTTGCACTTATAGTGCTGTTAACGTAGAGAAACAGCCTACGGTTGAAGTATTGAATGAATGCTGCATTCTCAAAGATGTCATCTTTTGGGTTGACATTAAACTGAAGCCTTACCTGCCTGTTCAGATGGATGTAAACAATCCTATGGCACAATTCGAAGAACAGTAGGGTGTTCTCCATGTCTCCTGGACAACACTTCTGCCTCGGCCACCACTACTGGTCATAGTCGGGGCATGCAATAAGGGAACAGCTATAATTATGGGGGATTTTAACTATCATATTAACTGGACAAATCAAATTGGGCAGGGCAGCCTTGAGGAAGAGTTTATTGAGTGTATTAGGGATGGATTTCTTGAGCAGTATGTAATTGATCCTACAAGGGGGCAAGCAACCTTGGAACTGGTCCTGTGTATTGAGCCAGGATTAATTAATAATGTCCTAGTTAAGGATCCCCTTGGAATGAGTGACCATAACATGGTTACATTCCATATCCAATTAGAGGGTGAGAAGGTTGGTTCTCAAACAAGCGTACTGAGCTTGAATAAAGGAGACTATGATGGTATGAGAGCGGAATTGATTAAAGTGGACTGGGAAAACAGATTAAAGGGTAAGACGGTACATGAGCAGTGGTGTTCATTTAAGGAGTTATTTTACAACTTTCAAAAAATATATATTCCACTGAGGAAAAAAGGGTGTAAAAGAAATGACAGCCATCCGTGGCTAAGTAAAGAAATTAAGGATAGTATCCGACTAAAAACAAGGACATAAGGTAGCCAAACTTAGTGGGAGGATAGAAGATTGGGAAGTCTTCAAAAGACAGCAAAAAGTAACTAAAGGATTGATTAAGAAAGGGAAGATAGATTATGAAAATAAATTAGCAAAAAATATAAAAACAGATAGCAAGAGTTTCTATAGTTATATGAAAAGAAAAAGGGTGGCAAAGCCAAACATAGGTCCCTCAGAGGATGAGACCGGGAAATTAATGGTGGGAAACATGGAGATGGCAAAAATGCTGAACAAATATTTTGTTTCAGTCTTTACGGTAGAGGACACTAAGAATATCCCAACACTGGACAAACAGGGGGCTCTGTGTGGGGGGGGGGGAGGAGCTAAATACGATTAAAATCACTAAGGAATTGGTACTCAGTAAATTAATGGGACTCAAGGCGGATAAATCCCCTGGACCTGATGGCTTGCATCCTAGGGTCTTGAGGGAAGTGGCAGTAGGGATTGTGGATGCTTTGGTAATAATTTTCCAAAATTCTCTGGACTCAGCAAAGGTCCCGGAAGATTGGAAAACTGCTAATGTAACACCCTTATTTAAAAAGGGTAGTAGGCAGAAGGCTGGAAATTATAGACCAGTTAGCCTAACATCTGTGGTGGGTAAAATTTTGGAGTCTATTATTAAGGAGACAGTAGCGGAACATTTGGATAAATATAATTTAATAGGACAAAGTCAGCATGGCTTTACGAAGGGGAAGTCATGTCTGACAAATTTGCTTGAGTTCTTTGAGGACATAACGTACAGGGTGGATAAAGGGGAACCAGTGGACTTAGTGTATTTAGACTTCCAGAAGGCATTCGACAGGGTGCCACATAAAAGATTATTGCTCACGATAAAGAATCACTGGATTGGGGGTAATATTCTGGCACGGGTGGAGGATTGGTTATCTAACAGGAAGCAGAGAGTTGGGATAAATGGTTCATTCTCGGACTGGCAACCAGTAGCCAGTGGTGTTCCGCAGGGGTCAATGCTGGGTCCCCAACTCTTTACAATCTATATTAACGATTTGGAGGAGGGGACCGAGTGTAACATATCAAAGTTTGCAGATGATACAAAGATGGGAGGGAAAGTAGAGAGTGAGGAGGACATAAAAAACCTATAAGGGGATATAGACAGGCTGGGTGAGTGGGCGGAGATTTGGCAGATGCAATACAAAATTGGAAAATGTAAGGTTATGCACTTTGGCAGGAAAAATCAGAGAGCAAGTTATTATCTTAATGGCAAGAAACTGGAAAGTACTGCAGTTCAAAGGGATCTGGGGGTCCTAGTGCAAGAAAATCAAAAAGTTAGTATGCAGGTGCAGCAGGTGATCAAGAAGGCCAACGGAATGTTGGCTTTTATTGCTAGGGGGATAGAATATAAAAACAGGGAGGTATTGCTGCATTTATATAAGGTATTGGTGAGACCGCACCTGGAATACTGCATACAGTTTTGGTCTCCATACTTAAGAAAAGACATACTTGCTCTCGAGACAGTACAAAGAAGGTTCACTCGGTTAATCCCGGGGATGAGGGGGTGGACATATGAGGAGAGGTTGAGTAGATTGGGACTCTACTCATTGGAGTTCAGAAGATTGAGAGGCGATCTTATTGAAACATATAAGATTGTGAAGGGGCTTGATCGGGTGGATGCGGTAAGGATGTTCCCAAGGATGGATGAAACTAGAACGAGGGGGCATAATCTTAGAATAAGGGGCTGCTCTTTCAAAACTGAGATGAGGAGAAACTTCTTCACTCAGAGGGTAGTAGGTCTGTGGAATTTGCTGCCCCAGGAAGCTGTGGAAGCTACATCATTAAATAAATTTAAAACAGAAATAGACAGTTTCCTAGAAGTAAAGGGAATTAGGGGTTAAGGGGATCGGGCAGGAAATTGGACATGAATTTGGATTTGATGTTAGGATCAGATCAGCCATGATCTTATTGAATGGCGGAGCAGGCTCAAGGGGCCGATTGGCCTACTCCTGCTCCTATTTCTTATGTTCTTATGTTCTTATCTGATTAGCTATCTTATTACTGTTCGTGAGATTTTGATGCATGCAAACAATCTGCCACTTTGTACAACAACAGCAACTACACTTCAAAAAGTATTTAATTGGCTGTGGTGTTCTTTGGGATGATGTGAGGACGTAAAAGATGCTATGTAAATTCAAGTTATTTTCTTCTACAGCCACAACACAGAAAACAGAGGACTCTGGGGAAAAATGGGAAAGCAATGATGAGTGGCCGAGATACTTCAAATTTATTTTTTGACACAGACAGGAGCGACAAAGTAATAAACCTGCAAAGCTTATACATGATAACGGCAGAAGTTGTAAATTTTGAGATATTCACGCACAAGTGAACTCACAGTTCAAAATAATATTGGGCAGTTCATTCAAATGTTATTCATCCAATGCTGCTGCAAAATATAAATTCAAGGAGCAGCTATGGTCCAAGCTACTTGGACTCATTGTCGCACACCCCTTACTGTAAAGCACTGTTTGGCTGGTTAGTATGTATAATTTGTAAACCCAGTTTCAAGAAGGTAACAGTAACTGTGGCGTGGTGAGCTCAGAACGAACATCAGTGGATGTGGATGCACTTTTATGGGGGGGAGGGGGAAGAAACAGTTACTAAGCTTCTAAATAAAACAATGTGATTTTCTCAAACATTTCTGTAGCTTGATGAGATGAGAAGCGAGTAATACAAGTGCTAGGCAGTATTTGATCCACTCTCTCCAAGGCAGAGAATGGAAGTCACACATTGGCCATCTAAAGTAGGATTTGTCCATGACCCCATTCAAGATTCTGGGGAATATGACTGTACATTTATACGTCAGTCTGAAATAGAACTTGGATTCCAGTTTACACTATAACCGTGGACAACAGAGTACTGCAGAAAAGATCTGAACGTTAACAGCTCACTGTCCAAATTCTTATTTCTGATTTATTTTCCTCTGCGATCTGTGAATAAATAGTTATGAAATACTTAACATACAATATTTATTTTATAGCCAGTAGCACAGTAGTTGCAATGTTTCCATGCTCAGTTGCTGATCTGGAGGGAAATGGAACGGGCTGTTTACAGATATGCAGGAGCTACTTTAACACTTGAGCTTTTTAAAAAAAAATCCAGTGGGAGCGGGAAGAGGATTGAGTACCTAACCTTAACTTCAGTTTTAAAAGAAATGGTCTATCCATTTCCAAAAGCCAATATAAACTCCATATTCTGCCAGTCACCCAGCTCTCTGCTCATTTTTGCTAGTGAACCCTATATTCTAAGCTTTTTCTGCTCAGCACTTCAGAAGTTTCCCAGCCTTATTTTGTACTTAATTTACAGAACTTCTGTATTCCCCACAAGAGTACATCAGCAACTGATGCTTTTACATTTCTTTAATGACTGTAGATAGATATTTCCTTCGTGACAGGGAAGTAAGTTCAGCCAGCTTTGCTCGCTCTCAGCATGTGAACATTCCAATGTACACATACGAGGAGAAAAGGCGATTTCCTTTTGATAGAGTTCCATGACATAGGAACTGCTAGACGAAAAAAGACCAAAAGACCACGCTTCATCTAGTTTGCCTTCTACCACCCTGGTCGCCAAATGATACAATAATAATGGAGTTGTCGACTAATCATAGCAATCAATCTCTATCAATTAGTCTATAGCAGACCCAGGAAAACCCCAGTGGTGGAGAGCTTTGGGAACCATAGGTCCAAAGTCACCTGTTCCTCCCAAACATGCTACACTTATAAATGTCATATCTCAAATTACTCATATTCTGTATCCCAAAAAGATATTTTCTGAGAGAAATCTATCTAATTTGCATTTGAATGAATCAATACTATCTGCTTCCACTGTCTCCCTAGGGAGCCCATTCCATAGATTGACGACTCACTCACTGAAACATTGTTTCCATCGATTAGTTTTGAATTTACCTGCCTTCAAGTGCAGGCCGTGTCCTCTGATTTTGCCGTTCTGGGCAAGTTGAAATAGTTTGCTATGGTCTACATTATCTAGTCACTTTAGAATCCTAAAACAGGAATCATATCAGCTCTCAACTTTCTCTTTTCCAGTGAGAACATACCCAATTTACTTAATCGCTCCTCATAACCCAATCCCTGCACCCCCTCAATCATTCTGGTTAATATCCTCTGTATCCTTTCAATAGCTACAATATCCTTTGTGTACTGTGGCGACCAAAACCATGCATGGTATTCTACGTGCGGTCGCACCAATGATTTATAAAGTGGCAGGATTACCTCACTATTTTGGCTCAATATTGATCTTTAAATACATCCCAACTTCTGATTTACTTTACTCACTGCCGCTGAGCATTAGAAACATCGAAAACAGGAGCAGGAATAGGCCATTTGGCCCTTCGAGCCTGCTCCACCATTCAATATGATTATGGCTGACCCTCTATCTCAATACTATATTCCCGCTCTCTCCCCATACCCCTTGATGCCTTTTGTGTCTAGAAATCTATCTAGCTCCTTCTTAAATATATTCAGTGACTTGGCCTCCGCAGCCTTCTGTGGTAGAGAATTCCACAGGTTCACCACCCTCTGAGTGAAGAAATTTCTCCTCATCTCAGTCCTAAATGTCCCACCCCATATCCTGAGACTGAGACCCTTCGTTCTGGACCTCCCCAGCCAGGGGAAACATCCTCCCTACATCCAGTCTGCCGAGCCCGATAGCTTCAATTTATTGTCAATCAGGACCCCCAGATCGCTTTCATTTTCCATATACATTATTTTCTTTCCATTTCAGTGTTAGTCCGTTCCTGGACTTTTTGTCCCCATGTGAAGGATTTCTGTAGAATGAATTTCATCTGCCCAGTCCCCAAGTATATTCAAATCCCCCTTTAGCTTATCCTGCTTAGTTTTGGAGTCTACCACCTTCATTAACTTTGTATCGTGACATGATTGGGAATTCTCCCTTCATGCCACCTAAGGAATACTAGCTGGACTTAATTGAAAGTTTACAGGAGAGTTCCAATTCCCTGCCTCTGGGGGAGGGGGGGGATTTTACTTTAAAAAAAAAACATGGGGCAGGGGGAAGAGCAGGGGTTAAAATTGTATTGTATAAATATTTTTGTTTTACTTACAACTTTTTCTAATTCAAGTTACAGTTTTAAAAATATTTAAATTTTAATTTTAAATTATTGCATTAATCCCTGCACAGCCTCTGGAACTGCTTCTTGCAGCCCAGGGTATCCTATCACTCTCATATTAGAGCATTCATTTCTGTTGAGAGAAAACTGACCTGGGCCAGCAGCACTCCAATCCCCATTCCAATGGGGAGAGGCAATATAAACTAAATGGTACAACATGGTTGGTAATATGCAGACTGCATATCATGAAAAACAGCATGGTGGAAAATTCTAGGAAGGCAAGTGCAGCTGGGCAAAATGTCAAATGAAAAATTTCTCCCTCTAACCATGGCTATCTAAAACCCAATTTTTAACACTGGGTACTGGTGATGATGGGTCGTCCATGTATTATCTAGCAGCCCTGTTTTGTATCTTGTTCGACAATGCATTACCTAATTTTGAATCAAAAGGAAAAACAGCTGCACATGAAGTGGACACAATTTTCACAAATGCAAATTGAGTTGTGTGACAAATTAAGTTTCTATCCTCGTTTCAACATTTTAAATTTTTCATTCACTTTTTTTTGTGTAATTCGTTGCAATTGAATGTCAATTAAAAGGTTCCAGGTGAGAGATATTAGCCAAATTACCTGTTGTTAATAGCAAAACTCTTTCCCATTATTACATCTTGCATATAAAAGAAAACATTTAGCAACTGAGTGCTTTGGTTAAACTCTTCTGCCTTGAACATTTTTAATACCAAGTACAAGAACAGAGGAGAAAAGCTTCTGCTACAACAGAGAAAAAGCAAGTCAAGAAAGTAACAATTAACCCTTAGTTAGACAGTGAGATGACAAAGCATAAATAAATCATTTAATGCTCCATTTACCTTGCAGCACTACCGCAGATAGCAGCTCCAGCTTTGACAAGAGTCAGTAAAGTAAATGAAGAGGCCTCTCAAAGGTCTAAGACTCATCTAAAAGGTAGTTTTCTATGGTGCGCCTGTACCAGAGGTGCATTCAGCCTCTATAAACTGTTAATTCAGTGACTTACAAATACTTTCCCCCATCATTGGCAGCTAAGTGCAAAATCATTAACAGTAACTTTAAAACTGGAGTTGCTTTGCTATGCAGACTACCTTCTACATAAACAGGTGGATTTCACACCACTAGGATCCCCACGCAAAATTGCAGAACCCCTTCTTGAAGCTGTTTGCAATATTAATACGGCATTAACTGTTGAAATGGGAGAAACTAACAGAGTTAGAGAACATTTAGTATTTTTATGAAAATGCATTATGCAAAATTCTGTGTAAAACTACAGACTGCATGACATCATTATGGACCATTAACTGGATTATACTAGATAAAACACAAGCAACAGTGTCCCTCAGCAGCAACACCATAGAATATGTGTCTCAGAGTACAGGATTGCAAGATCAGATTTATTTTTCATAGTTACATAGAGTGAAGCACCTTGGGACATTTTCCTACATTAAAGGTGCCACATGAATGCAAGTTGTTGTTGTTGAGTTCTATTTTGAGAGAAATACGGATTTATATAAATATATATAGATATATATAGATATTTATCTATAATATTGCACTTACAATAGGAAGCATGTTTCAGAATAATATTTCCAGTGGTTAGTCTCTTGCAGATCGTGAATAATGAGATGTTAAACTGCTTAATTTAGATGAACACCGAACACTTAACCAATTAGCATTTGCAAACGAGAGAAATAGGACCATTAATCCGTTGTGTGCATTGTGTGTACGAACTACAGAAACCACACAAACAAAATGCATCATAACATTCTTATACATTTGACACAACAGGCGTCGCACAGAAAAGGAAGAACGGGAGTAAGTTTGACTTTTAATTTACGTTCCTTTTTCTTAATACAGTATTTTTTTGAAACCTTGTGGAAATGGGAAACATTTCAAACAATACGTAGAACTTGATGGACATGCACTTAAATTTACATTGAGAATTAAACCCCGTAATGCAGGGGTGTCAAACTCAATTTACACGGTGGGCCACATTCAGCAAAAGTTATTTGGACACTGGGGTAGAAATTAATATGCGTTTTGCCTGAAAAACGGGTGCAATGTGTACCAATTTCTGGGTGTGAGGTCCTGCACCTAATCTCTGCGGCGGCATATTAAATCCCATTTGTATAAAAACATATTGGTCCTCACTTTTTTTTTTAAGGTGTACCTGGCAACTGCCTGAAATCAGCAGTGGATCAATTTAAACATGCAAAGGGTTCTGCGCCTGTTTCAGGACCATTCTGTAAAATGTGTGAAAAACTAGGGAGTATGAGCCATGCAAACTCCAACTAGCTTTTCCAGTTCTACAACTGCAGTCGCCGAAGAAATGGTAAGGAAAGTTTTTTTTACTTCTCTTTCTGTGGAGCGTGGAGGAACAGGAGTTCCTCACAGTTCCACAGCACTACTGTGGGCCATTGCCAGCCCGTACTTAGCCTTCCTGCATCTCAGTCCTCCATGTATTGGAGCTTGTGATGTAAAATCAGGGCGTGCAGCTCCCGCATGGTGAGAATCCTTTCATACCCTTGTTCCCCATTCGCCCACCAATGGAAATAATATTTCAATAAGCAAATGAGGGTCCCCAGGCTCCCACTCACCATGTTGCTGCTGCTTCTCCTGACACTGCAGGAAATATTGGGGCCCAAGCCCACCTTACCCCACACCCACCCATTCCTCTCTCCACCCCGCCTGAACCCCAATCTCCCAACCCCATTGCCTAATCTCCCTCCCTCGAGCCCCTATTTTCCCGTTTCACTCCGCCTGCGCCCCGTCACCCTCTCCCCGATCTCCAGGCCCCGGCTCCCAGTCCTGTTCCTTTCTCCCACTGCCCCGAGTCTTGATCTCCTGACTCCTACCCCACCCCCACTCCGCTCCCATGTCCCGATCTCCTGATCTCCCTCCCCTCCAATCCCCATTTCCAGACTCCTGCCTCCAAACTCGATCTCCCTCCACCCCTCCCTGTTCCAATCTCCCAAACCCCCCCAATCATGATATGCTGACAAACCCCCCTCCCCCACCACCCCGCAATCAGTTCCAATTTCCTGACGCTCAATCTCCTGCTCTCTGTGTTCGCCCTTTCAGCCCAACCCCTCACCTCACCTCGTTCTGTCTCTGCCTCTCTGCCAATTCAGTTTCTAGTCATCCCTAAGCAGGGGCAGTTCTCTGTGCCGATGGGGGGTGGGAGATGGCATCACGGAGTGCGGGGGGGGGGACGCTGCTGCGGCACGACATTTAAAGGCACTGTTAGGAGTAGTGCCCAGGAGACTCATGTCCTATTCCGGGAGATGTGGCACAGCACGCCACAGGCTGGATGAAACGGTTCCACAGGTCGGATTGAGCCCCGCGGGCCGTATGGTTGACACCCCTCACATCAGCCGCAATGCTTTGTGTGAAAATTGCAGCCACAAAATAGCTACTGCTAGTGTAAACAATTTAATAAAGTTTCCCAGCCCAAAATTTACAGCTTCCAGATGGGAAACAGGCAGTATCACAACTGGCACAATACACCATCTCTAGTGACTAAAAGCCCCTGTATTCAAAGGCGTTTTTTCCTTTCCAAAAAATAATTCAACTTCAGTCCCCTCCCCTGCTCTTGTTTGTACTCAGAACGTGTGGAAAATCTTGTTTCTGGTCCTCAACAATCCATTTTCCATGAAATCATCCTGTCCTGGTTTTTTATTACAATAATTTACCTCAATTAAGATAGCAAATTTGAACTGGAATTGCGGTTTTCTGGGATCACTTTACTTCCACCCCATGAGATGGGAAGATGGATCCAGAGCCTGGCCTTGCACCCCAGATTGGTTGGGGTTTCTGTTGGCAGTAGACAACAGCAGGGGACACAGCAGGGTCCAGAGAGGGAGTGGGGCAGGCTGGGAGAAAAAATGGGCTTGAAATGTGGAGCAACAACAACTTGCATTTATATAGCACCTTTAACATAGTAAAATGTCCCAAGGCGCTTCACAGGAGTGTTATTAAACAAAATGTGACACCGAGCCACTTAAGAAGATATTAAAGAGGCAGGTTTTAAGGAGCGTCTTAAAGGAGGAGAGAGGCGCAGAGAGGTTTAGGGGGGAAATTCCAGAGCTTAGGGCCTAGGCAGCTGAAGGCAAGGCTGTCAATGGTGGAGCGATTAAAATCAGGCATGTGCAAGAGGCAAGATTTGTAGGAGCGCCGATATCTCGGAGGGTTGTAGGGCTGAAAAAGGGCTGAGAGGCTCCAGAGGGCTGAGGATGCTCAGTCGTTGAGTATAGATTTTTGGACTCTAGGGGAATCAGGGATATGGGGATCGGGCAGGAAAGTGGAATTGAGGTAGATGATCAGCCATGACCTTATTGAACGGTAGAGTGGGCTTGAAATGCCGTATGGCCTACTTCTGCTCCTATCTCTTATGTTCTTAGGAGGATACAGAGATAGGGAAGGGTGGGGCAGGAAGGAATGCAGCAGCTCAGGTCGGAAGCTAGGGCGGGGATGCAGTAGTGGGGCCCAAGAGACAAAAATGGAAAGGAGCCGGTCTTGGTGAGGGCGGGGGGAGGAAAGAGTTGCATTTATGATGGGGACATGATTGTACTCAGGGGCGAGGGAAGCGCTGTCAATGTTTGAACTAGGGGCACAGTGGAAGTGTAGCACGAGTTCTGAGAGGATGTACAGGCTTAGTGTCAGCACTGGCAGATCAACTGATTTCCCAAATGCTAAATCCTGCTACTTTTCTGCTTTAAATTTTTTTTTAGAAGCAGCACTCAACAGATCAAATGACCGCTAAGTCCTGACGCAAGCTTAACTGTCCACCTGCTTAAATCTCAGCAACACCCTGTTGTGGCCGTGACTTGGGGTGGAGTTTTTGGAACCAGAGAGAGTGGGGCACTCTGCATAGGACTGGAGGGAGTAGTTTATAGAGAGGATTAACATGGGAAAAAGTGGGTTTATTTTTTTCCAATTATCTAATTGGCTTGTGGTTAGCATGGCCCAATCAACGATGTTACAGACTCACTGCAATACTACAGTATCGAACTCAGAGATATGTATTTGCAGATATTAGCAGTAATTTAAATGTACACTATTTCACTTACTAAGCTTATAAAATGCTACGGATGCAAAATGCAGTCAATATCTCAGTACTGTAGAGGAAGTGTTGGGACAGAAGTTTCATTGGGGTGGGGGCAAAGAAGCATTATTCTTGAACTCTGGAGGCAGAAAGTAGCTAAAAACAAAATGCTGACAAACTGTCCATTAAAGACACCAGGATGGATTTAATGAGTAAATGCAAGTCTGCTGGATCCCCGTGACATTACTCACAGACAAAAATACAAGATACGGAATGGAATCTATCTGAACACAGCCTGCACATCTCTAGCAATGGCATCTCTTCCTGCCCCCTTACTGTTACCTCCGGAGTCCCCAGAGATTTTATCTAGATTCAGCCCCTCAGAGATCTATATTTTTGCAGGCATGGGGTCAACGTTCATACTCAAGCTGATGGCACGCAGCTCTACCTCTGCACCACTTCTCTTGAACCCACAACCACTTCCATGCCATCAGACTGCCTGTCCAAAGTTGCATCATGGATAAGCCATAACTTGCTCCAACTTAACAGTGGAAGACTGAAACCATAATTTGCAGCCTACCATAAACTTCACCTCCTTGCCATTCATTCCGTCCCCCTCACCGGCCACTTGCTCAGGCTGAACCAGACCGTACAAAACCTTGACGTTCTGTTCAACCCAAATTTGAGCATCAAACCTCAACATCATATCACAGTCGGTACAGCACAGAAGGAGGCCATTGTGTCTGTGCCGGCTCTATGAAAGAGCTATCCAATTAGTCCCATTCCCCTGCTCTTTCCCCATAGCCCTGTAAATTTTTTCCCTTTGAGTATTTATCCAATTCCCTTTTGAAAGTTACTACTGAATCTGCATCCACCACCCTTTCAGGCAGTGCATTCCAGATACAATTTGCTCTGTAAGAAAACATTTCCTCATATCGCCCCTGGCTCTTTTGCCGATCACCTTAAATCTGTGTCCTCTGGTTACCGACTCTTCTGCCAATGGGAACAGTTTCTCCTTATTTACTCTATCAAAACCGTTCATAATTTTGAACACCTCTATCAAATCTCCCCTTAACCTTCTCTGTTCTAAGCAGAACAACCCCAGCTTCTCCCGTCTCTCCACATAACTGAAGTACCTCATCCCTGGTACCATTCTAGTAAAGCTAAGGCCTCGGCATCTACCCTAAAGTGTGGTGCCCAGAATTGAACACAATACTCCAGCTGAGTCCTAACCAGTGTTTAATAAAGGTTTAGCATAACTTCCTTGCTGTTGTACTCTGGGCCTCTATTAATAAATCCCATATGCTATTTTAACAGCCGTCTCAACTTGTCCTGCCACCTTCAAAGATTTGTGTATGTGCACTCCCAGATCTCTCTTTTCCTGCGCCCCCTTTAAAATTGTACCATTTAGTTTATATTGCCTCTCCTCATTCTTCCTGTCAAAATGTATCACTTCAGACTTCTCTGCGTTAAATTTCATCTGCCACGTGTCTGCCCATTTCACCAGTCTGTCTATGTCCTTCTGAAGTCTGTTACTATCCTCCCCATTGTTTACTACATTTCTGAGTTTCATGTCATCAGCAATCTTTGAAATTATACCCAAGTCCAGGTCACTAATATATATCAAAAAGAGCAGTGGTCCTAACACTGACCCCTGGGGAACACTCTCAAAACAACCGCTCACCACTACTCTCTGCTTTCTGTTCCTTAGCCAATTTTGTATCCACGCAGCCACTGACCCTTTAATCCCATGGGTTTTAATTTTGCTAACAAGTCTATTATGTCGTACTTTATCAAATGCCTTTTGAAAGACCATATACACAACATCAACCATACTACCCTCATCAACCCTCTCCGTTACTTCATCAAAGAACTCAATCAAGTTAGTCAAACATGATTTTCATTTACCAATTCCCTACTGACTTTCATTTATTAGCCCATATTTTTCTACGTGCCAATTAATTTTGTCCCGGATTATTGTCTCAAAGTTTCCCCACCACCGATGTCAGGCTGACTGGCCTGTCATTGCCGGGTTTATTTCTCTCCCCTTTTCTGAACAGGGGTGCAACATTTGCAATCCTCCAGTCCGCTGCCACCGTCCCCATTGGATTGGAAGATTGTGGCCAGGGCCTCAGCAATTTCGAACCTTACATCCCTCAGTAACCTGAGGTACATCCCATCTGGACCGGGTGACTTTTCTATTTTGAGTACTGCCAATCTTCTCAGTACCCCAAATGCTCCCCCACTGAAACTTGCTCCACCTGCCCCACTTAATTCCCCAGAACTAGATCCAGTACCATTTCCTTCTTGGTTGGGCTGGAAACACACTGTTCCAGAAAATTCTCTTGAACACATTTCAGGAATTCGTCCTCCTCTTTGCCATTTACACTGTTACGGTTCCAGTTCCAGTCTATATTGGGATAACTGAAGTCCCCTATTATCACTATTCTATAGTTCTAACATCTTTCTGTAATTTGCCTGCAAATTTGCTCCTCTATCTCCTTCCCGCTATTTGGTGGCCTATAGTATGCACCCAGTAGCGTAATAGCTCCTCTATTGTTCCTTAATTCTAACCAAATAGATTCTTGTCTTTGACCCCTCAACTACATCATCCCTTTCCAGTGCTATAATAGTTTCTTTGATCAATACTGCCACCCCCTCCTTTCATTCCTTCCCTGTCTTTCCTGAATACCTTGTAGTCAGGAATATTAAGTACCCAATCAGCCCCTTCTTCGAGTCAGGTCTTGGTTATTGCCACTATACTATAGTCCCATGTGGTGACTTGAGCCTGCAGCTCACCAACCTTATTTACCATGCTACGTGCATTTACGCACGTGCACTCCAAACTCATCATAGCCTGCCTTCTATTTCTGAACTATTCTTTACTCTAGCGCTACTTTTCCCTCCCTGTGTGCACCTTGTTTCTCCTCTCTATTGTTTCATCCTGGTGCCTACCCCCCAGCCAAATTAGTTTAAACCCACCCCCACAGCACCAGTTAACCTCCCCCCCGAGGACACTGGTCCCAACTCTATTGAGGTGCAACCCGTCCATCTTGAACTGATCCCTCCTCCACCAGGAATCTGAAGCCCTCCCTCCTGCACCATTGCTCCAGCCACGCTTTAACCTGTCTTTTTCCTACTATTCCTATACTCACTAGTGCGTGGCACTGGGAGTAATCCAGAGATTATTACCTTTGAGGTCTTGCTTTTTAACTTCCTCCCTAGCACCTGAAACTCTGACTGCAGGACCTTGACCTTTTTGCTTCCTATGTCATTGGTTCCCACATGGATCACGACTTCTGGCTGTTCCCATTCCCCCCTCAAAATGTTCTGCACCCTCTCAGTGGTGACCTTTACCCTGGCACCAGGGAGGCAACACACCATGTGGGAATCACGTCGGAGGTTGCAGAAACGCCTGTCTATCCCCCTAACTATCAAATCCCCTGTAACAATTGCATTTCTTTTGCCCCCCTGCGCAGGCGAGTTTCCCACGGTGCTGCGGATTTGCTCCTGACCGCACCCCCCAAAGGTGTCAACACCCTCATTGGTATTCAACACTGAATACTGAGTGCCACACTCCCATGGGACTCCTGCACTGCCTGCCTTTTCCTCCTAGTCTATCTGGTGGTCACCCATTCCTTCTCCGCCTGAACTCACTGAGCTCGAGCAGTTCATAGAATCATAGAATGGTTGCAGCACAGAAGGAGGCCATTCGGCCCATCAAACGTGTGCCGGCTCTTCGCAAGAGCAATCCAGCTGGTCCCACTCCCCCGGCCTTTTCCCGTAGCCCTGCAAATTTGTTCCCTTCAAGTGCTTATCCAATTCCCTTTTGAAAGCCCCGATTGAATCCGCCTCCACCCCCCCCTCAGGCAGTGCATTCCAGATCATAACCACTCGCTGTGTAAAAATGTTTTTCCTCATGTCGCATTTGGTTCTTTTACCAATCACCTTAAATCTATGTCCTCTGGTTCTTGACCCTTCCGCCAATGGGAACAGTTTCTTTCTATCTACTCTGTCTAGACTCATCATGGTTTTGAATACCTCTATCAAATCTCCTCTCAACCTTCTCTGCTCTAAGGAGAACAACCCCAGCTTCTCCAGTCTATCCACGTAACTAAAGTCCCTCATTCCTGGACCCATTCTAGAACCTCTTCCGCACCCTCTCTAAGGCCTTCACATCCTTCCTAAAGTGCAGTGCCCAGAACTGGAGACAATATTCCAATTGTGGCCAAATCGGTATTTTATAAAGGTTCATCATAACTCTATGCCTCTATTTATAAAACCCAGGATCCCATATGCTTTCTTAACCGCTTTCTCAATCCGCGCTACCACCTTCCACGATTTGTGCACATATAACCCCAGGTCTCTCTGTTCCTGCACCCCTTTTAGAATTGTACACTCTAGTTTATATTGCCTCTCCTCGTTCTTCCTACCATAATATATCACTTTGCACTTCTCTGTGTTAAATTTCATCTGCCACATGTCCGCCCATTCCACCAGCCTGTCTGTATCCTCTTGAAGTCTATCACTATCCTCCTCACTGTTCGCTACACTTCCAAGTTTTGTGTCATCTGAAAATTTGGAAATTGTGCCCTGTACACCCAAGTCCAAGTCATTAATATATATCAAGAAAAGCCCTAGTACCAACCCCTGGGGAACACCACTGTACACCTCCCTCCAGTCCGAAAAACAACCGTTGTTGGTGGCATTTCCTGCACATATGGTTTTCCAGGACACACAAAATATTTGAGTTCCCACATGGCACAGGATGTGCACGCAACGGGCCCCAGCTGTCCTGCCATGTTACAGTTATTTAAACTGTTTGTTTAGCTTTAAGGCAATTTACTGTTTATCTAATACTAAAACAATAAGCAGTAAAAAAACACTAACCAACCACTAAAGATACTAACCAATGAGCTAAATACTTACTGACCTTACCCTCGTCGCTCGCTCCTCCTTGTCTTGTGACGTCATTATTGACTTTTTCTAATTTTTTGGTTCCTCGCGCGGCTTCCTTTATGTTCCGCTCAATCTTAGTCCTAGTCTTTTAAAAAATTTAATGTATGTTTTTAATTTAAATTTTAAATGTTGATAGATTAGTTTATAGTGCCTTAGTTTAAATCACTTAGCACCTCCTCCACCCTCTGCACCTAATTCCCACACTCACCAAATAACCAGTTGAAGGTCCTCACTCTGTTAACAATTCACAGTGTTAGAGGTTTACTCTCTTTCTTTCCCAACCTCTGTGCTCAAGCCAGGCACCAAGGCTGCCTATGCAACACTGCCCATCTTTGCTACGACCTCAACTCCTCCACCACTGAAACTATCTCTAGATTCAAGTATTCCAGTACTCTCTTTTCTGGCCTACCATCCTGCACAAACTCCAACTTGTCCAAAGCTCAGCTACCCACATCCTGTCCCACATTAATTCTTGCTCGCCCAGTACCCCTGCCCTTGCTGGCATACAGTGGCGTGCTGTCCCTCAACATATTACATTTAAATTTCTCAGCTTCAAATCCCTCCATGGCCTTGCCACACCCCAGCTGTGTGACGTCCCACACCCCTTCGTCTTATGATTTAACTTTTTTGTTCTCCCCAACACCCCCCCCTCACCGCTTTTCACCCCACCATTGACAGCAGAGTCTTCAGCAACCTTAGCCACACTCTCTGTTACCCCCTCTCTAAACCCCTTTGCCCTTGCACTTCTGTCCACCTCCTTTAAAAGTCTCATCAAAACACAACTTTTTGACCAAGTTTTAGTCACTCCTCCTTGGCGCGGTGCCTGTTACCCTAATTACTTCATTTGTAAAGTGTCTTGGGATTTTTCTTATGGTTAAAGGCACTAATATAAATGCAAGTTGTTGCAACACAGTTAGATTGATCATTTTATCTACAATTACTGCTCCATATACAGTCTTTACATTGAATGAAACAGAAGAATATTCAATTTAAGAATTTACCGTTTAAACAAATATGAAAAATAAATCAAAACAGCTACACAAAAAGGTGAATAATTTAGATATTGCATTTTAGGTGCAATTATTACTTTGTAGGTGATCTACACTTCAGTATACTCAGGCAGGATACATAGCAGCTCTCATCCTCTGCTCTCCTTAATCTGGAAAATTATATGTCTCCCCTCCCTTCCCTCCACCATCACTGCAGAGCTTCCAGCTATCATGCTCCTGCTTTCTAGAATCCTCTCCTTAAGTCAGTCAGCACTGATTCATCTTTCTCCATCTTCAAAAGCCTTCTCAAAATCCACTTCTTCAGCCAAGCCTTCAGTCACCTTCCCTAACACTTCTCCCAATTTCTGCCTGGTGTCCAATTCCACGCCTTGGATATTTCACTATATTAAAGAAATAGATGTTCATGATGGTGCTCAAGGTAATGATTAAATAGTGGAAGCACTAAATCCTTTGGAAACGGGAATTGTAACAAAGGAGATGATGAATTATTACATCCCTTTCAAAAGGGAAGAAGGATCATCGAGGTAACTTAGACCAGTTAGCCTCATGTCTCTAGCAGTTTTACTAATACTGACAGTAATAAGGGGTAACGTTAGTGAACGCTTAGACATGTGTGCTAATTAGGGACAGTCAATAGAGATTTACAAAGGGCCGTTTATGCTTGACTAATTTAATCAAATTCTGCCAAGAAAATTACCAAGCATATAGACAAAAGAAATGCAGGGGATATGGTATATTTTGACTTTCAAAAAGCATTTCAAAAAGTGCCACGCAACAGATGTGTAGATTAAGTCCTGTGTTATTAAAGGTAAACAAATATCATGGATAGAAGGATGGGTAAAGGATAGAAAACAGTAAATCAGAGTAAACAGATGTTTCTTGGATCAGCAGGATATATAGCTAGTGTGTGCCCCAGGGATGTGTGTTGGGATCTTTCTTGCTCTCCAGATATGTAAATGATTCGGACTTGGACTTAGAGGGAATATCAAAATTTGTTGCCACTAAGGGAATGGCAAATTGTGAGGAAGACTCCACGAGGACAAACCATACGGGAGAGTGGGCAGGTATGTAGCAAATGCAGATAAATATGATATTGTATATTTTGGGGAAAATATGAACAGGTACATTCTTAATGAAATAGAGGAACAGAAAAATCTAGGAATACAGATCAACAGATCTTTAAAAGAAGGATTGTAGATGGAAAAATAATAAAAGGGCAAATAAACTTCTGGCCTTTATATACAGAGACGTTAAATACAAATGCACAAGAGAATATGTACAATGGTTTTGTGCGTTGGAGTTGTGTCTGCAGTTTCAGGCACCACATTATAGAATCATAGAACGGTTACAGCATGGAAGGAGGCCATTCAGCCCATCGAGTCCGTGCCGGCTCCATGCAAGAGCAATCCAGCTAGGCGCACTCCCCGCCCTGCAAATTTTTTCCTTTCAAGTGCTTATCCAGTTCCCTTTTGAAAGCCACGATTGAATCTGCCTCCACCACCCCCTCTGACAGTGCATTCCAGATCCTAACCACTTGCGGTGTAAAAAAAATTTCCTCATGTCGCCTTTGGTTCTTTTGCCAATCATCTTAAATCTATGTCCTCTGGTTCTTAACCCTTTCACCAAAGGGAATAGTTTCTCTCTATTTACTCTGTCTAGACCCTTCATGATTTTGAACACCTCTATCAAATATCCTCTCAACCTTCTCTGTTCCAAGGAGAACAACCCCAGCTTCTCCAGTCTATCCACATATCTGAAATCCCTCAACCTTGGAATCATTCTAGTAATTTATAGAACGGATATCAGAGCCATGCCAAAGTACAACTCAGATTTACTAGGAAAATAGTAGGGATGAGAGGATATGGTTATGATGAGAGACTTGCAAACACTAGGGTTGTATTTACTGGAATAGAGACGATTAAGGGGGGAACTAATAGAAGTGTTCAAAATTTTGAAAAAAAGAGTTGAGATGGTGAATAGAGAACGATTATTTCCAGTGGTCGACGAATCGGTAACAAGACGGCATGAATTCAAAACTAGAAGCATAACGGGAGAAAGTGAGAAGAATTTTTTAATACAATATGGAAAGTATGACCATAAGTGGCTATTGAAGCTCAATCACAGCATTTAAGAGGGAAATGACTAAAGGGTACAGATAAAGGGCATGGAGATGAGATTAGAGTAGATAGCCCTGATGTGGAGCTCGCACATGCACAGACATAGGCACGATGGTCAAATAACCTACTGCACTGAAATGTTCATTATTCTTTGTATTATTTATAATGTGTGTGTGTATATATATATATATATATGTGTGTGTGTGCAAGCATTCCTGGTAAGAGATGCAACACATTTTAAATAATATTTAATATATATTAGGCCAGTGCAAGGCTTGGCTTTCAGCCTTGGGTGGTGCTGCTCCTGATTAAAGCATCCTCGTCTCACCTACCCCTGACTTCAGGCTTCTTACCTTATGAATAGGATCTAAACCAAAGCACTTCCAATACTTCAACTGCCATCTTCCAATGGTGTTCACCCGAACAGCAAAGGAATACAGGAAAGGGTAAGGCACAACCTGTAGTTGCTGCTGAGTGAGAGAACTGGTGGACCTGAGAACTCGTCGGGTCAGCCAAGGAGTGCAACAGGAATACTAAAGCAGGCTGCATGGGTGTAGGGAATGGGGAGGCCTTGGAGGTTGTGCCGGGAGGAAGGGATAGAGCCTTAGGACTGTTGTTTCAAACAGGAGGCAATGGCTGTCAGTGGGAAGGGAACATGCCGTAGTACAGAGTTCCTCCCCTCTCACGTCAGTAGCAACAGCAGTCAAAGAGCAGATCGTTGAGATTTTGAAATCTACAGAAGAGAAATGAAATGAGGCAAAAATAAAGATGTGTTTGTTGAGGAAGCAACAAAATGGCTGAAAGGATTGAGGGACAATTTGTCTAGAGACCTGCTTAGAGATTAAGTAAGTTATTTTTGTTGGTTGTTGGATATTCTGCACAACTAGGAAGGCTTTGAGCCTCACAGACAAGTAATTTTCTTCAGATACAATACTTTGATACATCAAGAACATTTTTTTCCATTTGATTGCCCTGCAAGCCAATTTTACAGAAAATCAAATTCAATCAAATATAACTAGTCACTGGAAAATGAGCAATGTGTTGGAATAATAGAATGGTTTCAGCACAGACGGTCATTCGGCCCATCGAGCCCGTGCCAGTTCTTTGTAAGAGCAATCCAGTTAGTCCTATTCTCCCGCTCTTCCCCGTAGTCCTGCAGATTGTTTCCCTTCAAGTATTTATGCAATTCCTTTTTGAAAGGCACAATTGAATCTGCTTCCACCATCCTTTCAGGTAGCCCATTCCAGGTCATAACTACTCGCTGCATAAGAAAGTTATTCCTCACATTGCCTTTGGTGCTTTTGCTAATCACCATAAATCTGTGTCCTCTGGTTCTTGACCCTTCTGCCAATGGGAACAGTTTCTCTTTACTTACTTTATCTAAACCTGTCATGATTTTGAACACTTCTATCAAATAGACCTTCTCCGCTCTAAGGAGAACAATCCTAGCTTCTCCAGTCTATCTACGTAACTGAAGTCCCACATCCCTGGAAACATTCTAGTAAATCTTTTCTGCATATCCTCTCATCCTTCACATCTTTCCTAAAGCCCAGAATTGGACACTTTACTCCAGTTGTGGTCAAACCAGTGTTTTAGAAAGGTTCAACATAACTTCCTTACTTTTGTACTCTATGCCTCTATTTATAAAGCCTGGGATTTCGTATGCTTTTTGAACCGCCTTCTCAACCTGTGCTGCCACCTTCAAAGATTTGTGCACATATACCCCGAGGTGTCTCTGTTCCTGCACCCCCTCTAGAATTGTACCATTTAGTTTATATTGCCTCTCCTCATTTGTCTTGCCAAAATGTATCACTTCGCACTTCTCTGCGTTAAATTTCATCTGCCATGTGTCCGCCCATTCCACCAGCCTGTCTATGTCCTTTTGGAGTCTATTACTATCCTCCTCACTGTTTACTACACTTCCAAGTTTTATGTCATCTGCAAATCTTGAAATTGTGCCATGTACACCCAAGTCCAAGTCATTAATATATATATATATAATTTAAAAAAAGCAGTGGTCCGAGTACCGACTCCCGGGGAACCCACTATATCCAGTCCGAAAAACAACCATTCACCGCTACTTCGTTTCCTGTCACTTAGCCAATTTCGTATCCATGCTGCCACTGTCCCTTTTATTCCATGAGCTTCAACTTTGCTGACAAACCTATTACGTGGCACTTTATCAAATGCCTTTTGAAAGTCCATATACACCACATCAACCGCGTTGCCCTCATCAACACTCTGTGTTATCTGTTTAAAAAAACTCAATCAAGCTAGTTAAACACGATTTGCCTTCAACAAATCCGTGCTGGCTTTCCTTTATTAATCCACACTTGTCCAAGTGACTATTAATTTTGTCCTGGATTATCGTTTCTAAAAGCTTCCCCACCACCGACGTTAAACTGACTGGCCTGTAGTTGCTGGATTTATTCTTACACCCTTTTTTTTTAAACAAGGGTGTAAGAATTTTTAGCCCATCCAATATCTCAACTACCTCCTCTTTTACTGTGACTTTGGCAACATCTTCTTCCTTGGTAAAGACCGATGCAAAGAACTTATTTAGTACCTCAGCCATGCCTTCTACCTCCACAACGTGGATCTCGTTTTTGGTCCTTGATCGGCCCCACCCTTACTCCTACTACCTGTTTACTATTTATATGCCTATAGAAGTCTTTTGGATTCCCTTTTATGTTGGCTGCCAGTCTATTCTCATGTTTTCTCTTTGCCCCTCTTATTTCCTTTTTCACTTCTCCTCTGAACTTTCTATATTCAGCCTGGTTCTGACTTATATTATCAACCTGACATCTTACTCTCTATTCTCTTTCGTCATCCAAGGAGCTCTGGCTTTGGCTGCCCTGCCTTTCCCCCTCGTGGGAATGTACCTGAACGATCTCCTCTTTAAAGGCCGCCCATTGTTCGATTACAGTTTTGCCTGCCAATCTTTGATTCCAGTTTACCCGGGCCAGATCCGTTCTCAACCCACTGAATTTGGCCCTCCTCCAATTAAGTATTTTTACTCTAGATTGCTCCTTGTCCTTTTCCATAACTAATCTAAACCTTATGATACTATGATTACTGTTCCCTAAATGTTCCCCCACTTCATTCCCCAGAACTAGATCCAGCAATGCCTCGTTGGGCTGGAAACATATGGATCAAGGAAGTTCTCCTGAACACACTTCAGAAATTCCTCCCCCTCTTTGCCCTTTACACTATTACTATCCCAGTCTATATTAGGATAGTTGAAGGCCCCCATTATCACAACTCTATGGCTCTTGCACCTCTATGTAATTTCCCTGCAAATTTGCTCCTCTATATCCTTCCCACTAGTTGGTGGCCTATAGAATACACCCAGTAGTGTAATGGCGCCTCTACTGTTCCTTAATGCTAAACAAATAGATTCTGTCTTTGACTCCTCAAGGACATCCTCTCTCTCCAGCACTGCAATATTCTCCTTAATTAATACTGCCACCACCACCCCTCCTCCTTTTTTTTCCTTCCCTATCTTTCCTGAATGTAAACAATCTTACAACACCAAGTTATAGTCCAACAATTTTATTTGAAAATCACAAGCTTTCGGAGGCATCCTCCTTCGTCAGGTGAATGTCAGGAAATCCTTGAACCTTTCGCATTTATATTCAGAGAACAATACCTGGTGATTACAGATAATCTTTCCTGAACACCTTGTATCCAGGAATATTTATTACCCAATCCGGCCCTTTTTTGAGCCAGGTCTCCATTATCGCCACTTCATCACATTCCCACATGGCTATTTGAGCCTGCAGCTCACCACGCTTTGTGTGTTTACACACATGCATCGCTGAACCTATCTTAGACCTTCTTGTATTCTCTCTTAGTCTGATCCCACCTAATAGTGTACTATTTCTTGCTCTAGTGTTATTTGTCTCTCCCAATCCTTTGTGCACCTTGTTTCTCCTTTCTAATGCTATGACCTGGTGTGGTGCCCTGCCAAATTAGTTTAAACCCTCCCCCATAGCGCTAGTGAACCACCCCACGAGGACATTGGTCCCAGCTCTGTTGAGGTGCAACCCGTCCGTCATGAACATGTCCCTCCTGCCCCAGAACTGGTCCTAATGCCCCAAGAACCTGAAACCCACCCTCTTGCACGCATTAACCTGCCTTATCTTCCTAGTACTCACTACCACATGGCACTGGCAGTAATCCAGAGATTACTACCTTTGGGGTCCTGCTTTTGTAACTTCCTCCCTAGCTCCTTAAAATCTGAACGCAGGACCTCATTCCTTTTGTCGTTGGTACCCACACATACCACGGTTTCTGGATGTACCCCTTCCCAGAACGTTCTGCACCCTCTCCATGATGTCCTTTATCCTGGCACCAGGGAGACAATACACCGTGTGGGACACACGTCGGCAGTCACAGAAACGCCTATCTGTCCCATGACTCTTGCAATTGAAGACTTAAATACCTAATTGAAAATGCAATTAATTGAAATGGGGCTTGGAAAAAAAAATGGAAAGTCAACCTTAACCCAAAAAAAGCAATTGGCAGAATTCAACACAAAAAGCAGCAAAGGTAGTAGCTGGGTTTGGAACAAACTCATATTTATATAGTGCCTTTCATGATCTCAAGACATCAGTGTTGTAACGTAGGGAAACGCAGATGCCAATTTGCGCACAGCAAGATAAATGACCAGATAATCTGTTCTGGTGATGTAGGTTGAGGGATAAATATTGGTCAGGACACCAGGAGAATTCACTACTCTTCTTCGAATAGTGCTGTGGGATCTTTTACGTCGGCTTGTGGGGGCAGCTTAACATTTCATCCAAAAGACGGCACCACCGACAGTGCAGCACTCCCTCAGTACTTCACCGAAGTGTCAGCCTAGATTATGTGCTCAAATCTCTGGAGTGGGACTTGAACCTATAATCCTGTGGCTCAGAGGCAAGAGTTCTACCACTGAGCCAAGGCAGACACCTGATATGCTAATGTAATCAGGTGATCAAGCTTTTAAAAAGCTACTTCACTCATAGAATCATAGAAAGGTTACAGCATGGAAGGAGGCCACTCGGCCCATTGAGTCCATGCCGGCTCTATGCAAGAGCAATCCAGCTAGTTCCACTCCCCCGCCTTATCCCCGTAGCCCTGCAAATTCTTTCTTTTCAAGTACTTATAGAGGAAATAATGAGCCTAAAGATAAACTCCAGGACCTGGTGGTTTCCTCCCAGGGTATTAAAAGAGTAGGTGAAGAAATTATAGATCCTCTAGTCATGATCTTCCAAAACTCTCTTGATTCAGGAATTGTCCCATTGGATTGGAAACTTGCCAATGTCACTCCATTATTTAAGGGTAGGAGAAATAAACTAGGAAATTATAGGTCTATTAGTGTAGCGTCTGTTGTGGGGAAGTTACTGGAATCTGTTATTCGGGACAGAGTGACTGAGCACATAGACAAATATGAACTGATCAAAGAGAGCCAACATGGATTAGTAAAGGGTAAGTTATGTCGAACGAACCTAGTTGAATTTTTTGAGGAGGTAACTAACATGGTAGATAAAGGAGTATCTATGGATGTTACTTACATGGACTTCCAGAAGGCAACTCAGAAAAATGATTTTATTCTTCGATAGGTGTTTAAAATCATGAAGGGTTTTGATAGAATAAATAAGGAGAGAGCGTTTCCAGTGGCAGAAGGGTCGAAGGACACAGATTTAAGGTGATCAGCAAAAGAGCCTGGGGGGACATGAGGAAACACTTCTTTTACACAGCGAGTTGTAATGATCTGAAATGCACTGCAAGGGTGGTGGAATCAGATTAAACAGTAACTTTCAAAAGGGATTTGGATAAATACTTGAAAGGAAAAAAATTACAGGGCTATGAGGATAGAGCAGGGGGATGGGACTAATTGGATAACTCTTCCAAAGAGTTATCCGGCATAGGCACAATGGGCCGAATGACCTCCTCTTGCACTGTACCTACTATGATACAACGAATCAGTTACAAAGTCTCTTCTCTTTTGGCCTCCTCATGCCATGCTTAACTCACATGGCATCCTAGAGGCAGGCAATTTCTGCTATGTTCCTGCCAATAGCACTTGAATCTGCTCAAGTGGTACATGATTTGATTCATTAGATTTTCCCTAGTGTCTGGTCCTGTTGTCAAGGGGTAGGGGGTAAATGGAACTCACTATGTGACGGAAATATAGATGCAATTTCTGTCCAACAGTATTGTGAAGCCTCCTAGTGTCTGAAGCAAATTTGCTATAAGTCATTCAAAACTTTGAAAGCACTACAAAACAAAGAGCAAATCAGCCACCGAGCACCAACACAACAAACTCTACAGTAAAAAATAACGTATTGTTTTCTACTTACAACCATTATATCTTTTCTGCTGAGCAATCACGTTACATAAGTAAACTCCCTTAGAAGTGTGCTGTGCAACATTTGTGTGGCAGAGAAACAGAAAAAACCATTAAAAAAAATATTTTAACTGGATGTTGCTCAAATGTCTAAAATACAATTGTCACGCTGCTACTGCATGTCTTTTGAGTAAATAAATTTGTACAAATTTGTTCCACAGTTGTTACTTTGCTGTGTGTAAATGGTTTTTGTGCTAGTAGGACAGTTGAACAACAATTCTTTAAAATGTAGTTTGAAGATATAAAGCCTATCATGGGTTCTACAGTTTGAACAGCTTATGATTTAATGCCACTTTACACTAGACGCACGCGGTACTTGCTTGTGCTGCATTTCTCTTTTCCCCAAAAGCTTTTGTAATGCTGCTTTGAAAGGAAGTTGATTAAATTTGGTTCCCGATTTACTGAACTCAAGTGCCTGACGTCTAGGTAGCAGAATAGAGTTTAATATCTGACCAGTCATTGTTGGGTGCTTTTATTTACAATTCCAATTTTATGCAGATTGATGAAAGTTTTATTTTCTGTTCTATTAAAAAAAATGCTCATTTCCAATTCATCCCTTCCCTCAGCTTAACCTCTTCTCAGCAATTAAAGCACTTTGAGCATCCCTCATCTATCACACAGCTAGCTAAATAATGCATTGCATCCTCCACTCATCCTTTATCATCCCAAATGACAGGCATTAGCATATCTCCCCAGTCAATTACAGTGCGGTGGAATAATCACGGCATAATTGGGCAAAAGCTGCACTAATCACAAACCCTCTTGCAGAATAAAAATTGAGTGACAGATCAGACAAACCATGCTCTTATCCATGACTTGGAGTCAGCTGTTTGCACCCTATTTAGCAGGTTTACTCAAAAAAAATTTAAAATTACATTTTTTTTATATAAAGGAAAAGCCCATTTTCTCATACTGAGGGAGTGAGAGAAGAAGATATTTCAATCCAGCCTAAAAGGCTCCAGGTTAATACTGTGCTCCAGTTCCTTCTCCCAAGGAAAATCTCATGCAATCGAAATTCTGTTAACGTAAGGAGAAGATTGTGCCGAGCTGAACGGCTGCCTTCATTAACTATGCAGCACACAAACTGCTGACACAAAGTGATAGGCTACTCGCATGGGGGAAGGAGGAAGAGAGAGAAAAAAAAGCAGACTTCCAACAACTGCTAGCTCTCCACAACCGCTATTCTCATCTGTGCTCAAAATGTATTAGCTTCATTCTCTGGGATAATTGAAATCAACTCCTGTGTTCTGTTTAGTCTCAGGCACATTATTTAGCCAAAACCACGTGATTTTGTCAGTGCAATTTAAAACCATATCTCTTTTATTGGCCTTTTAATAAGATGAGTAAGTTGAAATAAAACAGCCTTACATCTCACAGTATTTTCAAAGTTCAAGGATGCCATATTAATTCAACAAGAAAAGCCCGCTTTTAAATTGGTTAAAAAAAATCATAATTCAAAGAAAGAGATTTTATAGAAAGAAAAAGCATCAGCACTTTGAAAATGATGTGAATGTATCAAGCCCCAGCCTTGGCAACCCAGCAAAATTAACTGAAAAACAAGGGTGGGCAAGTTTGCATTGCAATTCTCAGATTACCCAATGGGTGGCAGAAGAAAATCTGCCAACAATTAATTAATAGGCTTCACAGTACTGTTTATTTAAAAAAATAGCGTTACAATCAGAACAAGTGAAATTCTAGTATTTCTCTTCCCACCCCCTCCCTTCAGCCCACATGCAAACCCTCCACCTGTTAGAACATACATATTTACACAGAGACAGGCTATCCATGATCACATTTCTGCTACAGGTACATAAATACATGGAGGAGCTGCTAATATAGCCTATTTTACAGAGTCTGCTACTTAGTTATTGGCATTCAGGCATTTACACTTTATGATGTTAAATAAAAATTAACAGTCCCAATAAATTTGTCTTCAAATAAAAAAATCAAGTATTGCACTTCAATAGATGGATTCTTGTAAACTAAGACTAACAGCTCCTGACTTCAGTATTCTGCAGTCATTAATCCCAATGGCCTTTATTCAAGATCTAAGTGCATACTGGTGGTGTCTAACCAAAGTCCACCCATTTCCTGGTAAACACGCAGTAATTCTGGAATAAGAAACTCTAATTTCTGATCAAGTTGCTTCCATGTGCTTTAACAAATCAAATCAAGTATGTAATCACAGAATTGTTCAAATGGTCTGGTGCAGATCAAACTGCTTGAAGTAATTTTGGGGAGCAATATACATCAGTCATCCACATCAAAGTTACATAATCCACAGATGGTGTCAAACAGATTTTTAAATTATTATATACACCACTAGTGTCAAACTCCAGAGGCTCCAATTTCCTGAGAATTTTCTCTGTCAAAATCCTTCTATTTTGGTTTATGGGGATGAGAACGGAGGAAAGGTACACGGTAACACCAAACTTTAAGCAGAGATGCATACTCGGTGTGCAAATGCACCGCGCAGCATAGTACTGAAATACGCAGGTCAAGAAGCTCCAATGTTTAATTCTTGCTCTGTGCTGTCATGCTGCTTTTATACTTCAGCCTGAGTCTTGGGACAATGACCTAATCGCCTCTAGCTCTGGAACAGCGTGTTTGCTGTCCCAGAAAGACCAGCAGTAGTCAGGAAGATCCAGTTAAAAAAAATGGGTCTTTGGCTTAAAGTTTTCTTCATGTTACTGCTGGATGTGTGAAACCCCCACCGCAGGAGCAGGCAGCTTAAGAATATGAAATTAACTTTAATGAACTTCAGCTGGGGTTGCAGTGGACCTTGTCTTGGCACAGGAACTGGCTCTCTAATTCCCATTACAAATTGAGGAGAGTACACTTCCATGCATAATAAGCACCCACACTTTGGCCTGCGGACACGAAGATACGAGGAGACATTTTAGGATTATAATAAGAATTTTTTTTTGGAGGGGGGGGGGGGGAGGGGAAGGGAAGAGAGAATATGTATCACACTTGAAGATTGATCATTTTGTCAGCTGATCATAAAGCAGTCATATACAACCTCACCCTCCCAGCTGAAACAGGTTTGTTGGATGCGAGAGATCTCACGGGGGGTTATCAGAGGAGGGAAGGAAACTAAATTCAGCTAACGAAAGGAAGCAGCTGTAATACATTAGCCACATTTCCAGAGGTTCTACGGATGAAAATCTTAAACAATCTAAAGTGAGCAACCTATTAATTTAGTTTGAAACAATATGGCAGTTTTGGTTTCTGCCACCAGATATCACTAGTATATTTAGTAATCAATACTGTACCAACTTTTTTTTCTTAGAGTTCAAATTTCTGAATATATATTGGACTCCTGAAAACAGGACCGAGAGTCCGAAGGCACTCCAAGTTTCAGAATCTCCAGTAGGTTATTTCCATTTTCATTTTTGCTTGCTCCTATAATGTTGTCACCCATCTATATATTTATAACATGCACTAGCTAGAACAGTCTCCGATGCAGGGCACAGTTTTTAAAGGTTTCTCAACCAGAGGATAAGTAAAATAGCTTCACTGGACCAGGCACTGCTCCTCACATTTGGACATTTTTGCATGGATCCCAAAGACTGCCTAATAGGCAGGTCTACTGTTTGATGATCATTGCCCAGGAAAAACTACTTTGCTCTCAATAAATGGGATGAGTGTACAATCTGATCATACAAAGACATGGTTCACAACTAACACTGGTTTGTTTGACTCATACCAGAAAAAGCAGTGATCGACTAATGGAGTGCAACAGGCAGACAGACAGAGCCCATATTTAAACGGTTTGGGAACGTTGGTGAACTGCTATTACTTTGCTACAGACCCAACAAATGAAGTCAGCTACTAGTCCTTAATTTTCAACCCTCATGTGAGGTTGACCATTTAATTTAAATCAGGAAGGAACAAAGCACACGTGAAAGGGAGATTGACTGTTGCATTTGAACACTGCATTGCAATATGGAAATTCTTGCCAGTCTATTTTATTCTGCATTGCTTCCAGCTCCACTGCCACAGTATGAAAGATTATGGAAATTAATTTGCCAGCACTGACCTTCTACTTTCATTAGCTATTCAGAAATTATATAGCATTAAGGGGGAAAAGCAACATTTTCAAACATCTATCAAGCTCAGCTTGAAAACATACCTTCAAACACTGAAACGCAAAAAGCTTTGTAAGCAGCAGCATTTGAAACCCTAACCCAGCTGCAGTCTTTTTCCCCCTTAATACTCACTCATTACATTCTGCTCATGGCAAAATTGAGCTGTTTTACTCATGCACAGAAGTAGTGCAGCTCAAGGACAGGACTGTTAAAAGAGCAATTTACACCTCACAGGGGATTGGTTGCATTTCTTCCACAAGGATGACTCCACTACTCCAAAGTTTTGGCACTTACAAAATGAAAGCAATGTTGATTGAGAAATTTTTGTACGAGATGACACTACAATATGATACAACTGGAGGCAAATGTAACAAGGAAAGATGTCTCACAGAATTGACTCTGGTGTTTCACTTACACTCACCTGGCACCATATCATTTTGAAAGATCTCAAAGCGCTTCCCACAATAAATTTATCAAGTACTGCAACTATAATGCAAGCAAAATGCTACAACCATTCTGTACACAAACAAAATGTATGATCAGTTGATCTGCTTTTTTGGTGATGTTGGGGAGTGTTTGCCAAAAAAGCTCCCTGCTTTTCTTCAAACAGGATGGTTATGTTCCGTTCAACCACAGGAGCAGGAGGTCTCTGTTTAACTTCTCATCCAAAGGACAGAACCTCTCAGTGCAGTACTCTCTCTGTATTGCACTGGAGTGTTGAAGACCTTTATCAGGTTTAAATCTACAATATTGTAAGCTGGATACAAGAGTGCTAACAACTGAGCCAAGGTCGCACAATGAAAAATGGGAGAAAATATAATTCCACAGTAAGAAGTTAAATATTGATTTCATTGTTTTTGTAATACTATCCATAACTCAGGTGATTCCATACTACTTTTACAGTTCAGTAGCTTAGTTGGGGTAGTCAGGGGACAAGTAGTGGAATGGATAGTAAGCTGGCTACAAAACAGAAAACGGAGAGTAGGGGTTAAGGGTAGCGACTCAGATTGGCAAAAGGTGGGAAGTGGTGTTCCACAGGGATCGGTGCTGGGACCACTGTTGTTCACCATTTACATTAACGATTTGGACTCGGGATTCGGCCCATCGTGTCCGCGCCGGCCATCAAGCCCTGTCTACTCTAATCCCATATTCCAGCATTTGGTCCGTAGCCTTGTATGCTATGGCATTTCAAGTGCTCATCCAAATGCTTCTTGAATGTTGTGAGGGTTCCTGCCTCCACAACCCTTTCAGGCAGTGAGTTCCAGACTCCAACCACCCTCTGGGTGAAAAAGTTCTCTCTCAAATCCCCTCTAAACCTCCCGCCTTTTACCTTGAATCTATGTCCCCTTGTTATAGAACCCTCAACGAAGGGAAAAAGCTCCTTAGTATCCATCCTATCTGTGTCCCTCATAATTTTGTACACCTCAATCATGTCCCCCCTCAGCCTCCTCTGCTCCAAGGAAAACAAACCCAATCTTCCCAGTCTCTCTTCATAGCTGAAGCGCTCCAGCCCTGGTAATATCCTGGTGAATCTCCTCTGCACCCTCTCCAAAGCGATCACATCCTTCCTGTAGTGTGGCGACCAGAACTGCACACAGTACTCCAGCTGTGGCCTGACCAGTGTTTTATACAGCTCCATCATAACCTCCTTGCTCTTATATTCCATGCCTCGGCTAATAAAGGCAAGTATCCCATATGCCTTCTTTACCACCTTATCTACCTGTTCCGCCGCCTTCAGGGATCTGTGAACTTGCACACCAAGATCCCTCTGACCCTCTGTCTTGCCTAGGGTCCTCCCATTCATTGTGTATTCCCTTGCCTTGTTAGTCCCTCCAAAGTGCATCACCTCGCACTTTTCCGGGTTAAATTCCATTTGCCACTGTTCCGCCCATCTGACCAACCCATCTATATCGTCCTGCAGACTGAGGCTATCCTCCTCACTATTTACCACCCTACCAATTTTTGTATCATCAGCGAACTTACTGATCATACCTTTTACATTCATATCCAAGTCATTAATGTAGACCACAAACAGCAAGGGACCCAGCACCGATCCCTGTGGTACCCCACTGGCCACAGGCTTCCAGTCACAAAAACAACCTTCGACCATCACCCTCTGCCTTCTGCCACTAAGCCAGTTTTGTATCCAAAGTGCCAAGGCACCCTGGATTCCATGGGCTCGTACCTTCTTGACCAGTCTCCTGTGGGGGACTTTATCGAAGGCCTTACTGAAATCCATGTATACCACATCCACTGCGTTACCCTCATCCACACGCCTAGTCACCCCCTCAAAAAATTCAATCAAATTAGTCAGACATGATCTTCCCTTGACAAAGCCATGTTGACTATCCCTGATTAATCCTTGCTTCTCCAAGTGGAGACTAATTTTGTCCTTCAGAATTTTTTCCAATAATTTTCCTACCACTGATGTTAGGCTCACTGGCCTGTAGTTCCCCGGTTTTTCCCTACTCCCCTTCTTGAATAATGGTACTACATTAGCGGTTCTCCAGTCGTCTGGCACATCCCCTGTGGCCAGAGAGGTTCTGAATATATGTGTCAGAGCCCCCGCAATCTCCTCCTTTGCCTCACACAGTAGCCTGGGATACATTTCGTCCGGGCCTGGGGATTTATCCATTTTTAGGCCTGCTAAAACCGCCAATACCTCCTCCTGCTCGATGTTAATATGTTCGAGTATATCACAGTCCCCCTGCCGTATTTCTATGTCTACATCGTCCTTCTCCATCGTGAAAACAGATGCAAAAAATTCATTTAGAACCTACATCTGCCGGCTCCACACACACATTGCCATTTTTGTCCCTAATGGGCCCTATTTTTTCCCTGGTCATCCTCTTACCCTTAATATACTTATAAAACATCTTAGGATTTTCCTTTATTTTGCTCGCCAGTGTTATTTCATGGCCCCTCTTTGATCTCCTAATTTCTTTTTTTAAGTATCCCCCTGCACTTTTTGTACTCCTCTAGGGCTTCCTCCGTCTTTAGCCTTTTGTATCTGCCAAAAGCCCTCCTTTTTTTCCTAATCCATTCTCGTATATCCCCTGACATCCAAGGTTCCCTGGAGTTCTTGGAACCACCCTTGACCTTTACGGGAACATGTTGCCATTGTATGGTCTCAATCTCCCTTCTGAAAGACTCCCATTGCTCCGATGCGGATTTTCCTACAAGCAGCTGATCCCAGTCCATTTTGGCCAGATCCTGCCTTATCCTATTAAAATCGGCCTTCCCCCAATTTAGAACCTTTATTTCCGGCCCCTCCCTATCCTTTTCCATGACCACCTTAAATCTCACCGAATTATGGTCACTGTCACCAAAGTGCTCACCTACTAGCACTTCTTCCACTTGGCCGGCCACATTCCCTAGAATTAGGTCCAGTACCGCCCCCTCTCTTGTAGGACTTTCTACATGCTGGCTCAAAAAGCTCTCCTGGATGCACGTTAAGAATTTTGTACCCTCTAAGCCTTTTACACTCTTAGTATCCCAGTTAATATTGGGGAAGTTGAAATCCCCCACTATTATTACCCTATTATTTGCACAATTTTCTGAGATTTGCCTACATATCTGTTCCTCTATCTCCCCCTGACTGTTTGGGGGCCTATAGTACACTCCCATCAAAGTGCTTGCCCCCTTTTTGTTTTTAAGCTCCACCCATATGGCCTCATGGCCAAATTGTGGGGTATAGTTAATACTGAGGAAGACTGAGACAAAATACAAGACGACATTAATAAACTTGCAGAATGGGCATGTGATTGACAAATGAACTTCAATATAGATAAGTGTGAGGTGGTGCATTTTGGTAGGAAGAATAAGGAGACCACATATTCCTTGGAAAATAAGAGTCTTAATGGGGTAGAGGAGCAAAGGGATCTAGAGGCACAGATACACAAATCACTAAAAGTAGTGATGCACATTAATAAGGCCATAAGAAAATGCAAACAAAGCACTGGGGACATTTCTAGAGGGATAGCATTGAAAAGCAGAGAAGTTACGTTAAGCTTGTACAGAACCTTGATTAGACCACACTTGGGAGTACTGTGCACAGTTCCGGTCTCCATATTATAAAAAAGATATAGAGGCACTGGAGAAGGTGCAAAAGAGATTTATTGGGATGATACCAGAACTGAAAGGTTATACCTATTAGGAAAGATTGAACAGACCAGGGCTCTTTTCTCTCGAAAAGAGAAGGCTGAGGGGTGACCTGATAGAGATCTTTTAAAATTATGAAAGGGTTTGATAGGGTAGACGTAGATAAGATGTTTTCACTTGTGAGGGGAGGCCAAAACTAGGGGCCATAAATATAAGATAGTCACTAATTATTCCAATAAGGAATTCAGGAGAAACGTCTTTACCCAGAGAGTGGTTCGAATGGGGAACTTGATACTGCAAGGAGTAGTTGAGACGAATAGCATAGGTACATTTAAGGGGAACATAGGAACAGGAGTAGGCCATTCAGCCCCTCGTGCCTGCTCCGCCATTTGATAAGATCATGGCTGATCTGTGATCTAACTCCATATACCCGCCTTTGGCCCATATCCCTTAATACCTTTGATTGCCAAAAAGCTACCTACCTCAGATTTAAATTTAAATTTAGCAATTGAGCTAGTATCAATTGCTGTTTGCAGAAGAGAGTTCCAAACTTCTACCACCCTTTGTGTGTAGAAATGTTTTCTAATCTCGCTCCTGAAAGGTCTGGCTCTAATTTTTAGACTGTGCCCCCTACTCCCAGAATCCCCAACCAGCGGAAATAGTTTCTCTCTATCCACCCTATCCGTTCCTCTTAATATCTTATTAAGCTAGATAAACACATGAGGAAGAAAGGAATAGAAGATTATGCTGATAGAGTTAGATGAAATGGGGTGGGAGGAGGTTTGTGTGGAGCATAAATGCTGGCAAGGACCAGTTGGGCTGAATGGCCTGTTTCTGTACTTTACATTCCATGTAATTCTTGAACTCCTCCATCCTGAGTCATTCTGATCAGAGTGCCAAATTAAAAGGCAAAACACGGACTAAAAGATTCACAATTCTGCTCATCTGAAATCTAGGATATTTTTGGTCTGGGGAAGTGGTCTCGACTTTCAGAAAACACAGCCCTAATCTCTGTCAGAGTAGTAGAATTAGTACCATGGTGCAGTATCCAAATGACACCACGAGAGGCCACTGTAGTGTTTATTAGGCCCTAGTGTTCAAAATCGTGGACTACACCAGTACGATACTGAACAGATCTTTCAAGTCTTCCCCAGGGATCTGAATATTTTAACATTGCCTTTTCCAAAACCAGCATGTTTCTGGAGGCCACCCACGCTCAATTCATTGGTGATGGTCATTTCTTTCATAAATTGAAACATAGGGCCTTAAACAATTGTACCCAATCACATCTCAGCAGCGTGCATCATTTTCTGACCATGCCTACCAATAAAATAAAAACTAACCATTTATTACATGAAAGGAACAGCTGTATTTTGGGCTGAAATTAATTTTTCTTCAGCCATCAAGTTTTTGGTACTCAAGGGATAGAGCAGTACTTTTCCTTTTCACAGGGACATTGATGAAATACATGGTGATGCAATGACCTGCATAATAAAAATAATGAGGGGTCACCAATGTACATGGTGAACATTGTTAGCAACATTCCATCAGTAACTGAAACCAATACTACTAAGATATAAAAATCCACTAACAATCAGGGCAGACCTACAGAAAATACCTGTGTAAAAACTATAGGATCTGTTGAGTAACATGAAATGTTTCAGTATTAATTTTCTATAACTAGTGGGAGCATTATGGTACTTATGCAGCCCTTGGGGGAATTTCTCGTGCCAGAAAACCACTACTGTAGCACTAAACTCTGTAAAAAGTGTCTAAGGATCAGACAGTTTGATGCAATATGCCTGGAAACACAGTTTCACACTAAACTCCTCTTTTATTCTTAGCATGGGACTTCCATCTGAACATCCACATAGCTTTCTTTTTCCATCAATTTTCTTTCCTTCCTGGATCTCGTTCCATTGGTACCAATCGTCCTCACTCAAGGGGGCACTGTGTGTGTGAACACAGAGAGCTTTGATAATCTATTCAAGTGCAGTGGCATCACAAATGAGTCCATACAGGCAGATTAGTGGACAATTATTAGGCGCAGAAACCCCTGTCAACTTTCCCCTCGCTATTCAGCAGCTTAGACAGCATTGTCCCAGCTGAGGTCAGCTAACTCGGGACAGACTGAGGGCTGACTCTGGGACCTTGCTGGTCAGTATGGTTCAGTTACTTGCTGCCTTCACTAGCTGAACCATTGGGGAAAGCAAGTTAGCTTAGAACATTTTTTTGCTCTGCTAGATAACACTTCCAACTTCAATTAAAACTATTTGCATCTGCAATATTCATATTAATTGAAGTCCAGCATCATAACGACACATATTTCATGTCCCAATATTGAACACTCAAAACATGCTTTTGGGGTAGGGGGTGGTGGGGGTTGGGTAAGGAAGAGGAGAGCACTAAATAATGCTCAAATATAATTATGTTGAAGAAATAGATGGAAATTGATTTAACCCTTCATATTTATTTGAAGTACAAGTACATATTTATTGTGGAGTTATTCCAGATATGCCAGAAGCCCCAAAGGGTCTCCCCTCCCCCGCCACTGTTCTCCCTATTTTCTATACTTTACGTTTTCCCTTCTCGTGCTCCTTTCCAGGCCAGTGGAGGTTAGAAACTATACCTCCGCCATTGCTCCTTTGCAGCTGGTACTTATGAGCTACACAAATGCAGCTTGCAATAACTAGCTCTCTGGTTTTCTTTCTGTTCCTTTGAGGAAGCACCTGACCTTCATTTACTCCCCACAGCAACACAGCTGAGACCAGGAACTCTCAACGTGGAGAATTCTGGGAGAGAAGGAAGGACAGCTATTTAAGGACACTAAGTCAAATTCAATTCTGTGATTGAGTCAATTTTTGCATGAAAACTCCAAACCAGTTGCCTTGCCCGTGTTTCAGTACAACTTTTAGGAGCTTTAACAAACTGGCACTGCTATACCTAAATTATCGATTTGAACTCTGGCCTATTTGTGCTTTTTTTTGTTAAAATAAATGCTTCAAAACCTACCATGAGTAACAAAGCTGTGAGCTTAATACTCCAACAAGGAAAAATTAGTGATAGGTCTAGCAGTGATAAAAGAAATTTCTGCTCAAGTTTTAAAGCAGCTTCAAGAACCAATATCACCTGCGGCTGGAAGACTATCAACTCGGTGAAGAAAGCTCTGAAACATGCTGGTCTTCCAGCTGAAGGAGCTGTCCACGACCGAGTGTTGCCACCTGGCACACTCCAAGGTGCAGGAGTATGTGCTGCGGGACGCACAGAGGCGAGGTGCAACCAACGCAAAGGCTCTATGGGGAAAGGCCACTGTTTAGAGCCCTCCTGCCATTGTATACCGAGGGTCTGGAATCAGGGAAAAACCCCCTCGGGCAGAATGCAAAATGATAAATAAAATGTACTGTATCTGTAACCGGTAACGACTTAATGCAATGAGGCACCCTAGGGTGACATGAACTGTATGTACAATGTATGGTGCGTAACTGCATTGATTGTACCGGGACCGTTGAACTGTACTGTATGTACCATTGCAAATTGTATGACCTGTATTACATTGTTTGAAGCATGACTTGAAATTTTATTTTTATGTACTTTTACAAAATTTTATGAATAAAGTTTATTTTGAAATATAAAAAAAAGCTTCAAGAACCAATATATGAGATAGTGGAAATTATAAGCTAATGACATCAGTGTTTACGCTCAATATTATGACAACTTTTACAGTGACCTCTTGTTAGGTATGGAACTGATTTTCCACTTTAAAGAGAATGCAGCAGGAGTGGACAATTTCAATGTCCAAAAGAATGCTTTGATATTTTCTATCACTAGAGGGAGCTCCACTTACATAGCTCACCGAGGACCTCAAGTGGCTGAGATATGGCACCAGAGCCACATAACACCAAAAGCCTAACATACAAGATCTATTAAGAATCAGAAAAGCACACTTTAAAATATATATATTTAACATATACACAATGAAACTTCATACAAAATGGCAGTAAATGTAACTGTATGGTATGGACAAGGTCCCCACGAAACAAAGAACATCTCATACACAGTGTGCCCTCCCCCCAGTCAGCCACAGCAAACTTCAATACCAACACACAATTCAGCAAATAGGGGGGCACTTCGGCAGGCCAAGACTGGTGCCGTCAGGTTTTTCTCTTCTGAAACAGTGCTGCTCCATCTCACAGCTCACCCGAGACCTAGCAAAGCTCCTCCATCAAGGTAAAACTAGGTCTGAATGATTAAGATTCAAACTCAAACACTCCAAATGCGAGTTCAGCATCTCTACTCTACGACAACAAGCTGCTCTTATCACTTGGTACAATGTAGTATACGAACCTGTACATTGATAATACAACAGTTTAGGACAACTTAGAGAGCTTAGACTGGCATTTAGACTAACTGGATTCCAACATATATGAAGAATAATTAACAGATCAAGGTTTTGCAATTGTGAGAACAGAGACTGCACAACAATAGCTGCAGACAGCATATCACGCTGATTATTAACTTAAGACTTCCACAGAAATAGATACAACAGTTCTAATTTTTCAACATTTTCCCAACCCCTCCCAATTTTCCTCATGTTGAGGTACAGTTTCTTGAGTGGCTCTTTACATAAGCCTCAACAGTATCAGCACTATGTGACCATTTGTGGGGCGAGAGCCAGATTCGGTCACAGTATGACATCTATGCTTTCCAATAGGAGTCAATGGATCAGAGTCCCTAGCTGATTCTCTCCCCCGATCCTCACCAGCACAGGGGCATGGAAGCGAAATGCAGCATCCCCACTACTGGCCCAACAGCAATTTGCACTTATACAGCACCTTTAAGGTATCAAAAGCATCTCACGGTACTTCAATGGTGGGAGGGGAATAAACAGACACCAAGCAGGAGTTAGGTGAGGTCCCTGAAAGCATGATCGAGGATGTTTTTGAAGGCGGGAAGAGAAGTAGGCAGATAGAGGGATTTGGGAAGAGAACTCCAAAGTGCAGGTGTTTAGTAACTAAAGGTTCTGCCATTAATGGTAAAGTGGGGCAGAAGGCAGGTGTGAGAGAAGAGAAACAGAGAAACTGAATCTTGGATCTTCAGCTCTGCATGGCTTTGCACCACACTGGGTGCATTAAACCACTGGACCATCAGGTGAATTTAAATTTCAGTATTTGAGAACAGGGGTTTACCATACACAGTTGGAGCAAACCAAACCAGCAACTATTACAATTATATATGATTAATTTCCCCCATGGCCTAGTGGGTAAAGGTGCCCCCATCTGGTACAATGCTAAACCACAAAGATCAGAAGATCCCAGGTTCAATACCCTACCTCTGATGAGTCAGCTGATCCTGGCAGCAGTCAGAATGCTATAATGGGCCTCAGTGCCTGGGAAAGGGGGTAGAAAGAATCAGCCAGGATTACTGCTATTGTGAGGCAATATCAAGTTAGGGCAGAATTGGGCTCTGCTTTGTTCTCCTCCATGCGTGACTATCTTATGGTCTAGGTTCACGCTTGAAGAGTGGCCACCTGAGTGAGTTATTAGAGGAGTGTTGGTACCCATGGAATTATACCTCACTTGGGGAGAAATGAGAGCAACATAGGGGCAGGAAAAAAATCAAGAGAAGTGAAAATGCTTTCTTTTCTCCATGCATCAGTGTCTGGCGACCTGAAAAGCTAAGCGTACTCCATAACAAGACTAGGGCTTCAAACAGCAAAACCTTTCTCCAAAGCTTCAAAGCCCCATTAGCGTTGTCAGCTTAAAAACACATTGAAAACAAGTTGGAGCAATGCCAAGCTATTGGTCTCACACCTTCGACGTAGCTTATTCTCATGGATCACACAACCACTGGCTGAGCCTGAAGTCTATCGTGGGCATGTCCATTCTGCAGTATGGAAACAAATAGCATAAAAGGCAATAGTCGCTCTCATTCTCTCCCTATCCCTAATTTTTCAGAAATTTGTCATCTTTCACTACATTTCATCCATAGTGGGATCTTTATTAATGTTAACTACAAACAGAGGGATGGTACTATGAGGGGAGGGGAGAAGCAAGAATCATTCTGTGTCTGTACAGATATGAAGGGGTTTTAGATCGAAATATTTCCAAAAGCAGCCTCCAAACATATCATGTATGTTACATCAGTAATTTTCCATTACAACAAAGATGAACATTTTCTGGAAGACTCAGCAGTTCATTTATAAATGTCTAGTAGCACTTCAGTATAATAGTCCCACAAAAACCATTCAAAATTTTTCTGCATCACCTTGTTGAAGTTCCCCAAATGATCTCCCATTCCCTTTATAACGTGTAGTATTTCATATCATTACTACATAAAACATATTTCAGGACAAATTCAGTTCACAAAGGGTTAAGCAAGATGCCGCGTTGTGTGTTTTTAAAGTTTCCAAATAGAGTCTGTATGTAGGAACAAAAGGGAGCACAGCGACTTCAAGGTCAACAATGTCCTTTTAAGATGAAAATGTCCACGGGCTCAGCCTGCCCTCGCCTCCTCCCCCTTTTAAAAAAAATATGCCCTGACTCAGTTTTCCCGCCAGTCATGGCTGATGAACATGCATTTGGCTCCGACTAGCATCTATTAAACAAATGGAACTAAAGTGCTTTAGCTGTAACTGCCATCTACCGCTCTGCTCCCACAGCTGCTCCGAGCCCAGAGCTTGGCCAATCACAACACGGGCACCCCTCCTCCATGCTCACACAACCAACCCTTTTTTTGTCTGGTTCAGCAGAGCTTCAACCCTCTTAGCTTCGTGTTTTTTTTCCCTTCCTCTCAACCACCCTCATGCACTCATTTTAATTACATAGAACGAGCTGCAACTCATCTGGCTTGGAAAGGAGAAAAAAAGGGTGGAGATCTGGCAGGAGATGGCATGATAAACAACACTCCTCTCCTAAAAGTAAATTAAATGGGACATTATTCAAAGTACAGCACGTCAGCAGATACCAATAAATCTACAGCCAGCAAAATATCAAGGTGGGGGGGGGGGGGGAGGGCATAAAAAGGAGAGAAATAGGAGCTCATGATAGGAGGAGTAGAAATGAAAGAAAAAGAGCACAATGCTTTTTACAAAAAAGGAGGGGGAAAAGTCCCTGAAATTATTTTTATAAATACAAGGACATTCAAGGGAAAAATGGCTGCGGAACCTGATAAATATTAACACGGTTCTCAGTTAAAAACAAAAAGCTTTAGTGAACGGCCATGGCTTTATCCTTATTCATATGCTTAAAACCTTAGCACAATATGTACTGAGATTAGGGGCAGGAAAACAAGTCTTAAATAAAAACAAGCCTGCCATTAGCATTGGCTCCTTCCTCTGAGGGAGGATATTTGCCCTCAGCACGCAATCCATCTCCGCATTTCTCTGGATTTACAAAGGCACATCTGTGCGTGTTAGAGGGCCAGTCTGACGTGTTTTCCACCAGCAGCAGCTGCGGTTTCTGAGGAAACGAGGCAGATTTTCAATTCAGGCTGGGAGAATTGTGTGTGTGTGTGTGTGTGTGTGTGTGTGTGTGTGTGTGTCTGTCTGTCAGTGTTATGTGCGGGGGAGGGAAGAGCTGTAATGAAAATCGTCAAAATATAATCTAGAAACTAAGGGGGAGAGAAAATTATGGTGGGAGAACAATTTCTAGCATTTTCCCCAATTTGCACCTCTGTTGCAGCCTTCCTTTTAAAATAAGGCATTGCAGTAATGGTTTATTTATTACAGCTAGTACTGGGCTTGAAAATAGTGCCGGGCATGTATCCCTCACAAGACCTTTTAATCATCTCATGCTTAGAATTCTCAATTGAGTTTCTCCTCTTTATGTCCTCCCGCTTTGCTCTTTTTCTCTTTGACCGATTCACTCCTGAGCAATTTAAATGCTTCAATTTCCTTCCCCTAGTAAAACCCACACCGCAAAGTGTTTGATAACTCGGGGCTGCTTTTATTCCTCATTTTTTCAGGCTTCCCCTTTACTAAAATCTCAGGCACTAATAATAAACAACTTGTCATCCCAATGACTGATTAACTCTGAGCTGACGCAAAGTCTGTGATGGAGGGAGAAATATAACATAGAGAGAACGAACAAATGAGAAATGGAGGAAAAAAGGAGGGAGTGAAATGGAGAAAGGGGCCCTCGCAAGGAGGCTCCAGTGCAGCAGAACTAACCAAAGCCGTCACTACTAAAGCATGCAAAAAAAAACATTTTTAATGTGCTACCATGTATATTCATTTCTAAAAAGTGAACATTAACAACAAAAATTCTGAGTCTTCAAAAAAAAACCTACAAAGTATGAACAGAAACACATCACTACAGTCCTGCAGTGTTCATTTTAACATTTGTAAACTTAAGTTCTGGCACAATAAATTGTTTATGAAAACAAATTTAAGATTCATTTTGAGTAATTTCAACTTAGGAAATAAGTTGATCAAAAAAATCCATTTTAGAGTCACCCTTACATTGGTAAAACTGCACCGAAAACTAACTTGGAAATTTCTACACAGGTAAATGAAGTACTATTCTAAGAAACATTCCGAAAGCTACTGGAAACAAAAAGGTGCCAGAGGAATCTTTCATCTTGACTGCAGAAGCAGCGTGTCAAGCAATTCCACCACTCATTTCACCAACGTAACAATGGAAGGATATATACTTGATGTAGAATTTGAACAAGCACTTCTTTTAATTTTGTTGGCAATGCACAATCCACAAAGAGTAGACCAAGATATCTTCCAATTCACAGCATCATATATATTGTTCTCATATAGTTTGCCTTTTGAGAAAGCAAGATACCAACCAATTAAAAAAAATCTAATAAAACACTGATCACTTCTCTCCCGAATCAACTGCTAATTTGTGGATTTTTAAAATATACATAGAAGGTAAACGCTGAGAATAATTTTAAATGAAGTTTAACCATTTTAAAAAATCTTTTACTATTTGCAAGAATTCAATGCAGGAGGTTGAAAAACTAGTAGGATTTGTGCAATTATATACACAACAAAATAATGCAACTGTGCTAAGTCAGAATGTTTTTCAATGCCTTAATTTAACTTTCAAAACTGAGATGAGGAGAAACTTCTTCACTCAGAGGGTGGTGGGTCTGTGGAATTTGCTGCCCCAGGAAGCTGTGGAAGCTACATCATTAAATAAATTTAAAACAGAAATCGACAGTTTTCTAGAAGTAAAAGGAATTAGGGGTTACGGGGAGCGGGCAGGAAATTGGACATGAATTTAGATTTGAGATTAGGATCAGATCAGCCATGATCTTATTGAATGGCGGAGCAGGCTCGAGGGGCCGATTGGCCTACTCCTGCTCCTATTTCTTATGTTCTTATGTTCTTATGAATCATCTCCACCTTGACCATCTCTTACCTCCCTTTCCACTAAAGTCCTTGAACGTGTTGTCGCCTCACAAATCAGTGCCCATCCTTTTTTGCAACTCCATGTTTGAATCTCTCCAATCAGGTTTCCGCTCCCTGACACTGCACTGAAACGGTCCTAATTAAAGTCACAAATGACATCCTCTGTGACTGACCATGGTGCATTTTCCGTCCTCAATCTCTGCAGCCTTCGACATGACTGACCACACCATCTCCTCCAATACCTCTCCTCCGCTGTCCAGTTCAGTGGGATTGCCCTCGCTTGTTTCCACTCTTACCTATCCATCGTAGTCAGCAATGGCTTTTCTTTCCACACTCTAACAGTTTCCTCTGGAAACTCCAAAGACCTATCTGTGGCCCATTCCTCTCTCTCAATGACATGCTGCCCATTGGCGACATCATCTGAAAACACAGGGTCAGCTTTCGCAGGTACGCATCTCTTCATCACCTGTCTTGACCCCTCCACTACGTGTGTTGTTATAGGCTATCTCTCCGATATCCAGTCTTTGATGAACCACAATTTTTCTAGTTAAACAGCTGAAGACCAAAACTATCGTCTTTGGCACCAGCCACAAACTTTGTACCCTTGCCACTGATTCCATCCCCCTCCCCGCCACTATTTCATGTTGAACCAGACCGTTCGCAACTTCGACGTCTTATTCATTCAACCCTAAGCTGAGCTTTCGAACACATATCCTCACCATCACTAAAACCGCCCACTTCCGCCTCTGTAACATTACCCACCTCTGCCCCTGCTGCAGCCTTTTTAAAAATTTGTTCATGTGATGTGGGCGTAGCTGGCAAAGCAAGCATTTATTGCCCATCCCTAATTGCCCTTGAGAAGGTGGTGGTGAGCCGCCTTCTTGAACCACTGCAGTCCGTGTGGTGAAGGTTCTCCCACAGTGCTGTTAGGTAGGGAGTTCCAGGATTTTGACCCAGCGACGATGAAGGAACGGCGATATATTTCCAAGTCGGGATGGTGTGTGACTTGGAGGGGAACGTGCAGATGGTGTTGTTCCCATATGCCTGCTGCCCTTGTCCTTCTAGGTGGTAGAGGTCGCGGGTTTGGGAGGTGCTGTCGAAGAAGCCTTGGAGAGTTGCTGCAGTGCATCCTGTGGATGGTACACACTGCAGCCACAGTGCGCCGGTGGTGAAGGGAGTGAATGTTTAGGGTGATGGATGGAGTGCCAATCAAGCGGGCTGCTTTGTCCTGGATGATGTCGAGCTTCTTGAGTGTTGTTGGAGCTGTACTCATCCAGGCAAGTAGAGAGTATTCCATCACACTCCTGACTTGTGCCTTGTAGATGGTGGAAAGGCTTTGGGGAGTCAGGAGGCGAGTCACTCGCCGCAGAATACCCAGCCTCTGACCTGCTCTTGTAGCCACAATATTTATGTGGCTGGTCCAGTTAAGTTTCTGGTCAATGGTGACCCTCAGGGTGTTGATGGCGGAGGATTCGGTGATGGTAATGCCGTTGAATGTCAAGGGGAGGTGGTTAGACTCTCTCTTGTTGGAGATGGTCATTGCCTGGCACTTGTCTGTGGTGAATGTTACTTGCCACTTATCAGCCCAAGCCTGGATGTTGTCCAGGTCTTGCTGCATGCGGGCATGGACTGCTTCGTTATTTGAGGGGTTGCAAATGGAACTGAACACTGTGCAATCATCAGCGAACATCCCCATTTCTGACCTTATGATGGAGGGAAGGTCATTGATAAAGCAGCTGAAGATGGTGGGGCCTAGGATACTGCCCTGAGGAACTCCTGCAGCAATGTCCTGGGGCTGAGATGATTGGCCTCCAACAACCACTACCTAGTGCTAGGTATGACTCCAGCCACTGGAGAGTTTTCCCCCTGATTCCCATTGACTTCAATTTTACTAGGACTCCTTCATGCCTATCTGATGCTGAAATCCTCATCCATGCCTTTGTTATCTCCAGACTCAACTATTCCAATGTTCTCATGGCCAGCCTCCCATCCTCCATACTCTGTAAGCTATAGCTCATCCAAAACACTTCTGCCCGTATCCTATCGTTCACCAAGTCCTGCTCACCCATCATCCCTGTCCTTGTTGACCTACGTTGGCTCCTAGTCCCGTAACGCCTCCAATTTTAAAATTGCCTCGCCTCTCCCCATCTCAGTAACATCCTCCAGCCCTACAACCTCCCCAAAACTCTCCGTTCCTCTGACTCTGGCCTTGTGCACCCCACCTCCTTCGCCCTGCCATTTGACAGCTATGCCTTCAGCCTTCTAGGCCCCATGCTCTGTGATTCCCTCCGTTTCGCCATCTTTCTCTTCTCCTTAAAATCCCTCCTTAAAAGGTTTTAAGTCCCTCCTTAAAACCTACCTCTTTGACCAAGCTTTTGGTCACTCCTAATATCTCCTCCTTCGGCACAACGTCCATTTTTTGTCTGATTACACCGCTATGAAGCACCTTGGGATGTTTTACTTGAAAGTGCTATATAAATTCATGTTGTTGTTGAATCTTTAATTTAATCCAAAGTATAACACAGCCTTGGCAACTGCATTTCTTTCCCTTTACACACTAGCCAATAGTTTAGTAGAATTTACTCAACTAATTTGTTAAATACTTTAAATAAAATTTATACTTTAAAACAGAATTCTATTTATGCGGCTTCCTTAAAACAAAATCCCATTCTGCTTCTTATGATTGATGACTGTAATTATACAGAATGGTCTCAAACAGCAATACAAACTGGTTTCTCCTTCAGAGGATAGGCCCTATTTATCAGTTGGTATTTATAATTAATAATCATATCTGCTGGGACCTGTGGAAAGCCAGTAGTGTGGGACATCATCAAAGCAGGAGAAAAGGCCCTAGTTACCCTCTTTCAAATGTAAACTGTGGAGAGCACAACTGCATTAACTCATGATTTGAGCACAGCTAGAAAAAAATTGGATCTAAAACACAACCCAAGCTACTTCAGCTAAAGCTGAAGACAAGATGACAAAACCAATACATTTCCAAAAAATTACAACTGAAACGAAAACAATTCTTCAGAACAATACACCCCAAGTATCAAAAGCTGTTTTCGTTGGTTTATTTATTTAATGGATCGTACTTCTGAATTTTTAATATATATAAAAGCTGATTCCCTTTTTATGTCAGAGGCATAACAGTTAAATCTAATTCAGATCAATTATATTCATTGTAAGAAAGTCACACCATTTCTGACAACACAATCCCTTATCAGATCACCAAATGCTCCTCTCAAGTTTAACCCTCCTTTCTAAGCTTTACTAGTTTCCTCTAATTTGAATTACTGCGACATGGAAGCCCCCTCTCGAGGCTCTATTTGCGCTCTTGTGGGTCAAGCCATCAACAGATACAATCTTTATCCTTTAGTATTAATGGCAGGCTCCAGAAAAGCGAGGCGGTCAAACACAACTGATGAAGCACAACCAGAAATGCTTCTAACTACCTGCATATCCATTGGAAAATAAATGAAGTAGCCAGCAGTAAGATTTTCTTTTGTCAATCTCTCCAACCCCCAACACCGCCCACCCCCCTCCTTTCTTTGCCAGGGTACAGTTTCAGAAGTGCCAGCTGTCCTCCAGTACCTCATCTAAGGGGCCTGGATATTGAGTGTTGGCAGACTATTTTACCTTGTGGGCATTTGCCAGGGTTTGAGGATAGCAATCAGGAAGGAGAATCCTAGCTAATTTTCTTCTCCTTAACCCAGAAATACTGTACCGCTCTCTCCTCAAAGGCTACCCAAGTTGAGATCACCAAACCTGGGACTTTCTGGCAACTTTGCCAACTGGGGAGTTTGGCCAATAATCTTTTATGAGTTTCAGCACACTAGTTTTACATACAGAAAAAAGCATTTCTTATTCTAATTCTTTAATTACAGGCACATTAATGTTATTAATGAGAACAATAGCAAAGTGACTTCCCCAGGATCTGAAAAGTAGTGATGTGCAGCCTGTGTTCATACAGAAAGCTATCTGTTCATTCTATAACATATAAGGGGAGGGAAGATAGTTTGGTTATTCCCCTCATTTGGTTGGTTCATGAGGCAACCGTGGCAAGTATTCTTTTGGGGCAGGAAGAAAAGTACAACAGAGAGCATCAAAAATGTGGAAATGGATAATTGGTGCTCTGTAGCTGGTGGAAACTACTTTGGACAGAAAGTGCATGAGGTTTCACTGAGTCTCAAAAAAGTTCATCATTCAGATTTTATCCAGGTCACTCAAGGTATTGTCCCCCCACCACCCCATGCCCTCAAGGAAAGTGAAGCAAGAAAGTCCGCAGCTGCTAACGATACATATGCCACGTAGTCAGGGGTCAAAGTTCAGACACTGAGCTGGTCATATGAAAATGTAGAATTACTCCACTTCTTCTAACATACAATGTAATAATGAAAAAGGGGATTTTTATCTGCTGAATACCAAATTGGTACAATTCCAAATCCATTACATCTCTGTACTGACAGTTAAAAATAACTATCGACTTTGGGGGAATTCAGTCAAAGTAAGTAACATATACTATATTACGTATATTATGCATCAACCTAAAAGCTTAAAAGTTAATTGTTTTAAAATAGAAGAGTTCTTCCAATGACTCAGGTGGTAAGTGCACCACCCAATGTGAAACTGAGCCATGCCAGGAAGGTTCCAGGTTTGATTCCCAGCCTGTTATAAGTTGGCTGATCTCAGCTAGTGTGGTGATAGGAACACTACAAGTAGCTTTAGCACCTTTGGGCTGGAGGGGCAGGAAATCAGCCAGGTTCCCACTCCTAATTGCTACCCAGTGACCCTAGCTGACTCTTTTCAATTTTGACTGATGGGTTGAAGTACCCCTTTTCTGAGTGAAAGGCAATCAATCTATTTCACCTCGTTCCTAGCAAATAAGAGGCCACAGCACAAAACTATTCTCTATTTGGTATTTATACAACTTTACTTACAAATGTAACATTGAGAAAGGAACAATGAGGTGGGGGAGGGCAAAAGACAAAAAAATCCTTCTATGGTTGGGATTTTTTTTTATTCGTTCACGGGATGTGGGCGTCGCTGGCGAGGCCAGCATTTATTGCCCATCCCTAATTGTCCTTGAGAAGGTGGTGGTGAGCCGCCTTCTTGAACCGCTGCAGTCCGTGTGGTGACGGTTCTCCCACAGTGCTGTTAGGAAGGGAGTTCCAGGATTTTGACCCAGCGACAATGAAGGAACGGCGATATATTTCCAAGTCGGGATGGTGTGTGGCTTGGAGGGGAACGTGCAGGTGGTGGTGTTCCCATGTGCTTGCTGCTCTTGTCCTTCTAGGTGGTAGAGGTCGCGGGTTTGGGAGGAAGAAGCCTTGGCGAGTTGCTGCAGTGCATCCTGTGGATTTAGATATATTGGGCCCAATTTTAACTTCTGCCTGGTGGAAACTGGCTGGGGGAGAGGGGGGGACAGTTAAAATAACGTAAGTCACCCTCTGATCCTGCTTCCTTCCCGCCATTATGTCCCGATATTAATCTGCTCTTTTGAGCAGGCGAGCAGGATACCCTGAGCAGGGGGAGGGGGAGGGGGAGGGGGTTGTATCAGGCAAACCTGTCGGAGCCGGCTCCTGGGCCAGAAGGGGCCTAGAAGGCAAGTTTTAAATTTATTTTTCGGGTTTCCTTGTGAGCCAGGAAAGGAAGGAGTGCTTCTCCTCACAAGGAAGCCTCGAGTCTCCCTTGCGCCAAGCTACTCCCCTCCCCCGATCAGGGCCAGGACTCCCCAAACCCCCATCGCGGCCAGACACCCCTCCCTTTATCGTGGCCAGACCCCTCCTTCCCCGATCGCGACCAGACCTCCTCCCCGCGATGGCGGCCAGACGCCCCCCCCCCCTCCCCGCGATGGCGGCCAGACGCCCCCCCACTCCCCGCGATGGCGGCCAGACGACCCCCCGTCCTCGCGATGGCGGCCAGACGCCCCCCCCCATTTCCTGCGATGGCGGCCAGACAACCCCCCCCACTCCCCGCAATGGCGGCCAGACGCCCCCCCCCACTACGATCAGGCCAGATACATGCCTAAATGGTTTTGTTTGTAAACTTTCAATAGATTGCATCAGGAGGTACACTGTCCAAAGTAATGGAACTGTGGGCCAACATTGGGCAGTGTAGAAAAAACGGCCCCGTTCATCAGCGAGTGATAACTGTGCTAAACATAAACAACATACACAACACAGAAATTACCCCCTGTACCAGTACACAGTGATATTTGAACTAATTTTCAGAGGTGTGTAACAAACAGTGTTACTTTCTCAAACTAATTTGGTGGAATTCCACCCACATACTCGATACCTGTTCTAAAATGGCTACTTTGAAGACAACACTGGTAACCAGAGACATCAGTCATCGTAAAAGCAGCAATCCTTGGATTTGCTTTCATTGATTTAAACAGGATAGGAGCTGAAGATGCCTTAGTGATTTTGACAGAGGTCTGTTTGAGTCTGACTAAACCAGCCATCATTTGGTATGCACTCCCCTTGAAGAGCCAGAAGCTCATCCCTTTCAGTTTATCAGCACTCTTTCAAAGAAAAGGGGGGGGAAAGGACAACTCAAGGTGAATTTGATTACCACATCGTTCATCCTGCACGAAAGCACATGCTCCCTTTCATCTACCCCAAACCAGATTCAGACATCGTTAACATCACACTTGAGGAGTTCAATCTACAAAGCCTCTGGTGGTGTGAAACCTAACACTGCAACAGAGTACATTATTCAGACCCAACCGGTTTGGGAGCTGCTCCTTCAGGAAGCGTGACATTTCAGTTTGCGGCAGTTGTGAACAAAGCCGTGTAAATGCTGCAGAATTGAGCAGAGGAACCTAATGTCCTTTTAATAAACTAAGATACAAATTTTAAAAAGGACACTGTTTTTGTATTTTAAAAATTGCTCTATTTAAAAACTAAATTAAAGGTCCATTTCTCACTTCAATTTTCTTTTTCAAAACCTTGTTTGCCAATTTTCTCCCCTTCCCTTCTTTCCTGAAGGCATAGATTCCTTGTTGGCATAGATTCCTTGTTGGGGTATTATACCTGTAGGAAGCTGGCATCCTCCAGTACCGCATCCAAGTGGCCATTCATGTGATAGTGACTGTCAGTGGGTATCACAGCTAAACTTAATCCTGTTCTCAAACAATGTCCACACATGCACACTTCCAGGGGCGGCGGGATATCAATCAGGACTGGGAACACTAGTAGCTGATTTTCCTCTCCCTAACCCAGAGGCTCCAAGTCCAATTGTAACACCATTACCCCAGCTGAGATGAGGTAACAGACTAGGAACAATCTTTGGACCTTCCTGGTTCATGTGGCTCCACTATGCACTGGATAAACCCGCTGTGCCGGTTGGAGAAGGCAAAGCAGGTATCCCTTTGTTTAATAAAAACAGAAAATGCTGGAGAAGCTCAGCAAGTAAGGCAGCATCTGTGGAGAAAGAAACAGGTGGCGGCTCACCACCACCTTCTCAAGGTCAATTAGGGATGGGCAATAAATGCCGGCCTCACCAGCGACGCCCACATCCCATGAACGAATAAAAAAGGTTGAAGACCTTTCATCAGAACCGGGAACGTTAACTCTGGTTCTTTCTCCACAGATGCTGCCTGACTTGCTGAGCTTCTCCAGCATTTTCTGTTTTTACTTCAGATTTCCAACATCCGCAGTATTTTGCTTTTGATCCCTTTGTTTAAGGTCCTTAATTTGGTAGCTCCTCAACCCCAGAGGTTTTGCAATCAAGCTCCAGGCATTCTAGTACAGTGCATTCTGAAATGCATTTCATATTTTACACACATTTATTAAGAGGATCATGCTGTAGTATTAAAATTATATATGTTAATTAAAAATACAATGGTCAAATCTTTTGTGACACATGGATCAAGAATCTGAACATTTTAAAATTTGTTAATTTCACATGCATATTACAGGACACTGAAAGAGAGTCGGGGAGAGATTGAAACATTTGTTTTTCTGAAATAATTTCCAAGATGTTCTTAATAAAACCTTGAAGGTTAAAGCCTCACTCCACTGAAAAATAGTCAGAGTTCTGAAACTTACTCTTATTTCCGTGATGATCCCCTCCCCCAATATCATTATGTTGATTACAGAAAGGACAGTTTGTAGATTATTAAGATATACTGTAAGATTGGCATAAAACAAGATTCCGCACTCCACATATACCATATTGTCAAACATGGCTCCCCGTGTATTATACAACGGACTACAAAGGGTTGGCATTAAGGGTGTTGTTTCCACTGGGTAAAGTACTAGTTAGTCAATAACAAGGTGGTCATCATTTATTGCAACGGCCAATTTAATGGTTTATCATTTGCAGAGATGAAGAATTGGGCCTTTAATCTGCTGCTCAAATGTGCACTGTACACATGGACTACAAAATTACTGATGTAGACAGAAAGGAAATATAGGCTTAGAATCATAGAGCCCAGAAGGAGGCCATCCAGCCCATCGTGCCTGTACTGGGTCTTTGAAAGAGCTATCCAATTAGCCCCACTCCCCTGCTCTTTCCCCATAGCCCTGCAAAACAAAGACTTCACTAACTTTCCCTCTAATTTTTTTTAAAAATCCGTTGCACAGGATAATTTGCTGCCTATGAAAGTAATTATTTCCGGGTCTCTGTTAGATTCATTCTCTCATTTCCCAACCTCTTTCCCCAATGTTAGCCAGAGCATCTCTACCAATGGCTGCCCTTCCCATCCCATGACCTGCAATTCAGGAGTTCCCCAAGGATCTATCCATGGCCCCCTCCTCTACATGCTGCCCCTTGGCAACATCATCTGCAGACATGGATCATTTTCCACATATATGCTGGCGACACCAACTCTATCACTCCACCACCTTTCTTGGCTCCTCCATTGCCTATGCATTGCCAGGCTAAAATTGCTTGAGATTGAGTCTTGGATGAGCCACGATTTCCTCCAGCTAAACATTGGGAAGCCCAAAGCCATCGTCTTTGGCCCCCACCACAAACTTCATACCCTCACCATTGACTCCATCCTCCTCCCCAGCAACTGCCTCAGGCTGAACAAGTGTCTTCACAACCGCAGCATCCTATTCAAGCTAAGCTATCAACCCCATATCCTCTCCATCACAATGATCGCCTAATTTGGTCTTTGTAGCATCGCCGCCTCTATCCCTAACTCAGCCCACCTGCTGCTGAAACTGTCCTCATTCATGCCTTTGTCACCTCCAAATTCCATTACTCCACTCCTCTCCTGGCAGTCCTTTCATTTTCCACTCTCCATAAACTCACCCAAGACTATGTTGTCCATATTCTATTCTGCACCAAATCCCACTTCTCCATCACCCCTGCTCTTACTGACCTGCATTGGTTCCAGGTCCCCCAATGCCTAAAATTTAAAATTCTCAACCCAGTGTTTAAATTGCTCCATGGCCTTACCCCTCCCTATCTCTCTAACCTCCTCCAGCCCTACAACCAACACCCACCCATACACTCTGTCCCTCTGACTTAGGCATCTTATGCATCTCCCTTCTCTCCACCAATGGCAGCTGTATCTTCAGCTGCTCAGGCCCACACTCTGAAATTGCTTTCCTAAATCCCCATGCTTCTCCAACTCTCTCTCCTCTTTTAAGACCTTCCTTAAAAGCCACCTCTTTCACCCAGCTTTTGGTCACCCATCCTATATCTCCTTCTTTGGATTGACATTCATTTCTTTTCTTTACCCTATGTGAAGTGCTTAGGAATGTTTTTCTACGTTAAAGGTTGCATAAGATGCAAGTTGTTGTTTTGTTTGCTAAAAAGCCTTCTGCTTTGCTTCAAACCTCTCCGCCTCTCTCTCCTCTTTAAAACGCTCCTTAAAACCTACCTCTTTGACCAAACTTTTGGTCATCTGTCCTAACATCTCATGTGGCTCAGTGTCAAATCTTGTTTGATAACGCTACTATGAAGCGCCTTGGGACGTTCTACTACATTAAAGGCATCATATAAATGCAAGTTGTTGTTGTTGCTGCATGCAGCCTTCATTAGCCACAAGAGAATAATCTATGCCACAAACGTGGCTACCATCATTACCATCACAAGGCAGCACTGGACGTTGGCTGCCCCACATACTTTGTAGGGGAATAGTAGGTGGTAGTGGCATAACTTATAACACAAAAAGTGATGGTCATAACTGCAATCATAGGTATGTTTGTAGCAGAGATGAGGTAGGCAGTGTTAGCCTTCCACAGCAACTCAAGGAGGAATACTTAGCTATCACAGGGTACCTTACTGAAGAATTGACAAAACGCAATAAAACTGGAGCACACAAAATTGAGTTATTTGCAATCCTGGGACTTGCTGCCATTATCAATATGTAACCATAAGGGGGCTGCTTAAAAACACTGGCCTGGAATTGTGCACGATTTCCACCCAGTGTAATCTGGGTGGAATCGAATGAAATAGCGTTAAAGATCGTGGAATTTTAAATGTAAGTGAATTGCGCCCATTAACACTTTACGCCCGAGTATCAGCGATATTTTCCGCCAGTTCAAAGGTCCACCCACCCGAAGCAGACCCTGCCCACAAAACTGGACATGTCCCTAGGTTGGCATGGTGAGTTTCCGCTGATTGTGCCTATTTAAAGATGTTCATCACATTGCGCCCAGATTGTCGGGCGCACAGGCATATGAATCTAGCGCTAATCATCTGTACCTGCAGTGGCCAGCAGTCAACTGAAGTCTGATCCTGTTGTGTTTCTCCTTCTGCAGCTGCAATTACTTTAAATTCGGTTCAAATTGGTCTAAATTCAGTCAATTATGGCAGAGTATGACACACCTGTGTGGCCTCAATTGACTGTTGGTCACAGGTCTTATATACCAAGGGCAGGTCAAAGCAGTCAATTGAAGCCAATCAAAGACTAAGACCAAGAGCATTAAATCAGTCAGTTGAAGAATGGCTCATTCCATCCACTCCTGTGTGTGATGCTGGAGAATACCCTGTTCCTGTCACGAATCGATTACGATTGATAACGCTGCTTGATTGCGCTGATTCATGGAAGATTTTCCGTTCCTGCTCATGCTAATAAGTTTGCGCGGAAACTTGAGCATAATTTCACCCCGGTAAAACCGGCGAACTGTCCAGTGTAGTCTGCACACATTTTGCCGATTGCGCCCCTAGCGGAAACTCCATGCCACTGTCTTCTCTCCCTTTCAATTTCTATTCTTAAATTTCCTCCAATAATGCAGGGCAAACCTTGACAGAAACAATGAAACAGGCCTGGTTCACATTGATGTTTATTACTTTTTCTATTAAAGAAAAGTCAGCAGGTAGCAGCAACTTTAAGAACCACACTGTGACTATTGCAGCCAGGAGTGAATGAACCAGCTTGCCTTGCCTTTACTTTCCTTTAGACTCAGTGCTTTACTGTAGATGACTTCAAACCAGGGCAGCTGAAGGTGACACAATATTAGCATAATCTTTTCTGATTCAATTTTATTAGAAATATTGCATTAGTCCCTCCTTTGAACCTTTCCACTTTGACTGGAATGTCAGCCCTGTGGTAGATTTGCTTCCACCAGGCTGTCAGCTGTCCCCTATATCCTGTAGTCCCATGTGACTAGTAGTGGAATAGATTGAAACAGAAAGGAACTTAATCCAATTAGACTGAATTGCAAATGTTCTGAATGCTGTTCTTCAAAGGCAAACAAAATGTAAGAATCATCATTCTTTAGGTTTTCACAAAACATCATCTACCCAAATCATACTTATTTTCCCTAAACTCCTGCAGACCAAAAAGACATAACACACATTTCTGAAGCACAGATGATATGAATGGATTAGTAGAGAGCATGGCCAGCTGTTGCAGTCTTTATAAAACACACAGGCCTGACAGATGGGGATCCCAGTTCAAATGCCCCACCGCAGTAGGCAAAGCCTTAGTGCTGGCCTTCTGCTCATCAGGGTTTACAGTGACAGAAGGAGAGCATGGAGTGCAGAGATGAGCAACAGAAGAGGTACCAACAAAACAAACAACTGCGCATTACAGGAGCTCATTTCACTCAGTTAACAACATTTTTAATCTTTAAACTGTTCATAAGTTTTGGGGTCAGGAAGTTGCTGACCAAAGTAAATTTATGAAGCATATATATGCCAAACTTCTATGCATTTTCCCCACAATTCTTATAAATTCCTGTTATATAAAATGGAGAAATTTTCAGTCCTTGCCACTGTAACTTCTGAAAAGAAAATCACCCGTGAAAATAAGTCACCTTGTTCATAGTTAGGTGGTGCCTACTAACAAATCACAGCACATTCCAAATCTCCTTGCTATCTCTTCCCTCACAAACTTCACAGAACATGTGATCACAAATTCACACTAACCCAATGAACCATAAATCCAGCTGACTTCTCTTTATTCACTCCAATACAAATAACCCTCCTCTTTGATTGCAACAACTCCCCTCAGAAAGCCAAGCAGTCTACATACTGATGTCACAACAAAAGAACCAGTTCCACGGGAGACTAAGTGGGAATCTACATAAAAAAAAATCAATAAAATCCAATATGAAACTGGTTTGCACCCATTTCTTTCCACTTGAACATACCAAGGAACATTTGATAAATATATTGTAAACAATTTTACAACACCAAGTTATAGTCCAGCAATTTTATTTTAAATTCACAAGCTTTCGGAGGCTTCCTCCTTCCTCAGGTGAATGTTGTGGAAATGAAATCCTCGAAATGAAATCGCATTTATAAATCACAGAACAATGCTTGGTGATTACAGACAGTTTTTTCAACTGCCCGTTGCCAAGGCAATCAGTGTGCAGACAGACAGGTGTTACCTACAAGGTCTCCGAATATACAAACCACCAAAAAAAAAGAGATAGAGAGGTAGAAACATAGAAAAGACAGCAACTGACCCGTTATATTAAAAACAGATAACATTTGTTCGCTGGTGGGGTAATGTGTAGCGTGACATGAACCCAAGATCCCGGTTGAGGCCGTCCTCATGGGTGCGGAACTTGGCTATCAATTTCTGCTCGACGATTTTGCGTTGTCGTGTGTTTGGTGATTTGTATATTCGGCAGGGGGAAACACATCGGTTGACTATATCTGTGCTGCACATTGTGAAATACAGCAGTTTCATATTTGTGAACAGGCTGAATTTTAAATTATCAGTTAAATACTGTATACTAAAACATGAGCAAACATTCTTTTAGGTGTGTATTTAATGTTTAATACTTGCTGCAGAACTCTCGCCATCACCATATACCCAGGGATAAATATTTACAGCACCGTAGTAGCCAAAGTCATCAAAATAGAGGATGAGCTGCTAAAATGCAAACATTATAGGCCTAAGTGGCTACTACTTTGTAGTATTATGTGGCTGATTATAGTATTGGTCCAGAGAATGTTTGCTGGCTTCCATGTATAACAAAAAGTTACATAGACAGAGAAGGTCCAAGGTTTGATTCCTGGTCTGTGCTGAGTTTGCTCATCTCAGCCAAGGTAGCATTAGTTGTGCTACAAATTGGACTCTGTGCCCTGGATTACAGAGGGGGAAAATTGGCCACAGTTCCTGCTCTGATTGCTAGACACTGATCTCTACTGAATGCACTTGTCTGGATGTCAGATGATGACAGGGTCGAGCTTACTTTGATGCCACCACATTAAAGTAGCTTGCAAACAATCATCAAGGTTCACAATTCATTAATGGTCATTTGGTCAAGGTACCAGAGGATGCTTGGCAGTTGCAAAACTGTACCCAGCAAACAGACAGTGGGGGTGAAATGGAAAATAATATTTGCTGTAATCTGAAGTCAGTAACACACTAAAGTCAGTTACTTTATTTTATTTTAAAAAAGCAAACTAAGATCAACTGGACTCATTATTGATTTTAAAACTTAGAATGAATAAATGGCCTGGATGGCTAACAAGGGGAGGAAATATTTACTTTCCTTCTCCCTAGAAGAGTGAGTTAAATTTTAGCAGGTCTTCTGGAACCTGGAGGCATTAGTAATAACACTGCCTTTAATCTTTAATAAGGAACAAAAGGAAGAAAAAACTTGCATATATGTACAGCACCTTTCACGCCAAACATTCAACAGTCTATATTTGCTGAATCCCAGTAAAGTTCAATGCAGATTTGGAATGGCAGTTTTAACAGTGGAGAAAGATTACTTTTCATGCTGCTGTTACCAGTAGGACAGTTCTGTTAGTGCTTTCTTCTGCTAAACAAGGCCAACTCTTTAATTCTAAATCTTGTTGCTGGAAAAAAAAAGCTATATCATCTTTATCTTTACAATTCCAATATCGTGGCCATGGAGCACTGATCGTCCCTTAGCTTTTTTAAACACATTGCTCGCCTACCACTTCAGATTCAGTGCATTTCCACTCTTGAGCTGTGGAAGACAGAATTAAAGACATTTGCTGCACAATCATACAATTTTATTTGCAGTACTGAATAAACTGAAAGATTACATCCTCCCACTGTCTGATGAAAAATGCAAGCATATAAGGGAAGGGTTAAATGTGACAGGGCTGATTTGTGGTTCTCTGGGACATGTTATACTCCTGCAGAATGGAATGATATTACAATGACCTAATTCTAACTTTCTTGACAATTCAGTCTTTTTGCTTCCTTTCCTATTTCTTACAACTGTGATAACCAAGTACTTCCAGCATGATTTATTATGAGCTATTCATACGTTGCAGTCTGTGGCATTTTGTTTACATGTAACAGCTGATTCAGAAATACACTGTAATTTCCAATTATACAAGAATTCTAAGATACTACAATTGTAACGCCAACCCACACCAAGGGAAAGAAAAGTTTTATAGGCCTGCAGTTTTAAAGACTCTGTGACTTCAGTCAGACATGGTTGGGTCATCTGCAATTCTCAGGCTTTAGAGGCCCTGCACCATCGCTGGAAACTCCTGATGACAGATTCCACCCCCCACCCTCCATCCCAATGCATAGAGGTTGCCTGATAAGATAACCAATGAGGATCTAATGGTCAAAAATACACAGGAGGCTAACAGTCCATATTGGAAAGATGTGTGCATTGGTATAATACTCCTGAGGGTACAGAAAACAGCCTGGCACACACTGCGCAGGTGTAACCCACATAGCTGAAGGATGCTTCCTGATGTGGCAAGTGGGGTATTCTCCATAGCCTACATAATTTAATTTTCCTTCAGTAATGTTGGTGATCAGCAATGTCCCAGGCCACGATGCCATCAACATTACTTCCGGGACAAAAATAAACATGCTGATTTTCATATTGGCACTTTTATAGGAACATAGGAACAGGAGTAGGCCATTCAGCCCCTCGTGCCTGCTCCGCCATTTGATAAGATCATGGCTGATCTGTGATCTAACTCCATATTCCTGCCTTTGGCCCATATCCCTTAATACCTTTGGTTGCCAAAAAGCTATCTATCTCACCTTTAAATTTAGCAATTGAGCTAGTATCAATTGCCGTTTGCGGAAGAGAGTTCCAAACTTCTACCACTCTTTGCGTGTAGAAATGTTTTCTAATCTCACTCCTGAAAGGTCTGGCTCTAATTTTTAGACTGTGCCCCCTACTCCAAGAATCCCCAACCAGCGGAAATAGTTTCTCTCTATCCACCCTATCCGTTCCCCTTAATATCTTATAAACTTCGATCAGATCAGCCCTTAACCTTCGAAACTCGAGAGAATAAAACCCCAATTTGTGTAATCTCTCCTCGTAACTTAACCCTTGAAGTCTGGGTATCATTCTAGTAAACCGACACTGCACTCCCTCCAATATGTCCTTCCGAAGGTGCGGTGCCCAGAACTGCTCACAGTACTCCAGGTGCGGACTAACCAGGGTTTTGTATAGCTGCAGCATAACTTCTGCCCCCTTGTACTCCAGTCCTCTAGATATAAAGGCCAGCATTCCATTAGCCTTCTTGATTATTTTCTGCACATGTTCATGACACTTCAATGATTTATGTACCTGAACCCCTAAGTCCCTTTGGACATCCACTGTTTTTAACTTTTTACCATTTCGAAAGTACCCTGTTCAATCCTTTTTTGATCCAAAGTGGATGACCTCACATTTGTCTGTATTGAATTTCATTTGCCACAGTTTTGCCCATTCACCTAATCTATCAATATCGCTTTGTAATTTTATGTTTTCACCTACACTGCTTACAATGCCACCAATCTTTGTGTCATCCGCAAACTTAGATATGAGACTTTCTATGCCTTCATCTAAGTCATTAATAAATATTGTGAATAATTGAGGCCCCAAGACGGATCCCTGCGGGACTCCACTAGTCACATCCTGCCAATGTGAGTACCTTCCCATTATCCCTACTCTCTGTCGCCTTTCGCTCAGCCAACTTCCTAACCAAGTCCATACTTTTCCCTCGATTCCATGGGCTTCTATCTTAGCTAACAGTCTCTTATGTGGGACCTTATCAAATGCCTTCTGGAAGTCCATATAAATAACATCCATTGACATTCCCCTGGCCACTACTTTAGTCACCTCTTCAAAAAATTCAATCAGGTTTGTCAGGCACGACCTACCTTTCACAAATCCATGCTGGCTCTCTCTGATTAACTGAAAATTCTCGAGGTGTTCTGTCACCCTATCCTTAATTATAGACTCCAGCATTTTCCCCACAACAGATGTTAGGCTAACTGGTCTATAATTCCCCGGTTTCCCTTTCTCTCCTTTCTTAAAAAGCGGAGTGACACGTGCAATTTTCCAATCTAGAGGGACAGTTCCTGAATCTAGAGAACTTTGAAAGATTATAGTTAGGGCATCTGTAATGTGCTCATCTACTTCCTTTAAAATCCTGGGATGGAAACCATCTGGTCCTGGGGATTTGTCACTCTTTGGTGCTATTATTTTCTTCATTACTGTTGCTTTACTTATGTTAATTTTATCGAGTCCCTGTCCCCGATTCAATATAAGTTTTCTTGGGATTTCCGGCATGCTATCCTCTTTTTCGACTCTAAATACTGATGCAAAGTAATTGTGGGGGGGGGGGGGGGGGGAGAGAGAGGCGTGGGGGTTCTTGTGTGGCACACCCTGCACAAAACATTTTGAGACTGGAAATCCAGGTTAGTGGAGGAAGCCTGATCCCTACACCCATGACACCACTGGTGCTCTAATGTGCTGTATCTTTATCCTGCCCCATACCACAGGACTTTTCTGGAGGAAGCTTTGAACAGTAGTGGATCAAAAAAACTCAGTTCTCAGAGGGTCTTTTAAAAAAAATATTTTTCTCAGCAATTCTCTCCTCCTGAGGCATCAATTTCTTGCTGGTATACCATTCTATGGACACTGGTTGCTCTCCGGCACCTTAATCAAATGGCCATTATTCATATATAAGTCTCGACAGTAAGTCACAGGCTGTTTCACCACACGGACAATGGGGTTGGGTAGAAGAGAGAAATCACACCCAAAATCCACATTTTCACACTTCAGCCTTCACCGGCTATGAGGTTAGGCTGAAGAGCTGCACCATGGCTACCATTAATGCTCTTTTAGCTGATCAATGGCCTCAGGTAAGGGAATTCCTGGCCCTTAGTAGCACTGGATCCTGCATCCCAACAATCAAGGATGCAGCACGTTAGAGCTTGAAAATGCTTTCCCAATGTACTGCTACGATTATTTACAAGAAACCAAATAGCTCCCCTGATGACCTGGTGAATAAAAGCACTGAGTGTTAAGCTTAACAAAGCAGAAAGTCCCAGGTTTGATTCTCAATCTGTGCCTAGTTCGCTGATCTCAGCCAGGCAGCAATTAAAGTGCTACAATTTGCTTCAGCATCCCTAGGCTTGGGAGGGGAGAAATCAGCCTGGGTTCCTGCTCCTGATTGCTATCCAGTGACTCCTGCTGGAAATTGCACCTTTTAGAGAGAAGGAAAGGGGAGAAAATTTGAAAACACACAACAATCCAAGATCAAAAACTGAGGCTGATCAATAACAAGCAGCAGTTTTGTTTACAGCCACCACAGGAGTGTACAAATTCAAACATTTCATCAAGGGCCAGTATTAAATTCTGCTGATTTATGGAAAGATGTTAGACCGAAATGCTTGCAGTCAGGAATCCAGTGAGCATTTAAACAAGTTATATCACTTCTCATAAAATGCAAACTCCATTTGAACATCAACAACCTCAGCCATGAGCTAACTGAATGGCGGAACAGGCTCGAGGGGCTGAATTGCCTACTCCTGTTGCTATGTGTATATTAGATTTTTCATCTTGCCCAACTTCAAAGCTCCATTATCATCCTCATTCCTGTTCTCCTGCCCAGACTGTGCTTCCCCCACAGAGTTCTCACTGTGCTTCAAAATGCACAGAAACCAATGCTACTGTTCAATATGTCCCAAGCTTCAAAGCCCAATAAACAAAAACTAAAACGGTACAAATCACACTGTAGTGTGATATACATATACAAGTTAAATGAGGCTGTAGGTTCCAAGGATGGCTTGACCCAGAGGCATGGAGACCAATTTTAGCACCCCTACTGCTCGATGGCTGAGACCGGGGATAGAGCCTGGGATTAGCCTGTCCATACGGTTCAGGTATTAACTGGATAAATCCGCTGAGCTGTCAGGGGAATCATGTTGAAATTCTTAAACCACTTGATCACTCTTTGGGCTTATGGCTGGGATGAGAGGGTTGTCCTATGAGGAGAGATTGAGTAGAATTGGCCTATATTCTCTGGAATTTAGAAGAATTAGAGGTGATCTCATTGAAACATATAAAATTCTTAGAGGGCCTGACAGGGTAGATGCTGAGAGGCTGCTTCCCCAGGCTGAAGGGTCTAGAACTAGGGGTCATAGTCTCAAGATAAGGAGTGGGCCATTTAGGACCGAGATGAAGAAAAATTTCTTCGCTCAGAGGGTTGTGAATCTTTAGAATTCTCGACTCAGTCGTTGAGTATATTCAAGATTGAGTTTGATAGATTTTTGGATACTAAGGGAATCAAGGGATATGGGGATAGGGCAGGAAAGTGGAGTTGAGGTAGATCAGCCATGATCTTATTGAATGGCGGACTATTCCTGTTCCTATTTCTTATGTTCTTATGACTATAATTGCTTGATTAAATAACTATCTTATAATTCTGACGAAGGGTCATCGATATGAAACGTTAACTCTGTTTCTTTCTCCACAGATGCTGCCTGACTTGCTGAGTATTTCCAGCATTTTCTGTTTTTTTTCAAATTTCCAACATCTGCAGTATTTTGCATTTGACTATCTTGTAATTCCCTGACAACTGTTGTCCCTAATAATTTTAGTATTTCAGTTTTGACCCTTAACTCTTGTGAGAGAGAAGACTGTGTGTGACAAGCTGTGAATTTGCCACATATCCAATATGCTTACTTTCCATCAGAGGTATACAATAAATTGGTAAATTTAATTCAAGGAGAACTGCTCTGTTCTCAATAAATGCGACAGACACAGAGACCAAAAAGGTTCTGGGACCATTCTCTCATTCAATCCTTCTCCCGGGTGAAATATCACCACAGACTTTGGCAGGATGGGATTTCTGTCTGCCCCAATGACCTGCGATTTTCCGTCCCCTCCCTGTTTCCCTTTTCTTGTCATTAATGTGCCCTTTTAAGATGCACAGCATACTTGGGTGACATGTTCAACACATGACTTCAGATGGAAAACCCTGGAAGTGACGGTGGGGAGCCAGTGGAACAGTTCTCCACCAGCGGGGAAAGAGCTTCGCGGGCTTTTTCAAAGGCAGGGGGCGGGGCCAATTCATTGGTACCCGTATATAGGTGGAGCGGTTGCTAAACCCGAGACACTACACTAGTAGTGACTCCCACCCTCCCACCTCCTCTAACCTTTTGGGGGTAGAGGGAATTTGAAGGGTAGGTTCGTTTTTATATTTTGTTTTCAGGGACTTAACTCCTGGACCTAAGATAAATAAGAAGCAAAAAGTAATCCAAGTGGGACGTCACCAAGGAAGAGGTAAGAGATTGGCTGGTGAGTATTTTCCTGCTGAATTTGTCTAAGGTTAGAGTTTGTGGATTCTCTGGTCTCTGTTGTGTAGTGGGGGACTGCTGTTCAGCAAGGGCCCTTGAGTATACCTTTTAATTGAAGTGAAATTGGTGGGATTCATTTAATTTGAATTAATTAGTTAAAGGGTAAGTCATGTCAGGACAGCCCAGCCCCGTGTTATGCTCTTCCTGCTCTATGTGGGAAATCAGGGACCCTTCCGGTGTCCCTGACGACCATGTGTGCGGGAAATGTATCCAGCTGCAGCTACTGACAAACCGCATTGCGGCACTGGAGCTGCGGATGGATTCATTATGGAGCATTCGCGATGCTGAGAACGTCGCGGATAGCACGTTTAGTGAGATGGTCACACCGCAGGTAAAAGTTGTACAGGCAGGAAGTAATTGGGTGACCACCAGGCAGAGTAAGAGGAGCAGGCAGGCAGTGCAGGGGTCCCCTGTGGCCGTCCCCCTCTCAAACAAATATACCGCTTTGGATATTGTTGAGGGGGATGACTTATCAGGGGAAGGCAGCAGCAGCCAACTTCCTGGCACCAGGGGTAGCTCTGCTGCACAGGCTGGGAGGAAAAAGAGTGGAAGAGCTATAGTGGTAGGGGATTCTATCGTAAGGGGAACAGACAGGCGTTTCTGTGGCCGTAAACGTGACTCCAGGATGGTTTGTTGCCTCCCTGGTGCCAGGGTCATGGATGTCACTGAGCGGCTACAGGGCATTCTCAAGGGGGAGGGTGAGCAGGCAGAGGTCGTGGTCCACATTGGGACCAACGACATAGGTAGGAAGGGAGATGAGGTCCTGCATCAAGAATTTAGGGAGCTAGGTAGAAGATTAAAGAGCAGGACCTCAAAGGTTGTAATCTCTGGATTACTCCCAGTGCCACGGGCTAGTGAGTATAGAAATAGGAGGATAGAACAGATGAATGCATGGCTAAAGAGTTGGTGCAGGAGGGAGGGTTTCAGTTTCCTGGATCACTGGGCCTGCTTCTGGGGAAGTACAAGTCGGACGGGTTGCACCTGAACCAGAGCGGGACAAATATCCTTGCGGGGAGGTTTGCTAGCACTGTTGGGGGGGGTTTAAACTAACTTGGCAGGGGGATGGGATACAGAGTGGAGCTACAATAGGGGGTGATGTGCAGCCAAATACAGAGAAAAAAACAAGTCAGCTTGGAAGACGGCAAATATGTAAGGGCAAGGCTGGATGGCATCTATTTTAATGCAAGGAGTCTTGCGAATAAGGTGGATGAACTGAAGGTGTTGATAAACACATGGGAGTATGATATTGTTGCTGTCACAGAGACATGGTTGAGGGAGGGGCAAGACTGGCAGCTCAATATTCCTGGGTACAGAATCTTCAGGCGAGACAGAGGGGGAGGTATAAGAGGAGGGGGGGTCGCAATATTAATTAAAGAATCAATTACTGCCATAAGGAGGGATGATATATTAGCAGGTTCCTCTAATGAGGCCATATGGGTGGAGCTTAAAAACAAAAAGGGGGCAAGCACTTTGATGGGAGTGTACTATAGGCCCCCAAACAGTCAGGGGGAGATAGAGGAACAGATATGTAGGCAAATCTCAGAAAATTGTGCAAATAATAGGGTAATAATAGTGGGGGATTTCAACTTCCCCAATATTAACTGGGATACTAAGAGTGTAAAAGGCTTAGAGGGTACAAAATTCTTAACGTGCATCCAGGAGAGCTTTTTGAGCCAGCATGTAGAAAGTCCTACAAGAGAGGGGGTGGTACTGGACCTAATTCTAGGGAATGTGGCCGGCCAAGTGGAAGAAGTGCTAGTAGGTGAGCACTTTGGTGACAGTGACCATAATTCGGTGAGATTTAAGGTGGTCATGGAAAAGGACAGGGAGGGGCCGGAAATAAAGGTTCTAAATTGGGGGAAGGCCGATTTTAATAGGATAAGGCAGGATCTGGCCAAAATGGACTGGGATCAGCTGTTTGTAGGAAAATCCGCACCGGAGCAATGGGAGTCTTTCAGAAGGGAGATTGAGACCATACAATGGCAACATGTTCCCGTAAAGGTCAAGGGTGGTTCCAAGAACTCCAGGGAACCTTGGATGTCAGGGGATATACGAGAATGGATTAGGAAAAAAAGGAGGGCTTTTGGCAGATACAAAAGGCTAAAGACGGAGGAAGCCCTAGAGGAGTACAAAAAGTGCAGGGGGATACTTGAAAAAGAAATTAGGAGATTAAGGAGGGGCCATGAAATAACACTGGCGAGCAAAATAAAGGAAAATCCTAAGATGTTTTATAAGTATATTAAGGGTAAGAGGATAACTAGGGAAAAAATAGGGCCCATTAGGGACAAAAATGGCAATGTGTGTGTGGAGCCGGCAGATGTAGGAGGGGTTCTAAATGAATTTTTTGCATCTGTTTTCACTATGGAGAAGGACGATGTAGACATACAAATACGGCAGGGGGACTGTGATATACTCGAACATATTAACATCGAGCGGGAGGAGGTATTGGCGGTTTTAGCAGGCCTAAAAATGGATAAATCCCCAGGCCCGGACGAAATGTATCCCAGGCTACTGTGTGAGGCAAAGGAGGAGATTGCGGGGGCTCTAACACATATATTCAGAACCTCTCTGGCCACAGGGGATGTGCCAGACGACTGGAGAACCGCTAATGTAGTACCATTATTCAAGAAGGGGAGTAGGGAAAAACCGGGGAACTACAGGCCAGTGAGCCTAACATCAGTGGTAGGAAAATTATTGGAAAAAATTCTGAAGGACAAAATTAGTCTCCACTTGGAGAAGCAAGGATTAATCAGGGATAGTCAACATGGCTTTGTCAAGGGAAGATCATGTCTGACTAATTTGATTGAATTTTTTGAGGGGGTGACTAGGCGTGTGGATGAGGGTAACGCAGTGGATGTGGTATACTTGGATTTCAGTAAGGCCTTCGATAAAGTCCCGCACAGGAGACTGGTCAAGAAGGTACGAACCCATGGAATCCAGGGTGCCTTGGCACTTTGGATACAAAACTGGCTTAGTGGCAGAAGGCAGAGGGTGATGGTCGAAGGTTGTTTTTGTGACTGGAAGCCTGTGGCCAGTGGGGTACCACAGGGATCGGTGCTGGGTCCCTTGCTGTTTGTGGTCTACATTAATGACTTGGATATGAATGTAAAAGGTATGATCAGTAAGTTCGCTGATGATACAAAAATTGGTAGGGTGGTAAATAGTGAGGAGGATAGCCTCAGTCTGCAGGACGATATAGATGGGTTGGTCAGATGGGCGGAACAGTGGCAAATGGAATTTAACCCGGAAAAGTGCGAGGTGATGCACTTTGGAGGGACTAACAAGGCAAGGGAATACACAATGAATGGGAGGACCCTAGGCAAGACAGAGGGTCAGAGGGATCTTGGTGTGCAAGTTCACAGATCCCTGAAGGCGGCGGAACAGGTAGATAAGGTGGTAAAGAAGGCATATGGGATACTTGCCTTTATTAGCCGAGGCATAGAATATAAGAGCAAGGAGGTTATGATGGAGCTGTATAAAACACTGGTTAGGCCACAGCTGGAGTACTGTGTGCAGTTCTGGTCGCCACACTACAGGAAGGATGTGATCGCTTTGGAGAGGGTGCAGAGGAGATTCACCAGGATGTTACCAGGGCTGGAGCGCTTCAGCTATGAGGAGAGACTGGGAAGATTGGGTTTGTTTTCCTTGGAGCAGAGGAGGCTGAGGGGGGACATGATTGAGGTGTACAAAATTATGAGGGGCACAGATAGGATGGATACTAAGGAGCTTTTTCCCTTCGTTGAGGGTTCTATAACAAGGGGGCATAGATTCAAGGTAAAAGGCGGGAGGTTTAGAGGGGATTTGAGAAAGAACTTTTTCACCCAGAGGGTGGTTGGAGTCTGGAACTCACTGCCTGAAAGGGTTGTGGAGGCAGGAACCCTCACAACATTCAAGAAGCATTTGGATGAGCACTTGAAATGCCATAGCATACAAGGCTACGGACCAAATGCTGGAATATGGGATTAGATTAGACAGGACTTGATGGCCGGCGCGGACACGATGGGCCGAAGGGCCTCTATCCGTGCTGTATAACTCTATGACTCTATAAAGGAAAGTATCCCGTATGCCTTTTAACCACTGTATCTACCTGTCCTGCTGCCTTCAGGGATCTGTGGACAAGTACTCCAAGGTCCCTTTGCTCCTCCACACCTCTCAGTATCCTCCCATTTATTGTGTACTCCCTTGCCTTGTTTGTCCTCCCCAAGTGCATTACCACACACTTCTCTGGATTGAATTCCATTTGCCACTTTTCTGCCCACCTGACCAGTCCATTGATATCTTTCTGCAGTCTACAGTTTTCCTCCTCACTATCAACCACATGGCCAATTTTTGTATCATCTGCAAACTTCTTGATCAAGCCCCCTCATTCAAGTCCAAATCATTAATATATACAACAAAAAGCAAGGGACCTCGTACTGAGCTTTGTGGAACCCCACTGGAAACAGCCTTCCAGTCGCAAAAATACCAGTCAACCATTACCCTTTGCTTCCTGCCACTAAGCCAATTTTGGATCCAACTAGCCACTTTCTCTTGAATCCCATGGGCTTTTACTTTTTTGACCAGTCTGCCATGTGGACCTTGTCAAAAGCCTTGCTAAAATTTAGGTAGACTACATCAAATGCGTTACCCTCATTGACCCTCTTTGTTACCTCCTCAAAAAGTTCAATCAAATTAGTCAGACACGACCTTCCCTTAACAAATCCATACTGACTGTCCTGGATTAACCCGTGGCCTTCTAAATGATGATTTATGCTGTCCCTCAGAATTGATTCCAATAATTTGCCCACCACCGAGGTTAGACTGACTGGCCTATTATTACTCGGTCTATCTTTTCCTCCCTTTTTAAACAACAGTATAACATGAGCAGTCCTCCAATCCTCCAGCACCACACCTGTTACCAGAAAGGATTGGAAAATGATGGTCAGAGCTCCACTATTTTCTCCCTTGCTTCTCTTAACAGCCTGAGATACATTTCATCCGGCCCTGGCGATTTACCCACTTTCAAAGATGCTAATCCCCTTAATACTTCCTCTCGCACTATGTTTATCCCATCCAATATTTCATACTTCCCCTCCTCCTTAGCTACAATCTCTGCATCGTCCCCCTATTTTGTGAAGACAGACACAAAGTATTCATTAAGAATCATACCCACATCTTCCAACTCCACACATAGGTATCCTTTTTGGTCTCTAATAGGCCCTACTCTTTCCTTAGTTATTCTCTTGCTTTTTATGTGTTTATAAAACATTTTTGGGCTTTCCTTAATTTTACTTGCCAGTATTTTTCCATGCCCTCTCTTTGCTTTCCTAATTTCCTTTTTAATTTCACCCTAGCACTTTCTATACTCCTCTCGGCTTTCTGCAGTATTGAGCTCTTGGTGTCTGACATAAGCTTCCCTTTTTTGACTTACCCTACCCTGTATGCCCCTAGATTTGGCAGTCCCACCCTTTTTCATTGCGGGAACATGTTTACTCTGAACCCCTTGAATGCCTCCCACTGCCCTAAGATTGATTTATCTTCAAGTAGCTGTTTCTAGTCCACTTTTGCTAAATCACTCTCAGCTTAGCAAAATTGGCCTTTCCCTAATTCAGAACTTTTACTCGTCTATCTTTGTCCTTTTCCATAACTATGCTAAATCTGACTGAATTATGATCACGACCGCCAAAATGCTCTCCCACTGATACGCCTTCCACCTGCCCAACTTCATTCCCTAAAAGTAAATCCAGAACTGCCCCCCCCTCTTTTTGGGCTTGCTACATACTGGCTAAAAAAGTTCTCCTGAATGCAACTGAAGAATTCTGCGCCCTCCACACCTTTTGCATTGATTGTATCCCAGTTAATATTCGGGTTGTTTTTGCACTTCTCAGAAATTTGCCTACGTATTTGTGCTTCTACCTCCCTCTGACTGTTTGGGGGTCTATAGTACACTCCCAGAAGTGTGACTGCCCCTTTTTTGTTCTTTAGCTTAACCCATATGGCCTCATTTAATGATCATTCTAACATATCACCCCTCCTCACAGCCGTAATTGTTTCTTTAACCAATATTGCCACCCCTCCACTCTATCACATCTGAAAACCCTGTAACCAGGAATGTTGAGTTGCCATTCCTGCCCCTGTTTAAGCCATGTTTCAGTAATAGCTAAGATATCAAACTTCCACGTGTCTATCTGTGCCCTTAGCTCATCAGCCTTATTCATTATACTCCTTGCATTGAGGTATATACCATTAAGCACTGCCAAGCTCCTTTGTTGTCTATTTTCTAACCTTTGTTTCCTTTGCCTTCCAAACTCACTTACTAATTTTCTGCCTTCCATTTCCAGCTCAGCTTCTCTCCCTTCTGAATCTACGTTCAAGTTCCCATCCCCCTGCCAAACTAGTTTAAACTCTTCCCCCCACAGTACTAGCAAACCTCCCCGTGACGATATTGGTCCTGGCCCTGTTGAGGTGCAACCCGTCCGGCTTGTACGGGTCCCATCTCCCCCAGAACTGGTCCCAAAGCCCCAGGAATCTAAAGCCCTCCCTCCTGCACCATCTCTCCAGCCACGCATTCATCTGCTCCAACCTCCTATTTCTATACTCACTAATGCATGGCACTGGGAGTAATCTGGAGATTACTACCTTTGAGGTCCTGCTTCTTAACCTCTTTCCTAACTCCTTAAAATCTGCCTGCAGGACCTCATCCCTCTTTCTACCTATGTTGTTGGTACAGATATGGACCATGAGCTCTGGTTGTTCACCCTCCCCCTCCAGAATGTTCTACAGCCGCTCATTGACATCCTTGACCTTGGCACTAGGGAGGCAACACAATCTGCGGCCGCAGAAATGCCTGTCTGCTCCCCTAACTATAGAATCCCCTATCACTCTCTTGACCTTTCTCCTCCCACCCTGTACAGCTGAGCCACCCATGGTGATATGGTCTTGGCTCTCGCTGCACTCCCCAGGGGAACCCTCTCCCTCACCATACCGGTTAGAGAGCGAGATGCACTCCTGCACTACTTGCCTGGTCCTCCTTGTCTGTCTGGTGGCTGCCCAGTCCCTCTTTGCTTGCACTCTCTTAAGCTGTGGGTTGACCACCTCCTGAAACGTGCTATCCACGTAGCTCTCAGCCTCGCGGATGCACTGCAGGCCGCCAGCTGCTGCTCGAGCTCTGAAACCCATGGAGATATACAGCTGCATGGGTGCTAGCAGCTTGCTGTTACTATGTCAAATGCATTCATGTCAAATATCTTCATGTGCAAGTCTAGACAGTGAACAACAGGTTACTTAACTGTGTACAGCTATCACAGCCCATCCTGTGTATAAGCACACTTTCCAGCCTGGGGGAGGGGGTTCACTAGATAGCAATCAGGTGAAGATGTCTTGGCTGATTTTCCCTACTCTCTGGACCAGCAGCGCTGAGGCCAATTGTAATGTCTCTACTGCTGCACTGATTGACATCAACTAACTTCATAAAAAACAGGGACTGAACCTGGGAATTTTGGGTCTTTATGACATGGGACCATGCTACGCAGTGTAATTACCCAGTGAGCCATCAGAACAGCCATAACTAATCTTTTCTAGTGTAGTGAACATTTAATTCAGACATAACGTCAGCACTTCATCGGTCAAATATAGTGTCAAAGCACAGCATGGAGGTGTTCATGTTTAGCACTAGCATGTGCTGCAGGAAAACTAATTTAGGCTGGGGTTAAAGGAGGACACACAGCCACTATGTACCAGAGCCACTATGATTCTAAATTAGCAGCCTGACCGCTGTTGAATTTCACACTCTTGCTTCCGCTGAACAGTGAGTTAACTATCCATTATAGTTTGTCAAGCCCAGGCAATTACCTACCCCAAAGGAAGAAAAATGGCACAGTTCGCACTTTGGGTCACAACAGCATTGGGAGAGGCCCCAGAAATATTCATAACTGTCTGCCTGTCTTCTCAGATAGGACATGGCAATCCTTGGTGCAACAGTCTTGATTGGACATTGGCAACATTTCTTTACCAACTGAATATCTGCTTTAGTAACCTGGAACAATAATCTGCCTCCTTCCCAACTAGTGCAAAAATTAGTCATTATAGTTATGTCCTCTAAAAACAAAATGATAGTTATGACATCATCTAAAAACTAAACATTCCTTCCCTGGGATTACTTCCAAGGACACCAACTGAATTTTAATACTTCCTTAGAAAAGCAGCTATAGTTACATCATCTCTGAAGCCTAAGATTAGAACCTTTCAACATTTCTTAATTCACATGCCCCTAGCCCAGTGTTCTCCCTCCTCTCAGCAGCTCTGCCTCATTTTGGGGTACTGTTCCACAAGGCATGCCAAATCTCGAGTAATGTGCACTGTCTCAAGCAGCCATTCTTCATGTATGAGACTAAACAGCAAGTGTTGACCCTGGGATGTCAGTGTGCACTGTCCAACAGTAGCTGCTGGATAGCAATCAGGAAAAGGAACCTAACTCATGTTTTTCCACTCAACCAACATCACTAAAACAGATTACTTGGTCATTACCCCATTGCTGTTTGTGGGACCGTTGTGTGTGCAAATTGGCTGCTGCATTTCCCTACAACAGTGACTATACTTCAAAGATATAGTCATTGGCTGTAAAGCGCTCTGCGACGTCCTGAGGTCATGAAAGGTGCTACGTAAAGCAAATTCATTCTTTCTTTCTTCAGAACAGCTGCGTATGCATAAATCGTGTATATATGTAGCTATCCACTGTTGCAGAATCTACTCTGCAGTATAAATGGGGCACGTTCAGCATCAAGGAAATATTATTACATTACTGAAGAGCAGCCAAAAGAGTAAATCTATGAGATAAATTGGGCATAAGACAACAAACATTTCCAGGGTAGTAACAGTGAAGAGGAGTTTATTTTTAAATGCAGAAATACACCTCAACTGGAGTCCAAGACTCAATGTTTCCACCAGTTATATTAGAGTGATAAGCTGCAGACTGGCAAAACTGAAAATACCAAAACCTCAACAGCAAACTGTTTCCTGTTGTCCACCTACACAGCGTAATGAATGAAACAGCTTTTCTAAACTAGCATGTGGGCAGTAGAAACATTTGAACAGACAAAATCCAGCTTCAATGGAATTTTTCACTTAGTACTGAGTTCATCCACATACGATGATGAAAAAGAAGGTTCCTCGTTGTTAAATCTAGTGAACTTTTTATTTGAACTCCAAACTCAATCATCAAGATCCAGAAGTGTAATGTGAAATATGGTGTTCAATTAGTTATATTTTGTTCTCATTCTCTTCCAATCATACCATTAACACTTCTGAATTGAGTGTATGCACCAATGTCCTCCTACAGCCGGAACAGTAAAATGGTTTCCTTTTCTATTATAGTCAATGCAACTCCAGGATTAGTGAACAGGAGGTGTGGTGAAAATCTGGATAGATTTTCCTTTTGGTCACTGTGGAATGCCCAAAGTCACACACTTCAACTGCAGCTTGCCCCATTCACTGAAATCTGAACGTATGAGTGAAGGCAAGATGCAAAGGCTGAGATTCAAACCCGTGCCTCTATAGGTTATTACACTTCAAAAGTAATTCACAGTATGAAGCTTTTTGAAATTTATTGATGTGATAAGGTGCTGATTAATTACCAATATTACTACAATGATAGGTGGGTGCCAAAACAAAATATAAGACACCAACAGGTTACATTTTTGACAATTACAGAACTGGACTGCACAATGAAGTGAGAATGCCACAAATCAAATGTAAAAATATTGCACTCCACGTGGAGATTTCTAGAACAAAATAATAAGCTTTCTCTAACATTACTGCTCAACTTTTGAAATGTGGTAATCACTAAACCTGTCATCTATCAGTGATGAGCAGACTAAATTGGTGGACTGGGTTAACTTGACATTGGAGTTCAGATTTGAATTCATTCAGCACCTCAGTCCACACAATCTAATCTGTGTGTGATGAAGCTGCAATACCTCCACAGGTCTAAAGAATTTAAGACATTTCTTACAGAAATTCACATTTGTAATTATCATACAATATGACATGTTCTCCCATTTATGTAACCTCTAGGTCCCACACATGAGCAGTTTACAAACTGCAGCATGATCAATTCTGCCACATGATCTTGTTCTAATCTAAAGCTATGTAGTATTCTAGGTTTAGTTGAGTGCTAAGGGCTCCTGATCCACAGGGAGATAAGTTCTTCCCAGATTGTTAGTCTGGAAGAAGGCTACTCCCCTTGCCCTCCTGGTGGCACATTGGGGATAGAAGGATATCCCACAGCCAACATACATTTCTACAGCACATAAAGATAGATATCTTGGAGTATTTTACGAAAACACCGAGCAGAAGGAAAAGTGGAAGAGTTAGGGCAGGGGGCCCAAAGGCATGGTCAAAGAGAAGTTTTTGAAAGCAGGGAGATGGTGGAAACTAGGGAGGGAGTTCTAGAAGGCAGGGCTGATGGCTGAAGGAGAGGTCAGGAGAGCGGAAGACAAGGAGTAACCTACTTTCAGAGGGGTGGAGGACGTGTACAGGGTTATATGGCTGGAGGAGATTGCTAAGATATGGTGGGACAAGACTAGGGAGTGACTTGAGAGAGCAATCTTTAGTTCAATTTGCTGGGGCATGAAAAGCCAGTAGAGTTTGAAAAGCAATGGTTGTGATAGGAGTGTGGAGTTTACGCATGTGAGGACACAGACTGTTGCATTCTTAATGAGTTTTAATTTATAAAGGTGAGCAGCTTGATAGAAATGTGCTAGAAAAGCTGTGGTTTGTAGTGATAAAAGGGTATGAACTAGGGTTTTGGCAGCAGTGGAAGTGAGGCAGATGGTCATGGGTAAAAGTGCAGAGGTGGACGATAGGCGTCTTGATACGAGAATGGATGTGGGGGAAGTAGTTCAGCTTGGGTCAAGCAGTATGCCGAGTCCCACATCCCCTGAATTAGCCTGAATCGCTGGAATCAAAGCCAGAGGGTGTAGGTGCTGGCAGCAGCTGAAGTGGATAGCTTCAATATTATTAACATTAAGCTGGAGGAAATTCCTGCTCATTCAGGTCTTAATATTGGACAGGCAGTTCACAATTGTGGTGGCGGCCTTTGGATCAATGGAGTCAGAATCCATGTGAAAGTTGACAACAAACTTACTTTACTGGTGGATAAATACCCTCAGCAAAAATTGCAAAAAACACCAGACCAAAAGCCTTAATTTCAGATGACCCATAGTTGAAGACTGGGGGTCCAGAAGCTATGTGCAGATGTAAACATGCAGTGTGACTGCACAGAAACTGCAATATCAAAATACAATCTCAACCAAATTGCAGTCAAGCTGAAGCTAGTACATGTTTAAGACCAGAAATCAGCACTGTTTACTGCACATATGACACAGAATATGGTACCAAACTTATGTAATGTAACAAGGGCATAAACTTAAAATGATTTTAATGGGCTACTTAATCTATTTTGTTGGCTGTTTATCACAAGAACTCAGAGTCACCATCCTTCCACAAACTCTGAGCAAACTTAACAGGTGAAAATCTGCATCACGTCACTCAAGCTAAAGAAGTAAGATAAACACATATTTTCCCCCACCCACTAAACTTTATTTTTACCTTGCAAACAGCTGAAGATGTAAATATTACTCCACATTTTCAATTGTTAACTAACAGGAATTTGTTGACTTTTCTCATTTTGTTAACCTTTTCAATCCTAATTTAATAAAAGCCACCCACAAACTGTCAGATTTTCTTTTCAGCAATGGTCACAGATTTTACTCACTCATCACAAACACCTAAGTAGATGGAGCTCACTTTAAAAAAAAAATGCTGCAACATTTGTTGTCTGATTTTAAACTGCAACAATTAAAATTTAAAACTTTACACAGTTTTTAAATTATGAACTTGCAGCATTTTAGTGGTGCCTCAACACAGAACAAAAAACAAAATAAACCAGAAATATGAGGTTTCAAAGCTTTGGACATTATCCTGAACTGAGGCTTTAAAGTGTCTGTTGCCTGGTGTTTAAAGGTATTGGAATTAAAAACCAGGCTGGAGGACTTTTCCTCTCCCATCCCCCAAGGAAAATGCAAAAATGTGGATGCTGGGTAAGAACAGGATTGGGTTTCATAATGATGCTATGCTCTCTATGGCCAGTCGGCAACACCCTTTTTAGGTTCACATATGAAGAACTACCATTTGGCCGAGGTAACAGACAGTACCTTAGCCAGAGTGAGCATCTTCAGGAGACAAAGGGAGAAAATTAGGGGAGTGGGGTGAGGAGAAAGGAGAACACAATAGATACATGAAAGTTTAAGGATTAATGGGATAATTAAGAAACTGAACGTAAAGCTTTCTACAGGCATGTTTACCTGTAACTGATCTCCACTGGAATGTGTGATTTGCATTAACTGTTACCGCCCATATGCAATACCCATCAGATTTTTATTCTGCCTAGGGTTTCAAAACAACAACTTGCATTGATATACTGCCTTTAATGTAGGAAAACATCCCAAGGTATTTCACAGGAGTGTAATATGACAAAAATTGACATCGAGCCAAAGAATTACATCAAGTTACACCAAAACTACTGCACAGAAACAGGCCATTCGGCCCAATTGGTCCATGCCGGCGTTTATGCTGTACACGAGCCTCCTCCCTTCCCGACTTCATCTAACCCTATCAGCATACGCTTCTATTCCTTTCTCCTTCATGTGCTTATCTAGCTTTCTCTTAAATGCTATTTCACAGTATCATAGCAGGTACAGCTCAGGAGGAGGCCATTCAGCCTATCGTGCCCATGCCGGCTCTTCAAAAGAACTAACCAATTAGTCCCATTCCCCTGCTCTTTCCCCATAGCCCTGTGAATTTTTTTCCTTCAAGTATTTATCTAATTCCCTTTTGAAAGTTATTATCGAATCTGCTTCCACCACCCTTTCAGGCAGTGCATTCCAGATCATTACAACTCACTACCTAAAAAAATGTTTCCTCATGTCGCCTCTGGCTCTTTTGCTGATCACCTTAAATCTGTGTCCTCTGGTTACCGACCCTTCTGCCACTGGAAACAGTTTCGAACACCTCTATCAAATCTCCCCATAACTTTCTCTGTTCTAAGGAGAACAACCCCAGCGTCTCCAGTCTCTCCATATAACTGAAGTCCCTCATCCTTGGTAGCATTCTAGTAAATCTCTTTTGCACCCTTTCTAAGGCCTTGATATTCTTCCTAAAGTGTGGTGCCCAGAATTGAACACCTCAACCACTCCTTGTGGTAGCATGTTCCACATTCTTACCACTCTTTGGTAAAGAAGTTTCTCCTGAATTCCCTATTCAATATATTAGCGACTATTTTATATTTATGACCTCTAGTTTTGGACTCCCCACAAGTGAAAACATTTCCTCTATGTCTACTCAATAGTAACTTTCAAAAGGGAATTGGATAAATATTTGAGGGAAAAAAATTAAAAGGGCTATGGGGAAAGAGCAGGGGAATGGGACTAATTGGATAGCTCTTTCAAAGAGCCAGCACAAGCACAATGGGCTGAATGGCCTCCTCCTATTAATCTACTATTAAAGTACCCTATCAAACCCTTTTATTATCATTATCTAAGAAGATATTAGGAGGGGTGACTAAAAGCTTGGTCAAAGAGGTTATAATGGTTTTAATGGAGAAGAGAGAGGTGGAGAGGCAGAGAAGTTGAGGGAGGGAATTCCAGAGCTTAGGGCCTAAACAGCTGATGGCACAGCCATAAGTGGTGGGGTGAAGGGAGTAGGGGATGCACAGAAGGCCAGAGTTGGAGGAACGCAGTGTTTCTGGAAGGATGTCGGGCTGGAAAAGGTTCTAGAGACAGGGAGGGACGAGGCCATGCAAGGATTTGATTACAAGGATCTTAAAAAAAAAGAGGTTTTGGTGGACAGGGAGCTAACACAAGCACAATGATGATGGTGAGCGGGACTTGGTGCAAGTTAGGATACGGGCAACAAAGTTTTGGATGAGCTCAAGGTTATGGAGGGTGGAAAATGGGACGCTGGCCAGTAGAGCATTGGATTAGTCTGGAGGTAACAAAAGCATGGATGAGTGTTTCAGCAGCAGATGAGCTGAGGCAGACACAGTGACTGGCAATGTTACGGAGGTGGAAGTAGGCAATCTTTGTGATGGAGAGGACATGGGGCCAGAAGCTCAGCTCAGGGTCAAATAGGGTACCGAGGTTGCGAAAAGTTTGGTTCAGCCTGAGACACTAGCCAGGGAGGAGGATGGAATTGGTGGCCAGGGAATGGAGTTTGTTGCGGGGGCACAAGACAATGGGCCCGATATTACCAGGGCGGCGGGGGGTGGGGGTGGGGCGATTGGGCGCGTGGGTAACACGCCCAGTGAAATCAGTCTGCCCCGCGCGCAATCGCAGGTTGATTGGATCCACTTACCTCTTGTTCCGGGTTCCCCGCTGCTGATCTGCGCGGCGGGCGGACTGTGCATGCGCAGTAAGGTCAATCAGCTGGAGGAGCTCTATTTAAAGGGGCAGTCCTCCACTGACTGATGCTGCAACAAATAGGAAAAATTACAGCATGGAGCAGCCCAGGGGGAAGGCTGCTCCCAGGTTTAATGATGCCTCACTCCAGCTCTTATTGGATGGGGTGAGGAGGAGGGGGAGGACAGAGATCTTCCCCCCGGCGGGCGGGAGGAAGCGGCCTGCCTCTGCCACCAAGAAGGCCTGGCTCGAGGTGGCAGAGGAGGTCACCTGCCCATCTGCATACAGTGCAGGAGGCGCTGCAATGACCTAAGTAGGTCAGCCAAAGTGAGTACACTTACTCATTCCCCTACACTCCGTCTGCCACATCACCGCCCCCACCCCACATCTCCTTCTGCACTGCCAACACTACTCTGTCACATCACCCCTCACACCCACTCAAACCTCATCCTCATCTTACCTGCACTTACTCACCTCGCCAGTACTCATCCCGCCACTACCACTCAACCCATTCCTCATACAATCTCATGGCTCTATCTCACACTCACCCTCTCATGCATCTCTTTCACAGTCAGCCTCACTCAACCTACCATTACCTGTGCTGCAGCCACACGGCATGCATCACATATGTGCAGTAGGCAGCGTAAGGCAAACGTGTCGTGAGCATGAAGGGGATGCACAAGGGTGTTTGAGGGTTTGTCATGGTTGTTACTTATATTGAATTTCTGACCAACTCACATTACATATTATATGGGCACCACTACTGCCATGTCTTTGCAAATCTTGTCTGGTTTGTGCAATAATGCCCTTTCCTGAGGATCACAATGAAGACCCACACCTGATGCCACCCATTGTGTCACTGCAGAGTGTATTTGCAGGGCTCTTTTGTGCAGACGACTGAGAGACGTCGGCGATGTCCCCGGTGGCACCCTGGAAGGATGCGGAGGAGAAGTTGTTGAGGGCAGTGGTGACTTTGACAGCGACAGGCAAGAAGATGGTGCTCAGGCCAGCTGGGAGCAGCTCGGCATGAAGGAGGCTGCAGATGTCCACGACTACATGTCGAGTGACTCTGAGCCTCCGTGTGCACTGCTGCTCAGAGAGGTCCAGGAGGCTGAGCCTCGGTCTGTGGACCCTGTGGCGAGGGTAGTGCCCTCTGCGACATATCTCTCTCTGCGGTAGCCCTCCCTCCTGCTGTGCAGGTGGATGTGTCACAGCACTGTGTTGTGGAGCTCCACGTGTCAGAGGTGGACGGCGTGGCCGATGATGCTGTTCACCCTCCGAGGAGGTCATGACTGCAGCTACGGCGGCCCCCATCCGGAAGATGTACATCTGAGGGGGTGCACAAGGTAGGTACATGTGCCTGGACACCAGGGTAAGTGTGCAAGTTGGTGGATTTTATTGTTCAGAGGAGGGTGGTGGAGGCCAAACATTATCCAAAGTGACAGAGTGGCCTCCTGCAATGAGTGGGGGTCTCCCCCCCCACACCTGTCAAATGGACCTTTGCAGCTGCCACAGGCTGATGGCTGCAACACATCCATTTGAACTGGGAGTATTTCCCCCAGTGTGGGAAACAGTCCCAGTTGTTTGTAAAATCCCACCCCTCGTAAAATATCTCGTTAATCAGGTTTGTAAACGACCTGAAATACCACAATAAATACCTTAAGTGGCACCCCGCTGGCTTTAATTGCCGGTGGGAGTCCCACACGCGGGGGCTGCGCGTGCATGTCAGTGGGAAACCCGGAAGTGGGCGGGTTGCTGCCGGGCTGCCGACCCACCCCGGGAATCGCCGATTTTCATGGCCCCCCCGCCAGGAACGCAGCCGATTGCAGGTGCTAAAATCAACCTCAATGGCTTTGGTCTTCCCTATGTTTAATCGGCGGAATTTGCGGCTCATTCAGGACTGGATGTCGGACAGACAGTCTGACAACACAAAGGCAGTGGAGTGGTTGAGAGAGGTGGTGGTGAGGTACATGTCGTCAGTGTACATGTGGAACCTGATGTCATGTCTTCGGATGAGGTCGACAAGGGGCAGCATGTAGATGAGAAACAGGAGAGGGCCAAGGATAGATCCTTGGGGGACTCCAGAGGCAACAGTGTGGGGGCATGAAGAGAAGCCATTACAGGAAATTCTCTGGCTACGATTGGATAGATAAGAATGGAACCAAGTGAGGGCATTTCCACTCAGCTGTTCAACGGAGGAGAGGTGTTGGAGGAGGATGGTGTTGTCAAATAAGTGAAAAGCTACCGAGAGATCGAGAAGGATGAGAAAGGATTGTGCACCATGGTCACAATCATATAGGATGTGATTTGTGACTTTTGATTAGGGGTGATTCAGTGCTGTGGCAGTGGTGGAAACTTGATTGGAGAGGTTTAAGCATGCAGTTGCGGGAAAGGTTGACATGGATTTCGGAGGTAACAACATGTTCAAGGACTTTGGAGAGGAAAGGAAGGTCAGAGATGGAGCAGTAGTTTGCAAAGACAGAGGGATCAAGGGTGGGTATTTTAAGGAGGAGGATAATGACGGCAGATTTTAAAGGGAGAGGGACAGTACCTGAAAAGATGGAACCATTCATAATATCAGGTAGCACAGGGGCTAATTGGATGGTCAGCTAGTGCTGAAAGAGCAGGACCGATTGACAAGATGAGCTCATAGAGGGAGAGGGGAGATAGGAGGGAAACTAGAGAAAGTTGCGGGTTCAGGGCTAGGGCAGTGGGGAGACTTGAGGGAAGCTTGGCTTGGTGGACAAGGGAAAGGAAGGGATGCAGAGGTAGCTGAATGGACGGTCTCAATCTTAGTAACAAATAAATCCACGAGCTCCTTGCACTTGTTGAGGGAGACGAGGGTGAGGGGCAAGGGAAAGGGGTTTAAGGAGACAGTTGGTAGTACATTCCAGGAAGATCCTGGAATAGTGAGCAGTTTTGACAGAGGAGAGCAGGGCCTGATTAACCATTCATCACCAGATCATGCATTAACGAGTTGAGCATCATATACGTTCAAGTTTGCGATTTAAGGGAGTGAAGATGGGGGCCGTACCAGGGATAACGTCCAGGGTGTGAGAGTAAAGGTTTTACTGGGGACAAGGGCATCAAACGCAGAGGTGAGGGAGCATTTGAGCAGATTGACAGCTGCAGAAGTATCGTGCCAAATGGAGGGCCAAAGGCTAGACAGTTGGGGGTTTGAAAGTGCCATTATAAGTGACTTGGGGGGAGAGATTTTCCAGGAGCAGACGCAGAAGTGGGGATGGAAGGGTGTTCTGAGTGGTGAGGGTTACATGGAACTGATCAGAGATGGCCTTGTCTGTGATTGAGACGATTGGAATAGAGAGGCTACGTGAGATGGCAAGGTCAAGGAGGTGGCCATGAATATGGGTAGGACAGTTCATATGGAGGGAGAAATTAAGAAAGGACAGGAGGGCAGTGAACTAAGAGAAGAGAGAGCAAGTTCAGTTGCGATGGAAGTCGAAATCACCAAGGATGAGAAGTCACTCAGTGCAGTGGATGAGAGGGGAAAGAAACGGGGATATCTCAGTGGAAAGCTTGGGTGGGCAGTAGAGAACAAAGATTTTAAAGGAGAAGCAAGAGGGGTGGAACAAGATGAGATGATCAAAGGAGGAGAAGGTGCCCAAGTAACACAGGAACAGGAGTAGGCCATTCAGCCCCTTAAGCCTGTTCCGCCATTCAATTACACCATGGCTGACCGACATCTTAACTCCATCTACCCGCTTTAGTTCCCTAACCCTTATTTACCTTGCCCGACAGTAGTAGACAGACCAAGGTGAGATATGGTGATAAGGGCTACACCACCACCACAGCGATTTGGGTGGAGCAGGTGGGGAGGCCTCAGTAAAGGAAAGGCTTTGTCATCCATAAGCCAAGTTTCTGTCAAGGCCATGATGTCAATGGAATCATCCACAATCAGGTCATAGATGGCAAGGGCTTTGTTCACAAGTTAATGGACATTCTGGAAGGAGACGTGGAGGGGAACTGTGATTGTTGATCCACTGGCAGAGACCACAAGGTCAGCAGTGGGAGGGGTGAGTGGGATGGGAAGGACATTGGCACGATTGGCCCAAAGCAGGCGTGCTAGGTAGGAACTTTGGCAAGAGAGCAGGATGGGGCAGTTGGGGTTGCTGCACGTAATGAGGCATCGACAAGTGCTTCAACGAGCCCTTCGGAGAATATTGAGAGAGGCACAGAGGGAAGGTGTGGACTTATCCAAGAGGCAGTCAACTCTGCGACAGCGGCATGAGAGTTGGATTTTAGAGGAATGGTGAAAGGTTGGGGTAGGGATTTGGGGCGGGGGGGGGGGGGGCAAATACCCGAGAGGGGAGAAACAAAAGGAGGTATTACTGGGTAAGAGGATGGGGAGGAGACAGGGAAGGAGAGCCCAAGAAGGGTAAAGAGAAAAGAAGGGAGATAGAAGTAATGGGCTCAGTTCCAGAACAGCAGCCAAAATGTGCTAAAGGTAAATAAGACAAAACTTTTTAACCTTGCTCACAGATTTCCTGTGACACTGCTCACAGTAAATTGGAGCATACGTTTTATAATGATAGGAGCGTAATGCCATACTTGCAATGCATTTCTTAATACTAGCAAACGTCCCATGGGTGTTGCCCACAGTTCATCAGAGGTTTTGTTGCTGTAAGGAGGGGTGAGCATTCACATCTCCATGGAAATAATTAAGAGATCAGCTCAGATATGGTGAAGTATGTTTTTGATTGGTTCCTGGAAAATAAATAACTATCTACTGTAGGTAGATAATTCCTTACACACCACACTTACATAGATACATTAATTATCTGCATGTAACATGGAAGTGCATCTCTTTACCATCACATTTCATCTGTTTAGAATGCGGACTTTTATAGTGAGGGATAAGCAATAGGAGAAAATGGGAAAGGTCAGTAGAGCCTCTGCTGTACCAAATGAATAGTAGTGTTCTGTGCTGTCTGTATTATTACTGAGCCATAGTTTTGGCTGCTATTATTATTTCTATATGCCATGATTATTGGTAGCATATAGTCTTACTTGTGCTTATTATTGCTGTGGACTGGTTGCACAGTAATTGCATTAGTGAATTCTTATCTGGAGCCCGAGGTTGGGATGCCAGGAGGTGTATGGGACTAGATGCCTGGAGATAATACGGTCTTTAGTCGATATAAAGTTGGGAGCTTATGCTGTTAAAAGTTTCCTTCTGGTGACTATTAACTTTAAAACAAACGGAGATAATTCACCAGAGCAGCAAAACAGATCACTGTAATTTATTCAGTGTAATCATATACCCAACTCCAAATAATATCCATTGCTAGCCAAAGGATCCCACCCCCACCTCCAGAAGGCAGGACTCCTGGTAGTAAGGTGACCACTTCTTGGTAACAGATGAGATTTTGCCATGCATTAAAATCTAATTGTCACAGGCTACAACCAGGTGGAGCATGCTCAGACCCTGGCAGATACTGCCCACTGCAAGCACTGTAAACCTAGTAGCATGCCAGCCCCAAGCAACAGAGATAGAGGCAGGTTGTGTGGAGGAAAGTTTTTATAGCTATTTCTAAGATAAAGTAGGTAGGGTTTGTGCCTAAGTTTAGTCATTACTTTGAAAATTATTTTCTTACATGCTTAGTATGCCATAAATTTAATTTTAAAAGATATATAGTCAGTGGCTCAAAATGCAACATGAAAGTGGTTGCAGCAAAAACATTTCGGAGTGAAGTGACTGGTCAGTTTTCTAGTACTTGTTGGTTCATAATAATGGTAGCTGTGAAAAGAAATTAATATATTGCTCGGTCTTATGTTATCCTTATTGGTAGCTCACGTTACCTGCTAGGTGAAGTTACCAAACACCAATTTTTTGCCATATGGAGATACAATGCATTTCAGGTGTGTCACCTTTAAACGATATGAAGCTAAAGATGTTTGCTAAACAAGAGGCTTTTAATTATATAGACTTTTAAATAGTATATATACTATTTTGTTGCACATGGATGGAAACAGTAAGAAAAAACTGCACACTTTAGCAAATAAAGACTATACTTTTTCAAAGTCAGATCAAACAAGCTAAACTCTAGGGAGTATGTCATATGTGCTTCTATATACAGATTCTGTTTAGAATTAACTACAGCGACTGAAGAAGAAATCACCGATTGTGCTTAAAAACAGCAGTTAGACTTTGCAGTAGCAGTAAGTTGAAAGGACCATGTTTTCCATTGTTAGAAGAAACATTTTTGTTTCTACTTTTTTTTGACATAATGAAATGGGGTGGGGTAAGATTTGATGGGATAGGGTGGAGCGGAGAGGAGGGGATTAGGCTACTGAAGTAATGAGGCTAAAGCAGGGTTTTTCTGTATTATGGTCTTTTAAGCCATAAATTTACAAATTTGATACAAAATAAACTGCGCCTGCTAGTATCCTTCAGCCAAAAGAGTCCACCAGGAGATGGAAACTTCATGATACCAAATTTTTCCAGGATGATTCAAGTGTTATAAAATTGGCTCTCTAATGGAACGCTCATGGGAACCCTGCTTCTGAGGCAATTACAGTTACCTTGTAGGCTCTCCTCTACTTCTCTCCTCAAGCACTGCATTTGCTTGCTGATACATATTTAAGGTCAGCTACACAGGGTATGATACATTACAGAACAGGATTGGGTCAAATGTGGTAATTCATAGAACTCTGCTAAAAAGAACAATTTGTATAATCACAAGATCACGGTATAGTCTGAATTTTCACTCCTGCTACAACAGCACAATAAGTATGTAATCTTAAAAAAAACACTAATAGTGGAATGTTCATGAAACTACCTACCTGGTTACCGACCAGAATCTTTTTGGACAAAGTCATGTGCGAATCACTATCTGCATGCGCAACGTTTTAATACTCACCATCATCTGAGATAAATCAACCTCACATCAAGAAAATTGAAATTCAATTTCTGTTAATTGTATTGTACTTGTCTTCCTTCCCTGTGCAGGGTATTGCTGTACCATACATGTAAAACTAACATTTGGAGATGTTTAATTATCTGCCAATTTCCACCAGGGGAGGAGGGGTGTCCACTGTAATTTACCTCTGCTAAGTGTTTTGAATCATGTGGCAAAGTGTTTCCAGAACTGCAAATTTGGATGTTCACCAGTATGGGTTTTCAGTGCCTTATTCTTCCTTTGTTGCATTTTGGGTAGGATGGCATAAGTGTCCTTGTAAATTTTTTGCTCTGTCACATAACCTTTAAGAACATAAGAAATAGAAGCAGGAGTAGGCCATACGGCCCCTCGAGCCTGCTCCACCTTTCAATAAGATCATGGCTGATCTTCGACCTCAACTCCACCTTCCTGCACGATCCCCATATCCCTTGATCCCCCTATACCTTTGTCTAAGTCATTTATAAATATAGTGAAAAGCTGAGGCCCCAGAAATCCAAAAATCTATCTATATCAGTCTTGAACATATTCAACAACTCAGCATCCACAGCCTTCTGGAATGTGCATTCTTTGAGAATTTTGAAATATTTCTTTAAATGTTTGCCAATGCTTATCTACCGTCATATCCTTTAAACTAATTTCCCAATCTACCTTAGCCAACTCGCCCCTCAAACCTATGTAATTGGCTTTATTTAAGTTTAAGACTCTAGTTTCTGATGTAAGTACATCACTCTCAAACTCAATGTGAAATTCTATCATATTATGATCACTCTTCCCCAGAGGATCCTTTACTGTGAGATTGCTAATTAATCCTATCTCATCATAGAATACAAGATCTAAAATAGCCTGTTCCCTGGTGGGTTCCATGATGTATTGTTCGAGAAAACTGTCCTGAAAGCATTCCATGAACTTGTCCTCCAGCCTACCTTTGCCAATTTGATTTGTCCAGTCTATATGAAGATTAAAGTCCCCCACGATTATTGCATTACCTTTGTTACAAGCTCCTATTATTTCTTGATTAATACTCTGTCCAACAGTATAGCTACTATTAGGGGGGCTATAGACCACTCCTACCAGTGTTTTCTGCCGCTTCTAATTTCTTATTTCCACCCTTACTGATTCTACTTCATGATCTTCCGAGCCAAGATCCTTTCTCACCTCTGTCCTTATGTTATTCTTTATTATTAGGGCTACACCCCCTCCTTTTCCATTCTGCCTGTCTTTTCTAAATGTTATGTACCCAGGAATATTTAGTTTCCAACCTTGGTCACCTTGCAACCATGTCTCTGTAATGGCTATTAGATCAAACCCATTTATCTCTATTTGTGTAATTAATTTGTCTATCTTGTTACGAATGCTCCATGCATTCAGATAAAGAGCCTTTAATTTTGACTTTTTACTATTTTTCTGCTTTGACCTTATTTGCTAATGCTGGTAAATGCTATTACTGGTAAATTCTCCGTTCTTTCCTGCCATATTCTGCTTATCTTTACCCAAATCATTACACTGCTCTGTCGCTTTGACTTTTCTCATTAGATTTTTAAATTTCCCCTCACCTGACCTCCCCCCCCACCCAACCTTTTAGTTTAAAGCCCTATCTAGAGCCCTAGTCAGTAGATTTGCCAGGACGCTGGTCTCAGCCCGGTTTAAGTGGAGCCCGTCCCAACGGAACAGCTCCCTCTTTCCCCAGTACTGTTGCCAGTGCCCCATAAATTGAAACCCGTCTCCCACACCACTCTTTCAGCCATGCATTTAACTCTCTGATCTGTTTGTCCCTTTGCCAATTTGCATGTGGCTCAGATAGTAATCCAGAGATTATTACCTTTGAGGTTCTGTTTATTAATTTAGACCCTAGCTCCTCAAACTGTCTTAGCAGAACCCCATTCTTAGTTCTATCTGTGTCGTTGGTCCCTACATGGACGACGGCAACTAGATCTTCTCCCTCATGCTCCAAGTTCTTTTCCAGCCACAAGGAGACATCCTTAACCCTGGCACCGGGCAGGCAACACAGCCTTCGGGACTCTCGGTCACAGTTGCAGAGAACTGACTACACTATCCCCCTACCACTACCACATTCCTTTTTACTCCCCGCACTTGAATGGCCTCCTGTACCACAGTGCGGTAGTCAGTTTGCCCATCCTCCTTGCGGTCTTTGCTCTCATCCATGCTGGCAGCAAGTATTTCATACCTGTTGGACAAGGTCAACTTTCATAGAACTATGCTTTACAAAATAAATAATCCATCACACCTGTGTTCTTTAGAAGCCAATTTTCAGTGGAGAGTTATGTAGCATACAGTTCATGGGAACATAGGAACAGGAGTAGGCCATTCAGCCCCTCGTGCCTGCTCCGCCATTTGATGAGATCATGGCTGATCTGTGAACCAACTCCATATCCCTTAATACCTTTGGTTGCCAAAAAGCTATCTATCTCACATTTAAATTTAGCAATTAAGCTCGTATCAATTGCCGTTTGCGGAAGAGAGTTCCAAACTTCTACCACCCTTTGTGTGTAGAAATGTTTTCTAATCTCACTCCTGAAAGGTCTGGCTCTAATTTTTAGACTGTGCCCCCAACTCCTAGAATCCCCAACCAGCGGAAATAGTTTCTCTCTATCCACCCTATCTGTTCCCCTTAATATCTTACAAACTTCGATCAGATCACCCCTTAACCTTCGAAACTCGAGAAAATACAACCCCAATTTGTGTAATCTCTCCTCGTAACTTAACCCTTGAAGTCCGGGTATCATTCTAGTAAACCTACGCTGCACTCCCTCCAAGGCCAATATGTCCTTCCGAAGGTGCAGTGCCCAGAACTGCTCGCAGTACTCCAGGTGCGGTCTAACCAGGGTTTTGTATAGCTGCAGCATAACTTCTACCCCCATTGTTTACTCTAGTCCTCTAAATATAAAGGCCAGCATTCCATTAGCCTTCTTGATTATTTTCTGCACATGTTCATGACACTTCAATGATTTATGTACCTGAACCCCTAAGTCCCTTTGGACATCCACTCTTTTTAACTTTTTACCATTTAGAAAGTACCCTGTTCTATCCTTTTTTAATCCAAAGTGGATGACCTCACATTTGGCTACACTGAATTTCATTTGCCACAGTTCCTGAACAGTACACAGTTATGTCATCCCACTCAGAATGCACTATCTGGAATGAAGGAAAACAATCCTCCTGATGTAAAAGATGCATGCAAACCACAACATAAGAGCACGTGGCTGAGAACCCTTTCCAGATGACTAGGTTTGTGAGTGAACTGCCAGAAGGTAGATTTTTTTTCCCCAAAGGCTTGGGTTTTCTTGTAAATCACCAATTTAGATAACTGGCATTTTCTAGCTAGTGATTGGGATTAATTACCCAGTATTTGTTGGCATCAGACTACTAAACTCAATACCTGATGAACTGCATTTAAGTGTAGTTTTTCATGTCTATCCAGCTGACAAGACTGATAATGTTCTGCCTCTTAAGGCAAAGAACAAAGGGACCCCAAATTCCAAAACATGCTGACAACAGGTTGTTATCAAAGCCAGTGTTGTGACATTATCACAGATTCTGACAGACACTATTTTTCATCACAATGAGAGCAACTAACTTCTGTAAATATCAAGTGCAAGAGCATATTGGAAAACAGCAAGGTATTTTCAAGGCAATTTATGCTGAATTCTGTTACCATATGACTGAAATACTGCATCGCTCATACTTTTACCAGGATACAGCTTCAAACCTTACTATTGAAGCTCTTGTGGGTAGAGATCCAGTTTGTTCAAGTCTATCATTCTATTACTTTGAAAAAGACCTAATTTAATTCAAAGCAAACAGAGATGCTCTCGTCATGATCTTCCAAAACGCTCTTGATTCAAGAAATTTCCAATGTCACTCCATTATTTAAGAAAGGTAGAAGAGATAAACTAGGAAATTATAGGCCTATTAATGTGTTGTGGGGAAGTTACTAGAATCTATTATTAGGGACAGAGTGACTGAGCACTTGGACAAATATGAACTGATCAGAGAGAGCCAACATAGATTTGTAAAGTGTAAGTGTAACGAACCTAGTTGAATTTTTTGAGGAGATAACCAAAGTGGGAGATAAGGGAGTGTCTATGGATGTTATTTATATGAACTTCCAGAAAGCATTCAATAAGGTTCCACACAAGAGACTGCTAACAAAAATGAAAGCACATGGAATTGACACGGGTAGGGAATTGGTTAAGAGGTAGGAGACAGAGAATAGGGATAATGGGTATGTACTCAAATAGGAAGGACGCGACTACTGGTATCCCTCAGGAATCTGTACTGGGGCCTCAGCTTTTCACTATATTTATAAATGACTTAGACAAAGGTATAGAGAGCCATATATCCAAGTTTGCTGATGACACTAAGTTAGGTGGCACAGTAAATAGTGTAGATGGGAGCAGACATTGATAGATAAAGTGAGTGGGCAAAACTGCGGCAGGTGGAGTTTAATATGGAGAAGTGTGAGGTCATCCACTTTGGATCTAGGAAAGATAGATCAGAGTATTTTCTAAATGGTGAGAAACTAGGAACTGTGGGGGAGCAGAGAGATTTAGGGATCCATGTACAGAAATCACTAAAAGCTGATGCACAAGAACAAAAAATAATTTAAAAGGCTAATGGAATGTTGGCCTTTATCTCAAGGGAGCTGGAATACAAAGTTATAACAGCTAGATAAAGCTCTGGTTCGACCCCATCTGGAGTACTGTGTTCAGTTCTGGGCACCTCAGGAAGGATATATGGACCTTGGAGGGAGTGCAGCGCTGATTCACCAGAATGCTACCGGGACTAAAAGGGTTAAATTAGGACGACAGGTTGCATGGATGAGCCTTTGAGTATAGAAGATTAAGGGGTGATCTAATTGAGGTGTTTGATGATTAAAGGATTTGATAGGGTAGATGGAGGGAAACTATTTTCTCTGGTGAGGGAGTCCAGAACAAGGGGCCATAATCTTAATATTAGAGCTAGGCAGTTCAAGGGTGATGTCAGGATGCACTTCTTCACACAGAGGATAGTGGAAATCTGGAACTCTCTCCTCAAAAAGCTGTTGAGCCTACGTCAACTGAAAATTTCAAAATTGTGATTGATAGGCAAGGGTATTAAGGCAAGTAGATGGAGTAAAGATACAGGTCAGCCATAATCTAATTGAATGGCGGAACAGGCTCGAGGGGCTGAATGGCCGCCTCCTGTTCCTAGATAACAGACACCAGGGGAACCCCACAAAATGGATCTAAAAAACATGAAGTCACCTCAGACCTCCAGCAGTACCAGTTATAGTCATTACAACATTGAAAAATGTAGAAATTATGGCTGTGAAATTTCTATTCATTGGCATGAAATGCTTAATTCTGCCAGTAAACAGTTATGTCAGCTAATCAATTTAAAATCTATTACACCTAAATGTACAATTACAATTAAATGTACCAATTACTGATAACCCCATTAATATTACAAATTCTATTGCATGATTTGAGAAATCACAGCATCAATTCACCAACTATCCCATCAGAGCCCGCTGTTAGTATTGATGATAAAGCACTTATCAATAAAGGGACTGGATGAATCCTACATTTATCACCGATTTTTTAAGATTCAACTGTGTAAAAAAAATTACAAATGTTAACAGGCATGTTATTTACTCAACAGTTGCTCAAGTACAACTTTTAAGAGACATCTGAGACAAAGAAGAAACATAATTACCTATTAAATGAGATGCAGGTGCCATTTTCTTCCCCGTCTTTAGGCTTCTGCCGCACCACATATCCAGCCAAGGTTTCAGCCATATTGGTCGCTTATAAATTTGCAAGTGTTGCCCTACAATTTTCTTCCCTCACAGCTCAATGAATGTGAATAGCTAAGCCACATAGGCTAGTAAGGTCCTAAGTTTTATTGCTTGTTTGTACTGAAATAGCTGATCTCAGCCAGGGCAATGGTATAAAAAGAATTTGCATTAAATAACACGTTAAAACAGCCTCAGGATGTCCCAGAGTGCTTCACTGCCAATTAATTACTTTTGAAGTTCAGTCACTATTACGTAAGCAAATGAAGCAATCAATTTACGCACAGCAAGGTCTCACATATAGCAGATGAATGAATGACTAGTTAATCTGTTGTTTTTAGTGTTGGTTGAGGGAGGAATATTGGCCAGGTCACTGGAGGAACTCACTGGTAGGCTCACAAATGCATCATCGGCACTTGACCAAGTTACCAAAGGGCAACTACCTGTGGAATTGTACCCTAGCAAGGAGTTAATGCCTTTTAAGGGAGCGAGGAGAAAATTGAAGAAAATTTGGGATAAAAAAGTCTAACCTCTAGCTGGCCTGGAAAGACTGGAAACATGTAGGTGTAAACCCCAAATGCTCATCATTGTCACTTGGCTCATTAAGTATAATCACTCTATAACTTATCGTAACTATTACAGTTGTTTCACTCACTAAGGAGTATAGGTGAACTCTGCCTCAATCACTATAAAACTGACTTGGAGGCAGTCGGAAGTACTGAGATGAAGAACCAAAACTAACAAATTTAAAAACAATGTTGAGTACAGACAAAGGACAAAAAAATCAGATGGAAAAAGTAGGAGATGAATAAGTAGCAAACAAATAAATCAAATGTGAAAAAGATATTCAAGAAAAATAGTAAAAAGAAAGCAAAAACTGTGATTCATATGCCAAGCTGTAACACCCAATTTTGCTGAAATATAAATGATGATCCTATTACTCCACTGCAGCGTGTGTTGCTGCATCTCTCTATTTGGATTAAATGATGAAAAGCTCTGATGTCTCCTAGGTTCCAAAAGCACAAACCTGATGGAAGATCAACAATAACTTTCATTTATATAGCATTGCAAAATGCAAGTTGTTGTTGCTGTTAAAGTTTATGGAGGGTGGAAGATCTGAGACCGGCCAGAAGAACATTGGAATAGTCAAGTCTGGAGGTGACAATGACACAGATGAGGGCTTCAGCAAAGTACAGATAGATTTTTTTAAATCCTAGTTTTGTTTTTTTTTAAAGAGAGGGGGCTGTAGTGATGTGTGGATTATATTAGAAGTCAAAATATAATTGATTTCTTATTTGGTTTGATAATGACTTCTAACTCATTTATTTTTTTATAGTAACTTTCAGAATGCCGAAATAGGGACGAGCTATAATAGAGCTTCCATTGGCGTAATCAAGATTTTCACTGCCCAGAAAATGTATTATTTCACATGTTGTAAATTGGCAACAAACAATTGGCATCTGTGCGTATTGTTCCAGAGTTCATTTGAAGAAATTCTTCAGGTTCCACCGAGCCATAAAGCAAACACAAGTACCTCACTCTGACACTGGTTTCCAGGTGTTCCTTTGCTTAAGACCATTATAATTCACTGGTGCTTACAGGCCTCATTAATTATGGGACTTTCACAAATGAAAGAACTGCTCTAATTCAACATTAATGTGAAGACATCCTCTATTTACTGCTTTAGGAAGATCATGGGTTCAGTTTAACTACATGCTCCAGTAGTTCATCTGAACAAAATATATTGAACTGAACCTCAACAGTCAATGTTGATGCTGTTCACGCTGGTCAAAGTCTGATTTTTGTCAAGATTCTGGAGTAAAGATGGTTGGATTTTGGGGTCAGTTCAGAGTTTGGTCCATGGAAATCTGGCAGTAATGCCAGTTTTCATCTTGTGAATATATGTTAAGAGTCAATCTCCATTGACATAGACAAAATACAGCCATTCTATTGAGGTTAACTCCCAATAGACCTAATTGTGCACTGACCCCAGAAACCAACCACCTTTCCAGGAGAAAAATTTTATTCCAAAACTTATTTTGCTCATCATTTAATAATGGCTACTGACCTTCGACTCTTGAGCAGAGTGAAGAATATTCACCAGGACTCAAATGACTACTTTTTCCCAGTTCAAAAGTAGACTGGACACAATTTTTTTTTAAAAAGGCTGAGTGGATACAAAATGAAACTCATGCATGTACAAACTCAAAAGGGGATGATTTAATAAAAAAAACAAATCCAGCTTTGTGAAAACTGAATTTTCCTGTCTAGTTTTCATTTCTAAGAATTATTGCATAGCCACCTGCAAAGCTGGCTGTTTAGTTCAAGAGTGCACTCGTCATCAGCCTGCACAAGCTATTTCATACCACTAGCTATATCCTATGCATGTTGCAAACTCTGTAGTGTACAGTATTTGGAACATTCTCTAGCAGGGCATCACATTGGCATATTACACTGGAATACCAACATCTGACATGGAGTGGTGGGTTATGGGTTCATTCTCATCATTCACATAGCCAATCCCCAATTTGAGTTGCAAGGCATCAGCCAGGCATTTCCCCATAGCAGAGAAATCAGGGGGGAGTCATGACAGAGCTGCATTGGACAAAGTCAGCATGGCTTTATGAAGGGGAAGTCATGTCTGACAAATTTGCTTGAGTTCTTTGAGGACATAACGTACAGGGTGGATAAAGGGGAACCAGTGGACGTAGTGTATTTAGACTTCCAGAAGGCATTCGACAAGGTGCCACATAAAAGATTATTGCTCAAGATAAAGAATCACTGGATTGGGGGTAATATTCTGGCATGGGTGGAGGATTGGTTATCTAACAGGAAGCAGAGAGTTGGGATAAATGGTTCATTCTCGGACTGGCAACCTGTAGCCAGTGGTGTTCCGCAGGGGTCGGTGCTGGGTCCCCAACTCTTTACAATCTATATTAACGATTTGGAGGAGGGGACCGAGTGTAACATATCAAAGTTTGCAGATGATACAAAGATGGGAGGGAAAGTAGAGAGTGAGGAGGACATAAAAAACCTACAAGGTGATATAGACAGGCTGGGTGAGTGGGCGGAGATTTGGCAGATGCAATACAATATTGGAAAATGTGAGGTTATGCACTTTGGCAGGAAAAATCAGAGAGCAAGTTATTATCTTAATGGCGAGAAACTGGAAAGTACTGCAGTACAAAGGGATCTGAGGGTCCTAGTGCAAGAAAATCAAAAATTTAGTCTGCAGGTGCAGCAGGTGATCAAGAAGGCCAACGGAATGTTGGCTTTTATTGCTAGGGGGATAGAATATAAAAACAGGGAGGTATTGCTGCAGTTATATAAGGTATTGGTGAGACCGCACCTGGAATACTGCATACAGTTTTGGTCTCCATACTTAAGACACACTTGCTCTCGAGGCAGTACAAAGAAGGTTCACTCGGTTAATCCCGGGGATGAGGGGGTGGACATATGAGGAGAGGTTGAGTAGATTGGAACTCTACTCATTGGAGTTCAGAAGAATGAGAGGCGATCTTATTGAAACATATAAGATTGTGAAGGGGCTTGATCGGGTGGATGTGGTAAGGATGTTCCCAAGGATGGGTGAAACTAGAACTAGGGGGCATAATCTTAGAATAAGGGGCTGCTCTTTCAAAACTGAGATGAGGAGAAACTTCTTCACTCAGAGGGTGGTAGGTCTGTGGAATTTGCTGCCCTAGGAAGCTACATCATTAAATAAATTTAAAACAGAAATTGACAGTTTCCTAGAAGTAAAGGGAATTAGGGGTTACGGGGAGCAGGCAGGAAATTGGACATAAATTTAGATTTGAGGTTAGGATCAGATCAGCCATGATCTTATTGAATGGCGGAGCAGGCTCGAGGGGCCGATTGGCCTACTCCTGCTCCTATTTCTTATGTTCTTATGTATGCTCAAAGCAGCAATAGCAGAGACCTGAGAATTGGTCATCTATTTGGCTGCAGTTAGAAAAGGGATGAAATAATTTGGGGAGAGCAAGGAGTTTGAATCATCACAAAAAACATACCTGACATTCTGCAAAAGCAACTTTGTGACTGGGGACCATTGTCCATGGGCCACTGTCGATATTCATGTCATCAGTAGGCAGAGTTGGGGGCGAGGCAGGGCAGGACTTCGGGAGGATTTACAAACAGTCTACAGAGTCTATTTAAAAAGCGTCTCTACGGACTACAACAAACAGAACTCATGACCGAAACTATAGCAACTTCTCCCGATAAAAGCCAGGGTGATTTCTCCAGTAAAATGCAGTGAGTGGAAGATAGTTACGTACAAATTATGTATTTAAAATCAATCCCAGTCACTTACAGCAATGCGGTTGCCAAGCATGATTGACAAGGGAATTACCCAATCATCTCCATTCTGGCCGGGAATGGTGGTGTCACTATAGGCAGCCCTGATCGTATACAACTTACAAACTGAACTGAGGCTTCTGTACTTCGGGTGCAGGTCCACTACTAATGCTCTCAATGGCAGATACAGTCTATTTCACTGCACTCTTTACAGGTTTAGCTTTTATATAAAGCCAATATTCTCACTATTTGTTTTTATGGAAGCTTATTCTGTCAAATCTATAATAAAAAGGGTAATTTTCATCTGAGTGCATCATTTTGCAGTCCACACACATAATGTGCACTTGAACGGCAGATAAATGGCTCCCATTCTAATTTTTGTAAATGTTAATCTGTTAATTGTTCATTTAAACCGGTCAGTTTAACAACTCATTATTCATGAACTGCTAGAGTCTAGCCACTGTAAATGTCAATACACTGCTCTACCATTGTAAATACAATACTTCACTTGTCTCACTTCACTTTTGCACCGGACTCTAAGTCGCAGCAAATGTGGTTCAGTTACGTTTATCATAGTAGGTGCAGCACAGGAGGTGGCCATTTGGCTCATCATGCCTGTGCCAGCTCTTTGAAAGGACTATCCAATTGGTCCCATTCCCCTACTCTTTCCCCATAGCCCTGTACATTTTTCCCTTCAAGTATCTAACCCATTCCCTTTTGAAAGTTACTACTGAAACTATTTCAACCACCCCTTCAGGCAGCGCATTCCAGGCCATTACAACTCGCTGTGTAAAAAAATATTTCCTCACGTCGCCTCTGCTCTTTTGCCGAAAACCTTAAATCTGGTTCCTCTGTTCACCTAGCCATCTGCTACTGGAAACAGTTTCTCCTTGTTTACTCTGTCAAAACGGTTCATGATTTTGAACACCTCTATCAAACCTACCCTTAATCTTCTCTGTTCTAAGGAGAACAACCCCAGCTTCTCCAGTCTCTCCACATAACTGAAGTCCCTCATCCCTGGCACCATTCTAGTAAATCTCTTCTGCACCGTCTCTAAGGCCAAGACATCCTTCCTAAAGTGTGATGCCCATGATTGAACACAATACTCCAGCTGAGACCTAACCAGTGTTTTATAAAGGTTTAGCATAATTTCCTTGCTTTTGTACTCTATGCCTCTACTTATGAAGCCCAGGATCCCTATGTTTTTTTAACAGCCTTCTCAACTTGTGGATTCCCAGGTGTCTCTGTTCCTGCACCCCCTTTAAAATTATATCATTTAGTTTATATTGCCTCTCCTCATTCTCCCTACCAAAATGCATCACTTCACACTTCTCTGCGTTAAATTTCATTTGCCTTATATCTGCCCATTTCACCAGTCCATGTCCTCCCGAAGTCTGTTACTATCCTCCACATTGTTTACTACATTTCCAAATTTTGTGTCAAGTTATACCCTCTATAACCAAGTCCAGGTCATTAATATATATCAAAAAGAGCAGTGGTCCTAATAACGACCCCTGGGGAACTGTATACTTCCCTCCAGTCTGAAAGACAACCGTTCGCCACGACTCTCTGCTTTCTGTCCCTTAGCCAATTTTGTATCCACGCTGCCACCGTCTCTTTAATCCCATGCGGCTTTATTTTCCTAACAAGTCTATTATGCGGTACTTTATCACATGCCTTTTTAAAGTCAATATACACAACATCAACCACACTACCCTCATCAACCCTCTCTGTTACTTCATCAAAGAACTCAATCAATTTAGTCAAACACGATTTTCCTTTAACAAATCCGTGCTGACTTTCATTTATTAGCCCATACTTTTCCAAGTGCCAATTTATTTTGTCCCGGATCATTGTCTCTAAAAGTTTCCCCACTACCGATGTTAGGCTGACTGGACTGTAATTGCCGGGTTTATCCCTCTCCCCTTTTTTGAACAGGGATGTAACATTTGCAATCCTCCAGTCCTCTAGCACCATCCCCATATCTAAGGAGGATTGGAAGATTGTGGCCAGAGCCTCTGCAATTTCCACCCTTACTTCCCTCAGTATATCCTGAATGAGCATGTAATAGCAATACACTACTCAGCAATTAAACTTTCCTTTCGGGTTTTGTTACAGACATCCAACATTTGCATAGTAACCACAGTGCAAAGGAGTACAGTAACTACAAAACAAATTGCAACTGAAATCAAATCTATTATTTAGTGGGACCCACCAAAAGATGCATAACAATTCGAAGATAACATTGAATTTATAAAGCATGAAGAACATATTATGCCAAGGATGTGGGTAATTTTCTATTCAATACTGTAGTAACTTGAACTGAAAGGTAAAAAAGGCAGTTGCTTTTTAAAATACATATATTACAACACTGCACAATTTTCTACCCAGCAAAATAAAGCTTCAACGACATGGCAAATTGCTATTCACACTCCCTCAATGAAGGAAAAACATGCAGTCAATTGTTGACTTTTAATGCAGGACTTTTCAGAAACTATTATTTTCTAACTTGAATAGAAAATATCCAAGTGCTCTTCATAATCACATAAATGGCTTTGCTCACTTCAAGTGCTCTTTTCTTAAACAGTAGAGAGCTATTACAACCATAAAGAATTACTCATGTGCATTTATATCTTTCTATCTTGAGCTCTACCTCAGACAGACTTCCTAATGCCAGCAAATATCAGGTCTGGAGCCTGTAGAGCTGTAATCATAGAAGCCAATGGTCATGTCGACTCTTTAGTCATTTTGGGAATAAAAAAAACTACTTTTTGTGCTATGGTACATTTTCAAGAAAAAAAACTGATCAACATCACTCCACGTAAATAAGAATGCTCTCGTCAATTTGATCACAGTGAGCTACTTGTTGTATTAAAAACAGCCACGGATTTAACGTTATGGCTAGGTATGACCTACAAAAAACGTTTACCTAGTCATTGAAACCTGCCTTGAGCTGAATTTGAATCCTAAAACAGACAAATTGCTGACTGTCCCCCAACTTCTGAACATGTTGATTTGTGGAAGTCAATTCCATATATGCTAGCAGTCCATTGTAAGTGACCATTCCTCAAACCTGGGACCTTCTGGGTGCACTCGCCCAATAAACTGTTAGTGGAAGCTACAGACTCTTGCACAATTATGTACAATTGTTGTTCAATTTATGTTTTATACAAAAACTAATCACAAAAATGGCCAGCTTACCCAATGGTTCAGTTGGTAAAGGTGTCAAACAAGTAATTGAGCCACACTGATCAGAAAGATCCAGGCTCAATCCTTGGTTTGTACTGAAATTTGCTGATCCATTTGGGCCGGGTACCAGATTGGAGCAGCACCTCAGCAAGAGCCAATGTATTCAAACAGGCAGGGTGGTGGGGGTGGGGGGTAGAAGAGTGGAACAGAACAAATGACAATTTTTGATTCAGTAACAGTCTGTGATTAGCTGCTGGAGGTCGGTCACCAATTACTCTGGATGAAGAGTTAGCAGATCAGCAATAATTGAGAAGGGGACCATAATCTTACCACTTAATCAGGCATTTTACAACTCCAAAAACCATAGTTATGATACACAGTCAGCTTGTTTAAATTGGTATTATTCTCATCTCAGAAGTCTCAGATCAAGGTTTAAACATAATCTAGGCTAACACTGCTGTAATGAGCGAGTGCTGCATTGTCAGAATGCTCTCCTTTGGGAGAGACGGTAAATGAAGATCCTGTTTGCCTCTGCTGGTGGAGCAAATGGCCAAAGTTCCCATGACACTATTCTAAGAAGAGCAAAGTCTTCTTTCAGATCTGGTCAATAATCCTCCCTCACCAACAGCACCAACAAACTGATTAATTGGTGATTCATCTCATTGCTGTTTGTGGGACAAAGAATGGCTGCCAGGTTCTGCCTACACAATAAGTCACTGCAATTCAAAAGTAATTAATTGTGTGAAGTATTTCAAGATACATACATATTATGCATACACACAGTTACTATTGCAATCACAGTGGAAAGTGTCTGAATATTTTGAGTTTCTGTTGGTTAAATCTCTCTGCAGATCCCTCTTCAGGCTTCAGCAATAGGAGGAAGGAAAAGATGGATGGGCTAACTAAACAAATGAATGCTGCACATGGTTAAGTTAGCTGATCTCAGCCAGGTGCAGCAGTTGCAGCACTATAACAGACTTTAGTGTCCCTGGGCAAAAGAGAAATTAATCGGCTAGGGTTCCTACTGCTAATGACTATCCAGCGACCCCTCCGAAAGAAGTCTGGATTTGGATCAAGCTCATCTGTGATTGGATAACCTGTCAGTGTCTAGGCAATTTGGCAACGCTAGTTGAAGTGCATCTTAGCACAAGTTCATACCTCCAGAAGGGGGGAGAAAACTGGAGGGAAATGATTGGTTCTCATCAGCCCAACTGCCTCCTGTCCACAACTGTTTACAATGTGGCTTCTTATTATATCAATAAAAAGCACTGTATCATTATTAAAACGGAATGTGTAGCTTAAGGTCAGAAAAACTATGAGGAGTAATGTTCATCACAGAAGAAGAAGAAATGTTGCAGGCAGATCCTACAAAAGCTGCTGTAACTATGGTCAGGACAGAATCAGCAGGGGAGGTGGCAGGCACATCTTTTGGCTGTTATAAATTTATGTTCATAAAATATTTGATAAAGAGTTGATGTACTAAAAACTTTGTTGTGTGTGGTTTTTTTAAAAATGGCTTGTTTTACAGTTATTTCATTTTTGATTTGAAAATTGCAGTGAAGAGGTAATGGTCACCTGATTTCTAGATCAGCCAAAACATACTATTGGTCCTGTCTGAATTTATGAAATTCATAAGCCAATGCACTCTATCCATAAAGCACTGACTGTATTCATGTTGTACTCTGCTCCCATTAACATCAACACCTAATAGTATTAAATTCAGAGGACTGCTATAACATTAGTAATAAAAATAAAAAGTTTGTTAAGAGAATGCTGTGGCTGGAAAAAAGCTCTAATTCTGAAGATTTCTCCAACTCTAATTTACCATGTTATTAAATACTTTTTTAAATATTTAAAGACAGAAAACAGAAATCTACTGGACAGCACAATGAATTAGAATCCTATCTATCAGTGTAGATTAACAGAGTCAAGTGCCTTTTCCAGCAGTCATCAAGGATCATAAATTTAAACAATTGGGCAGACTTGTCCAACAATACAAAAAAAGCCCAAAAATTCAGCAATAGCTGGCCATGGACAATCAGAAACAACCATAAAAAGGCTAGTGGGGGAAATGGATATGTCACACTAGTGAGTCTAGGGTGTTCATCTAAGTTTACACTGACGATGCGCTATCAGGTAATTGTAAAGGCGTCACTCTTGACTCCAACATTACTTTGAGGTGGGACTGACATTATGTTTCACTCTCCAGCACTGACATCTGTCACTTAGACAACAGTAAAATTCAGTCTCCCTCAATTTAGAAACCAAAATTATCCTTTATCATTCAAAAAAGGGACCGTGCAGCTTTAAACGTTATTACATAAACAAGGCTCGAGTCACTGCTAGGTTAGCAGTGCTTTCCAGTACATCTTGTGCTCTTCCATAAGAGTAGTGTGCTGTGCAAATGGACGTCAATGAACAAGCTCGTTGGAAGTGGACTCCATACTGCACCACCTAGCCATCGGTAGAGACAGATGCAGATAGCATTCATGCTGAATATCCAAAATGTGCTTCAAGTCGTTGGGAGTGGGTTTGCAGTGATGATAATGTTTTTAGAGATCAGTGCTAGTAACCACTCCAGCTTTGAAGCTACCTTTCAGAGGGTGGGGAACAGGATTTTGTTTAAGTGGAATTCCACTATCTACAAGAAGGGTATGCTAGCAAGACTTAAGACTACCAAGGTATCAAACTGATAGGAATGAGGGACTTCAGTTATGTGGAAAGACGAGTGAAGCTGGGATTGTTCTCCTTGGAGCAGAGAAGGTTAAGGAGAGATTTACGAGAGGTGCTCAAAATTATGAAGGGTTTTGATAGAATAGATAGAGAGAAACTGTTTCCACAAGCAGGAGGGCCGGTAACCAGAGGACACAGATTTAAGGTAATTGGGAAAAGAGCAGAAGGGAGATGAGGAGAATTTTTTTTTAACGCAGCGAATTGTTATGATCTGGAACGCACCGCCTGAAAGGGCGGTGGAGACAGATTCAATAGTAACTTTCAAAAGGGAATTGGATATATACTTGAAAAGGAAAAATTTGCAGGGCTATGGGGAAAGAGCAGGGGAGTGGGACTAATTGGATAGCTCTTTCAAAGAGTTGACACGGGCACAATGGGCTGAATGGCCTCCTTGCCTGCCTCAGGATTCTATGATATCATTGGCTTTTAAGGTGGTTTTTCTGATTTCTGTCACACATATCAGATATTTGATGCCCCACAGCATAATCAAAAAGAAAGATTTCATTCTCATGAAGCATACATAAGGCAGTTTGCAGCTTTACATGAAATTTCAGTACGTTGTAAGAAGCAGGGGAAACCCACTTTGCTTATGGTGTTTTAATTTTGTAAGACTTTCAACAAGGGTGCTCTGGTGTCTCTTGCTTCTCTTCAATGGTAAACGAAGTCTCAATTCCATATAATAAGCTTACGGTGCATAAGACCTGTTTCCAACAGTTCTCCTTCATAATTCAGAACTCTCAGGCATGGAATGGAAGGGTTTGTTTCAGACCATGTGTCAAATCCAAGACTAAGCATTGAGATGGATTTGGGGCAAAAAGCATAAATAGCTGCAGGGAAGTAAAGCTCCAGCCAACACCAACTGGTTAATCATCAACTTGAAGGGGTTGGTTGTCAGCTTCATAACAGGCAAATATATTCTGCATTCAGTAGTGGAAGAATAAGTCTGATACATAGCATTCAACTGGATATCAAGAACATTAAGATAGCTTGCACGTTATAAGCTATTCTGTGAGAATCCACTCACCAGATATCTATCAAATAGTCGATGAGGAAGTCTAAAGCTTGAGACAATTGCTGATGGAAGGTATTAATTGGAGACTGAGTATGTGAACACATGTTCATCTATCTAAGGTTCAGTATCTACCTTGACATTTTTTTTTAAAAAAGAGGAAAGAGTTGCTTCAGAAAGTTTGCACTCCAACTGGTGGAAACATCATTCAGTGGGATATGGTGTGTGTTCATGAAGATAGTTTCAATGCACTCATATTTTATTGTGGGTTCTGTTGCTTACCATGCAACTCGAAGGGATTGATGTTAGGGCCGCTATTTTTATAAATGACCTAGGTGCAGGTGTGGGGGGAATGATCCACAAGTTCACAGGTGATATGAAAATTTGTGCGAGTGTTAGAACTGTGGCAACATAGAACGATGTGGCACAGAAGGAGGCCATTCGGCCCATCGTGTCCGTGCCAGTCGAAAAAGAGCTATCCAGCTTAATCCCATTTTCCAGCACTTGGTCCATGGCACTGCAGGTTACGGCACTTCAAGTGCACATCCAACTACTTTTTAAATGAGTTGAGGGTTTCTGCCTCTACCACCCTTTCAGGCAGTGAGTTCCAGACCCCCACCATCCTCTGGGTGAAATAAATTCTCCTCAGCACCCCTCTAGTCCTTCTACCAATTACTTTAAATCTATACCCCCTGGTCACTGACCCCTCTGCTAAAGGAAAGAGGTCCTCCCTATCCACTCTATCTAGGCCCCTCATAATTTTATACACCTCAATAAATCTCCCCTCAGCCTCCTTTGTTCCAAAGAAAACAACCCCAGCCTATCCAAACTTTTCTCATAGCTAAAATTCTCCAGCCCTGGCAACATCCTTGTAAATCTCCTCTGACGCTCTCTAGTGCAATCACATCTTATAAAAACATAAGAAATAGGAGCAGGAGCAGGCCATACGGCCTCTCGAGCCTGCTCTGCCATTCAATCAGATCATGGCCAATCTTCAACCTCAACTCCACTTTCCTGCCCGATCTCCATTTCACTTGATTCCCCTCGAGTCCAAACATCTATCTATCTCAGCCTTGAATGTACTCAATGACTCAGCATCCACAGTCCTCTGGGGTAGAGAATTCCAAAGATTCACAACCCTCAGTGAAAAAATTACTCCTCAGCACGGTCTTAAATGGCCAACCCCATATCCTGCGACTATGCCCTCTAGCTCTAGACTCTCCAGCCAGCGGAAACAACCTCTCAGCATCTACCTAATCAAGCCCCTTCAGAATCTTGTATGTTTCAATGAGATCACCTCTCATTCTTCTAAACTCCAGAGAGTATAGGCCCATTCTTCTCAACCTCTCATCCCAGGAATTAATCTAGTCAACCTCCGTTGCACCGCCTCTAAGGCAAGTATATCCTTCCTTAGACAAGGAGACCAAAACTGTACGCAGTACTCCAAGTGAGGTCTCACCAAAGCCCTGTACAATTGTAGTAAGACTTCCTTACACTTGTACTCCAACCCCCTTGCGATAAGGGCCATCATGCCATTCGTTTTCCTTATTGCTTGTTGTACCTGCATATTAACTTTTTGAGTTTCTTGTACCAGGGCACCCAAGTCTCTCTGGACACCAACATTTAACAGTTTCTCACCATTTAAAAATATTCTGTTTTTCTATTCTTCCTACCAAAGTGAACGACCTCACATTTCCCCACATTATACCCCATCTGCCAGCTTCTTGCCCACTCACTTAACCTGTCTATATCCCTTTGCAGACTCTTTGTGTCCTCCTCACTGCTTACTTTCCCACCTAGCTTTGTATCAGCAGAAAACTTGGATACATACACTCAGTCCCTTCATCCAAGTCATTAATATAGATTGTAAATAGCTGAGGCCCAAGCACCGATCCTTGCGGTACCCCACTAGTTACAGCCTGCCAACCTGAAAAGACCAGTTTATCCCTACTCTCTGTTTTCTGTCCTTTAACCAATCCTCTGTCCATGTTATGGGGAGCGGGCAGGAAATTGGACATGAAGCTGAGTTCGGATCGGTCAATGCCCTGTGGGTGGCGGAGAGGGCCCAGGGGCTATGTGGCCGGGTCCTGCTCCGACTTCTTGTGTTCTTTAGATTTGTGGTTGGGATCAGATCAGCCATGATCTTATTGAATGGCGGAGCAGGCTCGAGGGGCCGATTGGCCTACTCCTGCTCCAATTTCTTATGTTCTTATGTACCCCAACCCCATGAGCCCTTATCTTGCTTAACAACCTTTTATGTGGTACCTTACTGAATACCTTTTGAAAATCCAAATATACTATATCCACTGGCTCCCCTTTATCTACCCTGCTAGTTACATCCTCAAAAAACTCTTAATAAATTTGTCAAACACGATTGCCTTCTCATAAAACCATGTTGACTCTGCCTAATCATACTATGATGCGCTAAGTGCCCTGTTACCACTTCCTTAATAATGGATTCCAGCACTTTCCAACAACTGATGTCAGGCTAACTGGCCTGTAAGTTCCCCGTTTTCTCTCCCCCTCCTTTATAGAATAGCGGGCTTACATTTGCTACCTTCCAATCCGCTGGGTCCATTTTTTCCTGTAATGTCGTGACCAAAACTGTACACACTTCTCAAGCTATGGCTTAACTAGTGTTTTATACAGTTCTAGCATTACCTCCCTGCTCTTATATTCTATGCCTCAGTTAATAAAGGAAAGTATCCCGTATGCCTTCTTAACCACCTTATCTACCTGTCCTGCTACCTTTATGGATCTTTGGACATGTATTTCAAGGTCCCTTTGTTCCTCTACATCTTTCAGTATCCTCACATTTATTTTTTATTCCCTTGCCTTGTTTGCCCTCCCCAAATGCACTACCTCACACTTATCCGGATTGAATTCCATTTGCCACTTTTCTGCCCACCTGACCAGTCCATTGATATCTTCCTGCTGTCTACATCTTTCCTCCTCACCATCAACCACATGGCCAGTTTTTGTATCATCTGCAAACTTCTTGATCATGCCCCCTACATTCAAGTCCAAATCATTAATATATACCACAAAAAACAAGGGACCTAGAGCCCTGTGGAACCCCACTGGAAACAGCCTTCCAGTCACAAAAACACCCGTCGACCATTACCCTTTGCTCCCTACCCATTACCCTTTGCCACTGAGCCAATTTTGGATCCAACTTGCCACTTTCCCTTGGATCCTATGGGCGTTAACTTTTTTGACCAGTCTGCCATGTGGGATCTTGTCAAAAGTGGAGGAGAACAAATCTCTGCAAAAAGATTGAGATATGTTGGAGAATGGGTCAAACTCTGGCAAATGATATTTAACCTAGATAAGTGCAGTGTTATGCATTTTGGGAGGAGCAACACCAAGTGCACTTACACTTTACATGTAACAGAACAGAAATTGGTGAGAGAGAACAGGATCCTGGTGTTATAGTTCATAATTCTTTAAAGGTTCATGACCAATGCTGAGAAGCTGCATTGGGTATTAAGTTGTATTAATAGGACTATTAAATATAAAACAAAGCGCATCATTTTGTCTGTGTGCAAGATCTTGGTTAGACCGCATTTAGAATACTGCGGCCAGTTTTGGTCCCCTCATACGGTGGATGATACAAAGACTTTGGAAAAGATTCAGGAGGGCCATAAGAATTATTCCCAGTATAAAAAACCTTGAATACTCAAGAAGGACTTAAAAAGCTGGGTCACTTTTAGAGATACATAGATTGGAGATGATTTGATAGAGGTATTTAAAATAGAGAAAGGACAAGATTGTGTTCTTTTTGATAGATTATTTCAATTTAATAAATTGGGGATCACCAGGGGTCATGCGTATAAGTAACGCAAGGGCAGTTCTTTTTAAAGAGGATTACTATCCGCTGGAACAAGTTGCCGGCTCGTGTGGTGGGTGCTGCCTCTCTGCAAACCTTCAAAATAGAGCGGGACCAGTTCCGTGTTTATATAAAAAGTGTCGTTGGTGCCCACTGATTCTCTGGGGAAGGCTAAACCTCATGTCACCTAATACTAATTTATGGCTATCCTCTTATCTTAGGAATAGCAGTAGGCCATTCAGCCCCTTGAGCCTGTTCCGCCAATCAATTAGATCATGGCTGATCTGTATCTCAAATCCATTTACCCTTGATAGCCTTACCGAACAATAATCTATCGATCTCAGTCTTGACACTTTCAGTTGACCCAGCATCCACAGCCCTTTAGGGAAGAGCGTTTCAGATTCCCACTACCCTTTGTGTGAAAAAATACTCCCTGATATCACTCCTAACTAGCCTAGCTCTAATTTTAAGATTATGCTACCAGGGGAAATAGTTTCTCTGTACCTATGTTTAAAAAGCATACGGGATCCTGGGCTTTATAAATGGAGGCAGAGTATAAAAGCAAGGACATTATGTTGAACCTTTATAAAATACTGGTTCAGCCACAGCTGGAGTAGCGTGTCCAATTCTGGGCACCGCACTTTAGGAAGGATGTGAAGGCCTTAGAGAGGGTGCAGAAAAGATTTACTAGAATAGTTCCAGGGATGAGGGACTTCAGTTACTTGGATAGACTGAGAAGCGGAGGTTGTTCTCTTTAGAGCAAAGAAGGTTGAGGGGAGATTTGAGAGACGTGTTCAAAATCACAAAGGATTTAGATAAATAAAGAGAAACCATTGGCTGAAGGGTCGAGAACCAGAGGACACAGATTTACGGTGATTTGCAAAAGAACCAAAGGCGGCATGAGGAATACCTTTTTTACGCAGCGAGTATTTATGATATAGAAAGCGCTGCCAGAAAAGGTGGTGGAAGCAGATTCAATCATGGTTTTCAAAAAGGAATTGGATAAATAGTAGAAGGGAAAAAATTTGCAGGGCTGCCTGGAAGAAGTGCGACCTATGCAAAGGCCCTATGGGAAAAGGCCACCTTATAAAGCCACCCCACCTTGTATTGTACAGAATGTATTACAATTTTAAAACACAGTACATATTTTTGTAACAATGAGATCGTAGTGTATATGATCTGTACTGTATTGCTTTGAACTGCTGTGCTGTATTTTGTGCCCTCTATTTGAGCTGTGTGTAAAGCATATCTTATTTTATGAAATAAAGTATATTTTGAAATATAAAAAAAATGGGGAAAGAGCAGGGGAATGGGACTAACTGGATTGCTCTTACAAAGAGCCAGCACGGGCTCGATGGTCCGAATCTCCTCCTTCTCTGCTATAACCATTCTATGGTTCTACCCCATCGAACCCCTTTGACATTTTAAATGCCTTGATTTGATCACCACTCAACCTTCTAAAATCAAGGGAATACAAACCAAATTTATGCAGCCTATCCACATAATTTAACCTTTGATTCTGGTGAATCTGCACTGCACCTCCTCCAAGGCCAATATATCCTTCCTGAGGTGTGGTGCCCAAAACTGAATGCAATACGCCAAATGGGGTCTCACCAAGGCTCTGTTACAACCAAAGCGTCACCTCCTCACTTTTGTATTCCAAGCCCTTCGAGATAAACCTTTTTGATCAGGCTCGGTAATCCACTATTTGAGCCAGACAGGTCCATAGTAGTCCACTGCACTTTTGATGATTAAGGCTGACTCATTGATGGAACCTGGAGGGGTAGACCTGTCACTGAAGGCTGGGATTCTTCCCACTCAGCTCCATGTAACCCTGCATGTCAATGTCTTACTGGATAGGGTGACCCTAAGTGGAAAAGCAGCAGAAACCTGATCAGTGCCATGCGCTGGGAAGTTGCATAGTTTTAGCTGGTTACCCTATACTCAGGCTCTCTGGGCTTAGGCAGGTAGGGTATATCCCCATAGGGAGAGTGTATGCTCACTGCATATCAGGCAAGCTGTAACTTGGATTTCTCCAAAGCTTAGTTTTTCATGCATGTCAGACACCTGGTTGACCAAGAAGAAACTCAACTCCATAGCATATATGGTTTGCTGCAGAAAAAACTTACAAAACATAGGTTGTACGTTTGGTTGGTGGGAGAGACAGAGAACCTTGAAATCTTTGTGAAAGGATGACAGGTGAAAAAACCTCAGTTAATTAAATTAGCCAGGCCCATAGGTATTGAATGCAGGATCTGTTACTAACTCACCTCCAAGGAACACTCCTGTGGTGCAGTAAATCAAAATTAGCTTATTATCTTTAAACACCTATTAAGGACACCAAACAACCCCACTGTCCCTCTTCCCTCCCTCTCCCCATCACCACTGCCGCCTTATATAACTGCTCTCAGTATCTGTATTTATCAAATAAAACTAAATGCTACTTTTGGTCTGCAGAAATAACCCGAGAGTAAAGTTTTGATTAAACAGTTACTGGGTTGTTTTTTTCCCAGTAATCAGCTGTCTCACTTCAACGGTTCAGCTCTTTGTACAGCAGCATTCAGATGCTAAATACCAATCTCCTGCCTGTGGAGGCCATTCTCCACCCTATCACTATGGCAACTGTAACTGTTTGCCCATCTTCAAAGGCACAGATGTAATTTCAGGCTTCCAACAGCCAGAGGGAGCGGTAGGAAAATTCTACCCTGACCATGGCACCTGATGAGATTTGCTGAAAATATCAGAGTGGTCAGAAGGCAGACTATACCACAGAAGTATGCTTCTGGGGAAGTGGGGAGAAGCATATTACATGAGGCAAGCTCAGGCTATTGTTCCAATATACACAGAAAGGTAGTACCAGACAGCAAAAACAAAAAGCACAATACTGCTTCCAATGCAAGCAAGCAGCAGAAATGATATAACGCCCTCTTGAATCAGTAGTATTATCCACAGAAACAAACCACTTGGCACAGCTACTTTAGCACAAAATGAGCCTTTTAAAAGAATAAATATACAGTAAAATTATTTTAAAATTCACAATTACAACAAAGTCCTCAATTACATTTTATTTAAACTGTTAAGGGAAAAGCTTACTAAATGTTGGATTGTATAGTTATATATTATGCTATATTCAGAGTTTGAAAACGCTGAAGTATGGTAGAATTTAAGGAAAACTTTTAACCCATATTTAAGCTTGTTTTAAAAAAAACAAATCCTGCCCAATGTGTTACGTTGGCAAATATCTTCGAAGCATTTAAAACAACCTTGGGTTAGTGCTTAACTCTTGACCAGATGGCCAGGGACTCCTAAACCAGAGTCACTTGAATCGGCCCGTCACAGCTGGGAGTAAATTTCACCAGTTTCTGACAGGTCCACTAGATGGTGCAGCTCGTGAAAATAGTGTGTAAAGGACAAGGGAGAAGAGGGAATTTTTACTACTAAAACGGTCTCATTTCTACAACAAGAATGTTTTATCAGGAAGTAAAAAGCAACAGTCAAAAAAATGATAGCCACTTCTTTAGTTGCAAGAAAGCAAGAGTGACTTGCTTTTTTGACCCCAACCTTTGTTTAGGTCAAAGATATTCTGGCATCGAAAATGGGAAATAGGCGCTCAAACATGTTTTGAAATATCTCCCATTAGCAGTTATAAATGAAGAATAACTTTAGAATCAGTTACACAAATAGACTTGACCGAAGATAAGCAGTGGTTACAGTTTGAAAGTGACCATTTCACACAATTTTCAGGAGACAAGAAAACAACAACTTGCATTTTATAGTTCCGTTAACGTTGAAAAATGTCCCAAGGCGCTTCACGGAAGTGTAAGCTGAGAAAAATTTACACCGAGCCAAAAAAGATGTTAAGGAGGGGTGACCAGGAAGCTTGGTCAAAGGGGTAGGTTACAAAGAGGGACTTAAAGAGGCAATTCCAGAGCTTAGGGCCTAGATGGCTGGTTTTAGGGATGCTAATAGAAACACAGAAAATAGGAGCAAGAGTAGGCCATTTGGCCCTTCGGGCCTGCTCCGCCATTCAAAATGATCATGGCTGATCGTCTAACTCAGTACCCCTGTTCCTGCTTTTTCCCCATATCCCTTGATCCCTTTAGCATTAAGAAATATATCTATCTCCTTCTTGAATACATCTAATGACTTGGCCTCCACTGCCTTCTGTGGTAGAGAATTCCACAGGTTCACCACCCTCTGAGTGAAGAAATTTCTCCTCATCTCAGTTCTAAATGGCATACCCCGTATCCAGAGACTGTGACCCCTTGTTCTGGACTCCCCAGCCATTGGGAACATGTCTAGTCCTGTTAGAATTTTATATGTTTTGATGAGATCGCCTCTCATTCTTCTAAACTCTGGTGAATATAGGCCTAGTCGAACCAATCTCTCCTCATAAGTCAGTCCTGCCATCCCAGCAATCAGTCTGGTTAGCCTTCGTTGCACTCCCTCCATGGCAAGGACATCCTTCCTCAGATAAGGAGACCAAAACTGCACACAATACTCCAGATGTGGTCTCACCAAGGCCCTGTATAACTGCAGTAAGACATCCCTGCTTCTGTACTCAAATCCTCTTGCAATGAAGGCCAACATACCATTCGCCTTCCTAACTGCTTGCTGCACCTGAATGCTCGCTTTCAGCGACTGGTGCACAAGGACACCCAGGTCTCGTTGCACCTCCCCTTTTCCCAATCTATCACCATTCAGATAATAATCTGCCTTTCTGTTTTTAACAACCAAAGTGGATAACCTCACATGTTCATGCCCACTCACCCAACTTGTCTAAATCACATTGGAGCCTCTTTGCATCCTCCTCACAGCTCACATTCCACCCCAGCTTTGTGTCGTCTGCAAACTTGGAAATGTTACATTTAGTTTCCTCATCCAAATCATTGATATATATCGTGAATAGCTGGGGCCCAAGCACTGATCCCTGCGATACCCCACTAGTCACTGCCTGCCACCCGGAAAAAGACCCGTTTATTCCTACTCTCTGTTTCCTGTCTGTCAACCAATTCTCAACCAATGCCAGTATATTCCCCCCAATCCCATGTGCTTTAATTTTGCACACTAACCTCTTGTGTGGGACCTTATCAAAAGTCTTCTGAAAACCCAAGTACACCACATCCATTGGTTCTCCCCTATCTATTCTACTAGTTACATCCTCAAAAAACTCCAGTAGATTTGTGAAGCATGATTTCCCTTTCATAAACCCATGCTGACTTTGTCCAATCCCGTTAATGCCCTCCAAGTGTTTTGTTATCACATCTTTTATAATAGATTCTAGCATTTTCCCCACTACTGATGTTAGGCTAATTGGTCTGTAATTCCCTGTTTTTTCTTTCCCTCCTTTTTTAAATAGTGGGGATACATTTGCCACCCTCCAATCTGTAGGAGCTGTTCCAGAGTCTATAGAATTTTGGAAGATGATCACCAATGCATCCACTATTTCCACGGCCACTTCCTTTAGTACTCTGGGATGTAGATTATCAGGCCCTGGGGATTTGTCAACCTTTAGCCCCATTAATTTCCCTAGCATTACTTTTTTTTTTACTCAGTTTTCCCTCAGTTCCTCCCTCTCACTAGACCCTTGGTTCCCTAACATTTCTGGGAGGTTATTTGTATCCTCCTTTGTGAAGACAGAACCAAAGTATGTGTTTAATTGTTCTGCCATTTCTTTGTTCCCCATTATAATTTCCCCCATTTCTGACTGTAAGGGACCTACATTTGTCTTCACTAATCTTTTTCTCTTGACATATTTATAGAAGCTTTTACAGTCAGTTTTTATGTTCCCTTCTAGTTTACTGTCATACTCTATTTTTCCCCTCTTAATCAATCTCTTTGTCCTCCTTTGCTGAATTCTGAACTGCTCCCAATCCTCAGGCTTGCCGCTTTTTCTGGAAATTTTATATGTCTCCTCTTTGGATCTAATACTATCCCTAATTTCTTTTGTAAGCCACGGTTGAGCCACCTTTCCTGTTTTATTTTTGCTCCAGACAGGAATGAATAATTGTTGTAATTCCTGCACACGTTTTTAAATATCAGCCATTGCCTATCCACCGTCATCCCTTTTAGTAAAGTTCCCCAATCTATCATAGCCAACTCGCACCTCATACTTTCGTAATTTCCTTTATTTAGATTCAGGACCGCAGTTTCGGATTCAACTACTTCGCTCTCCATCTTAATGAGGAATTCTATCATGTTATGGTCGCTCTTCCCTAAGGGACCCTGCACAACAAGAGTGTTAATTAATCCTTTCTCATTGCACAATACCCAGTCTTGGATCGCCTGTTGTCTAGTTGGTTCCTCAACGTATTGGTCTAGAAAACCATCACGTACACATTCCAGGAATTCCTCCCCCACGGTATTATTGCTAATTTGGTTTGACCAATCTATATGTAGATTAAAGTCACCCAGTTGTACCCTTCTTGCATGCGTCTCTAATTTCCTGTTTAATGCCCTCCCCTACATCTCCACTACTGTTTGGGGGCCTATAGACAACCCCCACCAACGTTTTTTGCCCCTTGGTGTTTCTTAGTTCCACCCATACAGAATTCCACATCGTGATTTTCCGAGCCAATATCCTTCCTCACTATTGCACTGATTTCCTCCTTTACTAACAATGCTACCCCACCTCCTTTCCCTTTTTGTCCGTCCTTCCTAAATATTGAATACCCCTGGATGTTCAGTTCCCATCCTTGGTCACCCTGCAGCTATGTCGGGACGAAGGGACTGGGAGATGCACAAAGCCAGAGTTGGAGGAACGCAGAGCTTTCTGAGGGCTGTAGGAGTTTACAGAGATAGAGGGGCAAGGCCATGAATGGACTTGAACACAGGATGAGAATTTTGAATTGTAGGTATCGAGAGACTGGGAGCCATTGTAGGTCAACAAGCACAAGGATGAAGGGTGAGCAGAACTTGAGCGGGTTAGGAAACGGCCAGGTGAGCATTGGAATTGTAAAGACTCAAATAAAATCCTAACATCTCTTAGGATCTTACTGTGGAGCTTCTGAACTGCAGTTTTATTTCAGGAGCTCATTAACGAATGTAATTCTGAAATAAATACGAGAAAGTGGGATTTAACAGATCTTACTGTTAAGAGTAATTATAGTCAGTGGCTTTTTCGTAACAGTGTAGAATATTAGTTAGATTTAAACAAATGTACGAACTTTTCATGAAATATTAAGAGTTAGTTTTTAAAGATCTGAACTAAAAAATGCTTTAACTGCACTATTGAAGATTTTCATATAAAGAAGTTTCATGAAGGTTTTCATATATGGGATCTGGGAATGATCTTGCAATTTTGTTTACATTCTTGCTGTCTGATCAATTTCTTACCAGTGGAGGAGTTAATTTCTAATCCTATATCCAGTTGACCTCCCCATCACACTATAGTTGATACACCTCCTACTCAGCTGAACCAGCATGCTACAATTCAACCCCACTTCATTTTTCACTCATCTTCCTGCGTTCAACTCTGCCAAATCAATTAGAATCACTGGAATGGAGTTAAAAGTCGCAAACTTCATATCCCAAACCAAATCAATTATTTACAAGTGGCCCAAACTGACTGAATAAAATGACATTAATGGTAGTTGCAAGCTACAGATTTATCATTGAACTCCAGGTTTGGGATTTGAGGTTTTTTTTTTATTGTAAGCGGCTGTCCACTATATCTGCAACCCATATAAGTGGAACCAGATGAAATTCCTTTAGATTCCTGAAATCCACAACTAATGCCACTCTATTGTCACTCAGAGCACATCCTCTAGGCACTGCTTTCCCCTTTCTACTGTACTTAAGTGCCATCAGTCCCCTTGATGGGCCAAGAGGATAAGCCCGCATTTTCCACATCTCGGATGACCGCACTCACGACCTACAAAAGAGGCACGAGTTTGCTTCCATTATGTTAAGTGTGCTAACAGCATTGATGGTACTCCACACCTCCTCTTGATGGAACACTATCAATATACAAATGTCATAAGTAATTTTCCATTAAGATCCAATAAAGACCTAAATTGCTTCCTTCTCTCCATCCGTGTACTTACGTCTAAAGTAATTTCAAATAACATGTGTGTCAGCAAATTGCTTTGAAAAACTTACTTCAGTGAAAGTAAAGGGAAACATAATTTAAGAGAATACATCCGACTATGGACTGGCTCTAATTTGACTTCTTTACATCAATATGCAATACACTGTTTCATCACCGACCTGAAATCAAGTAGAAAGGTGTCCAAAACAAATTGGACCACTGAACATGTGAAGCCGGTTTGTACATCAAGATACAGGCAACCAGATGCACACAACCGGTTCCACATCTATTGTAGGCATAGCTGCATATCATGATAATTTACATAACTGCATCCTGACGTTGGGTATCTAACCCATGAAGAGGGTTGAAGGGAGAGTGATCTCAATCAGTAAGGTAAAAAACAGCAAACAGTCTCAAAAGAGGATACATCACTCACCTCACTCTGTTTACTTCATTTGTGCCTTAATCAGTTAAAAGTACACAATTTACTGAATAAATTCATCAATAAAGTTTAGCAATGTTCCAAATTCTCATTTTCTCTGAATCAACCCAGGTTTTTTGCCATCCAATTTTTTTCCTCCTAATTTTTTCTCACTTTTTGAAGTTAAAAATAGAATCTGAAACCACCTGAAATACAGTTTTTTTTTAAATCAGCAGCAAAACTGATGTTAAAGATCCTTGAAAATTGTACATATGAACACTTTAAGAAGGTAGATTTCTGAGTCAAATTATTAATAATAAACCTAGAGAAAACTGATTCTCCAAGAACTTTTCCAAATTGAACTTAGAAGCAGTGCTGATACCAGGGGAGGAGCCCCTAGTATCAATACAAAAGCAGGAGCGGAGCGGAGTCGAGAGAAGCGACGCTGGGCACCAGGGGAGGAGCCCAGCCATCATTAATAACAAAGAGAGTGGCATCACAGTAACATCACAGTGAACAGAAAGCTGGAGCTCTTAGAGACCCGGAATAAAAGGGTAGGTTAATCGGGGCAAGTAAGCAGTAAACAAATTAACAATAATCGAGTATCTAAAGGGAGTTTAGAAAAAAAAAGTTTCTAAATATAATGGACGGGCAGCTGAGACCCAATGCCTGCAATTCCTGCGCCATGTGGGAACTTCAGGATGCTTCATGTGTTGGCCAGGTGTTCAGGAGAAAAGGGAAGGGAAAAAAGGAAGGAGGGTGCTGGGGTTGGCAGTATTGATTAGGTGAACATTGTAGTGCTGGAGAGAGAGGATGTCCTTCAGGGGTCATGGACACAGTCTATTTCGTTAGAGTTAAGAAACAACAGAGGTGCCATTATATTACTGGGTATATTCTACAGGCCACCAACCAGTGGGAAAGATATAGAGGAGCAAATTTGCAGGGAAATTACAGAGAGGTGCAAGAACTATAATGGGGGACTTCAACTATCCTAATATAGACTGGGATAGCAATAGTGCAAAGGACAAAGAGGGGTTGGAACTTCTGAAGTGTATTTAGAAGAACTTTCTTGATCAGTATGTTTCTGGCCCAATGAGAAAGGAGGCATTGCTGGATCTAGTTCCGGGGAATGAAGTGCAGCAAGTGTCAGTGGGGGAACATTTAGGGAACAGTGATCATAGCATCATAAGGTTTAGATTAGTTATGGAAAAGTTAAGAAGCAATCTAGAGTAAAAATACTTAATTGGAGGTGGGCCAATTTCAGTGGGTTGATAATACAAGTGAGAACCAGGCTGAATATAGAATGTACAGAGGAGAAGTGAAAAAGGAAATAAGAGGGGCAAAGAGAGAGTATGAGAACAGACTGGCGGCGAACATAAAAGGGAATCCAAAAGTCGTCTATAGGCATGCCCAGTCCACAAAAAGCAGGACAAATCCAATCCGGCCAATTACCGCCCCTTCAGTCTACTCTCAATTATCAGCAAAGTGATGGAAGGTGTCGTCGATAGTGCTATCAAGCGGCACTTACTCACCAATAACCTGCTCACCGATGCTCAGTTTGGGTTCCGCCAGGACCACTCGACTCCAGACCTCATTACAGCCTTGGTCCAAACATGGACAAAAGAGTTGAATTCCAGAGGTGAGGTGAGAGTGACTGCCCTTGACATCAAGGCAGCATTTGACCGAGTGTGGCACCAAGGAGCCTGAGTAAAATTGAAGTCAATGGGAATCAGGGGGGAAACACTCCAGTGGCTGGAGTCATACCTAGCACAAAGGATGATGGTAGTGGTTGTTGGAGGCCAATCATCTCAGCCCCAGGACATTGTTGCAGGAGTTCCTCAGGGCAGTGTCCTAGGCCCAACCATCTTCAGCTGCTTCATCAATGACCTTCCCTCCATCATAAGGTCAGAAATGGGGATGTTCGCTGATGATTGCACAGTGTTCAGTTCCATTCGCAAGCCCTCAGATAATGAAGCAGTCCGTGTCCACATGCAGCAAGACTTGGACCTCATCCAGGATTGGGCTGATAAGTGGCAAGTAACATTCGTGCCAGACAAGTGCCAGGCAATGACCATCTCCAACATGAGAGAGTCTAACCACCACCCCTTGACATTCAACAGCATTATCATCACCGAATCCCCCACTATCAACATCCTGGGGGTCACCATTGACCAGAAACTTAACTGGACCAGCCATATAAATACTGTGGCTACAAGAGCAGGTCAGAAGCTGGGTATTCTGTGCGAGTGACTCACCTCCTGACTCCCCAAAGCCTTTCCACCATCTACAAGGCACAAGTCAGGAGTGTGATGGAATACTCTCCGCTTGCAGCTCCAACAACACTCAAGAAGCTCAACACCATCCAGGACAAAGCAGCCCGCTTGTTTGGCACCCCATCCACCACCCTAAACATTCACTCCCTTCACCACCGGCGCACTGTGGCTGCAGTGTGTATCATCCATAGGATGTACTGCAGCAGCTTGCCAAGGCTTCTTCGACAGCACCTCCCAAACCCGCGACCTCTACCACTTAGAAGGACAAGGGCAACAGACACATGGGAACAACACCACCTGCACATTCCCCTCCAAGTCACACACCATCCCGACTTTAAAATATATCGCCGTTCCTTCATCGTCGCTGGGTCAAAATCCTGGAACTCCCTTCCTAACAGCACTGTGGGAGAACCTTCACCACACGGACTGCAGCGGTTCAAGGCGGCGGCTCACCACCACCTTCTCAAGGGCAATAAATGCTGGCCTCGCCAACAATGCCCAAATCCCATGAACGAATAAAAAAAGAGCGGTGGGGCCGATTAGGGACCAAAAAGGAGATCTATGCATGGAGGCAGAGGGGATGACTGTGGTACTAAATGAGTACTTTGTATCTGACTTTACCAAGGAAGAAGATGCTGCCGAAGTCACAGTAAAAGAAGAGGTAGTTGAGATACTGGATGGGCTAAAAATTGGTAAAGAGGAGGTACTAGAAAGGCTGGCTGTACTTAAAGTAGATAAGTCACCAGGTCTGGATGGGATGCATCTGGTTGCTGAGGGAAGTAAGAGTGGAAATGGCCATAATCATCCAATCCTCCTTAGATACGGGGGTGGTGGTGGAGGACTGTGAATTGCAAATGTTACACCCTTGTTCAAAAAAGGGTGCAAGGATAAACCCAGCAACTACGGCCAGTCAGTTTAACCTCAGTAATGGGGAAGCTTTTAGAAACGATAATCCGGGACAAAATTAATAGTCACTTGGACAAGTGTGGATTAACATGGAAAGCCAGCACAGATTTGTTAAAGGCAAATCACGTTTAACTAACTTGATTGAGTTTTTTAATGAGGTAAAAGAGAGGGTTGATGCGGGCAATGTGGTTAATGTGTATATGGACTTTCAAAAGGTGTTTGATAAAGTGCCACATAATAGGCTTGTCAACAAAATTGAAGCCCATGGAATAAAAGGAGCAGTGGCAGCATAGATACGAAAGTGGCTAAGTGACAGGAAACAGTAGTGGTGAACGGTTGTTTTTCGGACTGGAAGGTATACAGCGGTGTTCCCCAGTGGTCAGTACTAGGACCACTGCTTTTTTTGATATATATTAATGACTTGGACTTGGGCATACAGTTTCAAAATTTGCAGATGACACACAACTTAGAAGTGTTGTAAACAGTGAGGAGGATAATGATAGACTTCAAGAGGACATAGACAGGCTGGTGGAATGGGCAGACACATGGCAGATGAAATTGAACGCAGAGAAGTGTAAAGTGATACATTTTGGCAGGAAGAATGAAGAGGAGCAATATAAACTAAATGGTACAATTCTAAAGGGGGTGCAGGAACAGAGACCTGGGGGTATATGAGCACAAATCTTTGAAGGTGGCAGGACAGGTTGAGAAAGCGGTTAAAAAAGCATACAGGATCCTGGGCTTTATAAATAGAGACAGAGAGCACAAAAGCAAGGAAGTTGTGTTGAACCTTTATGAAACAATGGTTCAGCCACAGCTGGAATATTGTTTCCAATTCTGGGCACCGCATTTTCGGAAGGGTGTGAAGGCCTTAGAGAGGGTGCAGAAAAGATGTACTAGAATGATTCCAGGGATGAGGTACTTCAGTTACATAGATAGACTGGAGAAGCTGGGATTGTTCTCCTTAGAGCAGAAAAGGTTAAGATTTGATAGAAGGGTTCAAAATCATGAGTTTAGGCAAAGTAAATAAAGAGAAACTGTTCCCATTGGCGGAAGGATCGAGTACCAGAGGATATAGATTTAAGGAGATTGGGAAAAGAACCAAAGGCAACTTGAGGAAAAACTTTTTTTTAAACGCAGCGAGTAGTTATGATCTGGAATGCGCTGCCTGAAAGAGTGGTGGAAGCAGATTTAATCATGGCTTTCAAAAAGGAATTGGATAAATACTTGAAGGGGAAAAATTTGCAGGACTACGAGGAAAAAGCAGGGGAATGGGACGAACTTCGGATTGCTCGAACAAAGAGCCGGCACAGGCTCGATGGGCCAAATGGCCTCCTTCTGTGCTGTAACCTGTCAATGATTCTATGTTTAATAATTTTTTTGGTAACATGTTTGGTCAATGATAACTTAATTTGGAAAGTACACATAATACATCTCTGATTTCCTGAAGTAGCTCCTTCCATTTAACACAGTGCCCCCCAACACAGATACAGGGTGTTCAGACAACTTCTTTCTATAACGCTACTAATTCTACACTTTGACAAGTTGACAGACTCCACCAATCCATGATACTGCACCACAGGCCCAACCTGTTCCTCAGACTTTCAAAATACACACATGCGCAAAAAGTACATTTCTAAAGCTTATTATGAAGCAGAAATACAAACGCCTCTAGAATGCTGCTTGTTTCACAGCAGTCTTATAATGAAGACTTCTGTGAACATGCCATTTAAAATAAAAAATTAATTGAACTCAGTGATGCTTAGAACTTTCTTGCATGTTACTGGTTACATGTAGTACTTGTAGTTACATGCAGTGAGGACCTTAGAGTTCAGTTCATTTTGTTAACATTAGGTACTGAGCATTGTCAGGGTCTTTACCTTAATTTGGAGGCTTGGGAAGGATAAGGAACATGTGTCAAGAGGCTCACTGCTAGCAGGTAAAGGCATTGTTAGGGCAGTTTCCATCTATCACTCATCTAGCAAATGTCTCACAGTTACTCGTAATGTGGGATATTGCACCACGTTAGCAGGATGATCCTTCTCACTAATAAAAAGACAAGTTTGCACCCTGCAGAGGACCATTCTCCTGTTGAGAACAAGTTATGTATGCACAAGGTGGGGTCTGAAGTGATGATAGGCCTTTTGAATCTTTGTCCATAAGGATTACGGGGTGAAAGACATGTGTGCAGCAGAGTTCTGCCAGCAATCATACACTAGAGTAGGGTAGAGTTTGTGTATGGTGAGGACTGTTCATTTCAAGATTGTTGAACTTATCCTCCATGCTCCTCATGAGTCCACTCTTGTTACAGTGCTCTCAGATGTGGAGTGGGGGGGGGGGGGGGGGGTGTGTGTGTGTGTGTGTGTGTGTGTGTGTGTGTGTGTGTGTGTGTGAGTAAAAAAAAGTGTTGACAAGGTGGCACTCACCTCCATGCCTAGTTAGAGGATTTTGTTTTTGTGTGGAAGTTCTATTCAGCAATGGGTCCCTGTAATTGTGCCAATCTGCAGGAATGTTTACAGTTAGGGAGATTTAACCTGTTTTTCAGTTTGGGGAGTTGAAGGCATGCAGTCATATCCTCGGTCAGCTTCCAGCCTAGAGGAAACTGAAGAGGTGCCCATTGAGATCTCTGACTGGTAGACTGGGATGCAGATGGGAAGCATCTGAAAAAGGTTTATGCTCACAGTCACTTGGGCGAGGTACTGGAGGACACCTGTTCCAGTGGAATTGTAAACCAGCATAAGTGTGCACCTATGGAGAGCAGAAAATTGAAGGCAAGAAAAAAAGGAACACAAGTTTTAAACCATCCATAAATGTAAAATGACAGGAAGAACTCACCTTCCATACAGTGGCTGACAATCAAAATCAAAGCTTAGTACAATTAAACATTCTCCTATAGTTTTAGGCATATTCTTTCTTTCGACACAGAGAAAGAATCAACAGAAAGAAAGAGATTTCTGAGGACATGGTGCAATGGTTGGAACAATGGCCCTTCTCTACTAGGATCTGGGTTTATATGAAGTCCCAGTTGATGGACGGAAGTCATTTTCCTCTGCTGGCTGTAATGGTCCAAAGCAAAGAAAGTCACCCACTTCAACAAAACTCCACGAGAGTAAGTCCGTAATAAAAAGCTCTTCCGTTCAACACGGATTGACGTTAAATTGGCAATCTTTCAGATTTGCCACATGTTTGACTAAGCATTTTTTAAAAAATGCATATTGATGCAATAGAGGGTATTCTGAAGTTGGGGCTAAGGCACAATGCTAGTGCAAATTACAGGAAGCTGTGCCTTCTGGCTCTGTGCTTAACACAGATGCTAAGTAAAAAAAATTAGGAAATTGCATTACATCCCAATATTGTCACTGGGCTTACTTAGCCTATTGATCGTAAGATAGATGCGGATGAGGAAGATCATTTGACCCATCTTAGCATGTCGATCCAAGAAGACCCTACAGTTCCACCACCACCGCCCCCCCGCCCCAATTAAGGCATCCAACTGTTTAAGTGATTCCAGGGTTTTTGCCTCCACTAACCTACCCAAAAGTTAATTCCATGTGTTGATTACATTGCGTGAAGAACTTCGAGATCAGTGCAAAATTTTCCTTTTACCACTTTGAATGAATGTCCCTTGCCCTATTCTCATGGTTTATTTTAAGATCTATCTTTTCCATACCATTTATTATCTTTTATATCTCTAAGATTACTGCCCAGTAACCTCCTTTCAAAACTGAAAAGTCCAAGTTTTTCCCAGTCTTTCCTTATAACTCAGGGATGGCCTTAGCGAGATGTTCGTTGTCATCGATGACATGTTGAAGGCTGCGGAGAACATGGCGTAGTTTCTCCGCTCCATGGAATTACGGGACGACGAAGGGTACTCTGTTGGTTGCAAGACATGCCAGATCATCGACACGGATACCACCATCACACGAGAGGACACCACCCACCAGGTACATGGTTCATACTCCTGTGACTCGGCCAACGTTGTCTACCTCATACGTTGCAGGAAAGGATGCCCCGGAGCATGGTACATTGGCGAGACCAATGTACCATGCGACACTGCGACAACGGATGAACGGACACCACGCAACAATCGCCAGACAGGAGGGTTCCCTCCCAGTCGGGGAACACTTTAGCAGTCAAGGACATTCAGCCACCGATCTTCGGGTAAGCGTTCTCCAAGGCGGCCTTCGAGACACACGACAACGCAAAATCGTCGAGCAGAAATTGATAGCCAAGTTCCGCACCCATGAGGACGGCCTCAACCGGGATCTTGGGTTCATGTCACGCTACACGTAACCCCACCAGCAAGGGGAAAAAAAAGTTATCTGTTTTTAATATTCTCTCTCTCTGCCTTTTGGGTCTCTTTCTCTCTGTCTGTGAAATTTGACACAATGTGTATTCAGCATACTGGCCGGCGCGGACACGATGGGCCGAAGGGCCTCTATCCGTGCTGTATAACTCTATGACTCTATGACCTACTGTTTTCCGTGGCTAACCTGTCTGAACACCAACGACACCTTTTGATTGGTGTGATGGTGTCCCAGCCTAATATAAGATATGCGATTTGAGAACCTCTTATTCACTCACTCACCTGACGAAGGGGATAATCTCCGAAAGCTTGTGATTTTAAAATAAAATTGTTGGACTATAACCTGGTGTTGTAAGATTCCTTACATTTTGTTTTATAATGCTGAGCACAAAATTTGCCAATTTAAAAAAAATTTCTTCAATACAAATCATGCCTGATTTTTCCTTTTACAACATTTCCTCTTTGCTCTTACTTTAGAACTTGCACTCATTAAAACTCGGTTTCAATTAAATAAATTTTGATTCAAACATTATGAAACTTGAGAAGATGCAGCTTTGTTGCACAAATGATTTTTATTGTTTGAGATTTATCCTGTAGAGGACTATAAAAATGGCTGCTGCAGTTTTACAACATCATTTGCCGTCCTAGGAGTCAAATGCTGGCAGTAGGCCAGTAGCCCCAGGACACTATTTATGCAGTTGGGCTATCAGAACTATCCACTACAAAGCTCCTATCCATTTGAAAGTTCAGCTGGAAAACACATTGGGGGTAAATACGTCCCAATTACTTTTTCATCGGAAAAAGACCCTACTCCTGGAATACATTTTAACCAATTTATATTCAAAATAGGCTTGCAACAAGCCCCATTTGACCTAAGGAGCATTCACTGTACAGCTCCAACTCAATTTCTAACTGTCAATCCTTCACATTTATAGCTTGATAATCCTTTCTGTTCTTCAAACAATGCTCATATATATATATATAAATGCTGGTTTCATATATCCTGGGAAAAAGAGCTTGTTCTCATATTTTAAAACAAATTTCCATGTAGTGTGTCAAGATGCTGTCTTCTTCCCTCCCCAAATTTTGTCCCTCCTCCTTGAAGCGTTGGTTCACTCTGCCAGACCTATCAACTCTCTCATACTTCACCCAACTGTCGACATCGAAATAGCAAGTTATTTCACTATATGAGCCCATTTCTCAACCCTCTCCACTTCCTAGCAGAGCCATTAGCTGAAACCGTGTTTGATTTTTCCTCTTCCCAGCCAGAGGCATTGAAGCCAACCATGCCAAAGTACCAAATTCAACCCAGTAAAGGAGGTATCTATTCACAGTTTGGGCACCATCATTTATTGAATACACTCATCAGTATAAATCAACACTTTACTAAACTTTCTTGCAGCATTTTCAGTTAAGTGTCATAACAAACAAAGCAGACCGAAACCAGTCAGCTTTTATGCTAGGTGGGCTTTTAACTCATTAAAACACCCCTCCCCAAATTGAATGCATACCCGCCATAGAAACTATTGACTCACTAGAAACGAGTACTAGCTATTATTCAAACTCTTTAGAACATAAGAACATAAGAAATTGGAGCAGGAGTAGGCCAATCGGCCCCTCGAGCCTGCTCCGCCATTCAATAAGATCATGGCTGATCTGATCCCAACCACAAATCTAAAGAACACAAGAAGTCGGAGCAGGACCCGGCCACATAGCCCCTGGGCCCTCTCCGCCACCCACAGGGCATTGACCGATCCGAACTCAGCTTCATGTCCAATTTCCTGCCCGCTCCCCATAACCCCTAATTCCCTTTACTTCTAGGAAACTGTCTATTTCTGTTTTAAATTTATCTAATGATGTAGCTTCCACAGCTTCCTGGGGCAGCAAATTCCACAGACCGACCACCCTCTGAGTGAAGAAGTTTCTCCTCATCTCAGTTTTGAAAGAGCAGCCCCTTATTCTAAGATTATGCCCCCTAGTTCTAGTTTCACCCATCTTTGGGAACATCCTTACTGCATCCACCCGATCAAGACCCTTCACAATCTTATATGTTTCAATAAGATCGCCTCTCATTCTTCTGAACTCCAATGAGTAGAGTCCCAATCTACTCAACCTCTCCTCATATGTCCGCCCCCTCATCCCCGGGATTAACCGAGTGAACCTTCTTTGTACTGCCTCGAGAGCAAGTATGTCTTTTCTTAAGTATGGAGACCAAAACTGTATGCAGTATTCCAGGTGCGGTCTCACCAATACCTTATATAACTGCAGCAATACCTCCTTGTTTTTATATTCTATCCCCCTAGCAATAAAAGCCAACATTCCGTTGGCTTTCTTGATCACCTGCTGCACCTGCATACCAACTTTTTGATTTTCTTGCACTAGGACCCCCAGATCCCTTTGTACTGCAGTACTTTCCAGTCTCTCGCCATGAAGAAAATAACTTGCTCTCTGATTTTTCCTGCCAAAGTGCATAACCTCACATTTTCCAATATTATATTGCATCTGCCAAATCTCCGCCCACTCACCCAGCCTGTCTATATCCCCTTGCAGGTTTTTTATGTCCTCCTCACTCTCTACTTTCCCTCCCATCTTTGTATCATCTGCAAATTTTGATATGTTGCACTCGGTCCCCTCCTCCAAATCGTTAATATAGATTGTAAAGAGTTGGGGACCCAGCACCGACCCCTGTGGAACACCACTGGCCACTGGTTGCCAGTCCGAAAATGAACCATTTATCCCAACTCTCTGCTTCCTGTTCGATAACCAATCCTCCACCCATGCCAGAATATTACCCCCAATCCCGTGATTTTTTATCTTAAGTAATAATCTTTTATGTGGCACCTTGTCGAATGCCTTCTGGAAGTCTAAATACACTACGTCCACTGGTTCCCCTTTATCCACCCTATACGTTATATCCTCGAAGAACTCAAGCAAATTTGTCAGACATGACTTCCCCTTCATAAAGCCATGCTGACTTTGTCCTATTAAATTATGCTTATCTAAATGTTCCGTTACTGTCTCCTTAATAATAGACTCCAAAATTTTACCCACCACAGATGTTAAGCTAAATGGCCTATAATTTCCAGCCTTCTGCCTACTACCCTTTTTAAATAATGGTGTTACATTAGCAGTTTTCCAATCTGCCGGGACCTCTCCTGAGTCCAGGGAATTTTGGAAAACTATCACCAAAGCATCCACAATCCCTACTGCCACTTCCCTCAAGACCCTAGGATGGAAGCCATCAGGTCCAGGGGATTTATACGCCTTGAGTCCCATTATTTTACTGAGTACCATCTCCTGAGTGATTTTAATCGTATTTAGCTCCTCCCCCCCGAGAGTCCCCTGTTTGTCCAGTGTTGGGATATTCTTAGTGTCCTCTACTGTAAAGACTGAAACAAAATATTTGTTCAGCATTTTTGCCATCTCCATGTTTCCCACCATTAATTTCCCGGTCTCATCCTCTAAGGGACCTATGTTTGCCTTAGCCACCCTTTTTCTTTTTATATAACTATAGAAACTCTTGCTATCTGTTTTTATATTTTTTGCTAATTTCTTTTCATAATCTAACTTCCCTTTCTTAATCAATCCTTTAGTTACTTTTTGCTGTCTTTTGAAGAATTCCCAATCTTCTATCCTCCCACTAAGTTTGGCTACCTTATATGTCCTTGTTTTTAGTCGGATACTATCCTTGATTTCTTTACTTAGCCACGGATGGCTGTCATTTCTTTTACACCCTTTTTTCCTCAGTGGAATATATTTATTTTGAAAGTTGTAAAATAACTCCCTAAATGAACACCACTGCTCATGTACCGTCTTACCCTTTAATCTATTTTCCCAGTCCACTTTAATCAATTCCGCTCTCATACCATCATAGTCTCCTTTATTCAAGCTCAGTACGCTTGTTTGAGAATCAACCTTCTCACCCTCTAATTGGATATGGAATTCAACCATGTTGTGGTCGCTCGTTCCAAGGGGATCCTTAACTAGGACATTAATTAATTAATCCTGACTCATTACACAGGACCAGGTCCAAGGTTGCCTGCCCCCTTGTAGGATCAGTTACATACTGCTCAAGAAATCCATCCCTGATGCACTCAATGAACTCGTCCTCAAGGCTGCTCTGCCCAATTTGATTTGTCCAGTTAATATGATAATTAAAATCCCCCATAATTATGGCTGTTCCCTTATTACATGCCCCGACTATCTCCTGATTAATACTTCTTCCAGCAGAGTTGCAACTATTAGGAGGCCTATATACTACGCCCACTAATGTTTTTTTTCCCTTATTATTCCTTATCTCCACCCAAACTGTTTCATTATCTTGATGCTTTGTCCCAATATCATTTCTCTGTATTACAGTGATTCCTTCCTTTATTAACATAGCCACCCCACCTCCCCTTCCTTCCTGCCTGTCCTTCCTGATTGTTAAATACCCTGGCATATTTAATTCCCAGTCGTTGTCACCCTGCAGCCATGTTTCTGTAATGGCCACAAGATCATACCCATACGTAGTTATTTGTGCCATTAACTCGTCCATTTTATTACGAATGCTACGTGCATTCAGATAAAGAACTTTCAAATCTGTTTTGTGACGCTTAGTTCCTGCTTTTTCCTTTTTTAACACTTTACCTATTACTCCATACCTTCTGTCCCTTCCTGTTACGCTTTCCTCTCTCTCCCTGCTCAGGTTCCCAACCCCCTGCCACTTTAGTTTAAACCCTCCCCAACAGCACTAGCAAACACTCCTCCTAGGACAGCAGTCCCGGCCCTGCCCAGGTGCAGACCATCCGGTTTGTACTGGTCCCACCTCCCCCAGAACCGTTTCCAGTGTCCCAGGAATTTGAATCCTTCCCCCTTGCACCATTCCTCTAGCCACGTATTCATTTGAAATATCCTCCTATTTCTACTCTGACTAGCACGTGGCACTGGCAGCAATCCTGAGATTACTACCTTTGAGGTCCTATTTTTTAATTTACCTCCTAACTCCCTATATTCTGCTTTTAGGACCTCATCCCCTTTTTTACCTATATCGTTGGTGCCTATGTGCACCACGACAGCTGGCTGTTCGCCCTCCCCCTCCAAAATGTTCTGTAGCCGCTCCGAGACATCCTTGATCCTTGCACCAGGGAGGCAACACACCATCCTGGAGTCTCGGTTGCGGCCGCAGAAACGTCTGTCTATTCCCCTTACAATTGAGTCCCCTATCACTATAGCTCTGCCACTCTTTTTCCTCCCAGCCTGTGCAGCAGAGCTACCCGTGGTGCCAGGAAGTTGGCTGCTGCTGCCTTCCCCTGATAAGTCATCCCCCCCAACAGCATCCAAAGTGGCATATCTGTTTGAGAGGGGGATGGCCACAGGGGACCCCTGCACTACCTGCCTGCATCTCTTACTCTTCCTGGTGGTCACCCATTCACTTCCTGCCTGTATACCCTTTACCTGCGGTGTGACCAACTCGCTGAACGTGCTATCCACGAGTTTCTCTGCATCGCGAATGCTCCACAGTGAGTCCACCCGCAGCTCCAGCTCCGAGATACGATCGGTCAGTAGCTGCAGGTGGACACACTTCCCGCACACATGGTCGGCAGGGACACTGGTAGTGTCCATGACTTCCCACATCTTGCAGGAGGAGCATATCACGGGTGCGAGGTCTGCTGCCATGACTTGCCTTAGCTGAGTTACCCCTTTTAAATTACGTTGAAATTAGAAAATGTTAACTATACTAGGGACCTAGGTTCACTAAAAAAAACACTATCTGCTATAAAACCTGCAGATCTTCCCTTTCTTATTACTTTACTTACAGTAAAATGGTAGAAATACTCACCTGAACCTACTCACCAATCAGCTGCCTCCCCTGTGCCGCGTCACTTTCTGACTGGTGACGTCACCCTGAACTCTGCCGCTGGTCTCAGAGTCTCGCTCTCAGAGTAAGCTCTGGTCTCGCTCTCTCCGCGCTGTTTATATCCCCGCTCTGGTCTCGCTCTCTCCCGCCGCTCACCGACTGAACTCTCGCTCTCTCCGCGCTGTTTATATCCCCGCTCTGGTCTCGCTCTCTCCCGCCGCTCACCGACTGAACTCTCGCTCTCTCCGCGCTGTTTATATCCCCGCTCTGGTCTCGCTCTCTCCCGCCGCTCACCGACTGGACTCTCGCTCTCTCCGCGCTGTTTATATCCCCGCTCTGGTCTCGCTCTCTCCCGCCGCTCACCGACTGGACTCTCGCTCTCTCCGCGCTGTTTATATCTCCGCTCTGGTCTCGCTCTCTCCCGCCGCTCACCGACTGAACTCTCGTTCTCTCCGCGCTGTTTTTATCCCCGCTCTGGTCTCGCTCTTTACCGCCGCTCACCGACTGGACTCTCGCTCTCTCTGCGCTGTTTTTATCCCCGCTCTGGTCTCGCTCTTTACCGCCGCTCACCGCTCTCAGGTCCACTACCGCTCTGCAGGAAAAGCAAGGCAAAGCAGCACCTCCTTCCCCCACTTTACCAAACTCCCACACGTACCGAACTCTCAGCACACTGTTGTCCTCACACCGTGCTGTCCGGAATACTTGCTAATTATTGTTTCCTCCTCTTTTGAAGAGTGAACTACAGAGTTCTCAAGAGCCTGATATTTCCCATGAACAGTTCTCCAATAAAAAGCATTCCCCATATTAGAAATCACCTGTAGCATTAAGGATCTTTTGTGCCCACTGAGTTCCATAATACATCACTTCAGTACCAATGTCTTGTTGGTTTGCTGTTCTGCAGGAGAAATGTCTTTGGGTTACACAATAATGCAAGCCAATGTGCATTTTGAATTCCATGACACTTCAAACACAGCGCTATTAAAATAAAACACAAAAGTATCCCATGTCATATTTCTAAGATTTTAACATCTACAAATTCAGTTATTTATTTTAATTTTTTTTTAAGTAAAAAAAAGGTGCAACTTTTTTGAATAACTAGGTTTAAGAGATTTAGATATTTCTCCAGAGATCCTTTTGATATATATTAATGACCTGGATTTGGGTATACAGGGTATAATTTCAAAGTTTGCAGATGACACAAAACTCAGAAATGTAGTAAACAATGTGGAGGATAGTAACAGACTTAAGGAGCATATAGACAGACTGGTGAAATGGGCAGACACATGGCAGGTGAAATTTAACAGTGTGAAGTGATACATTTTGGTAGGGAAGAATGAGGGGAGAGGCAATGGTACAATTTTAAAGGAGGTGCAGGAACAGAGATCCAGGGGTGCACATACACAAATCTTTGACGGTGGCAGAACAAGTTGAGAAGGCTGTTACAAAAGCATATGGGATCCTGGGCTTTATTAATAGAGGCATAGAATAAAAAAGCAAAGAAGTTATGCTAAACCTTTATAAAACACTGGTTAGGCCTCAGCTGGAGTATTGTATCCAAATCTGGGCACCACACTTTAGGAAGGATGTCAAGACTTAGAGAGGGTACAGAAGAGATTTACTGTAATGGTACCAGGGATGGGGGACTTCGGTTATGTGGAAAGACTGGAGAAGCTGAGGTTGTTCGCCTTAATGCTTGGCCTCAGCTATTTACAATCTATATTAATGACTTAGATGAAGGGACCAAAAGTGTAATGTATCCAAGTTTGCTGACGAAACAAAGCTAGGTGGGAAAGTAAGCTGTGAGGAGGACACAAAAAATCTGCAAAGGGATATAGACAGGTTAAGTGAATATAATGTGGGGAAACTTTGGTAGGAAGAATAGAAAAACAGAATATTTTTTAAATGGTGAGAAACTATTAAATGTTGGTGTCCAGAGAGATTTGGGTGGCCTGGGAAAAGAAACACAAAAAGTTAGCATGCAGGTACAGCAAGCAATTAGGAAAGCAAATGGAATGTTGGCCTTTATTGCAAGGGGGTTGGAGTACAAGAGTAAAGGAGTCCTACTACAATTGTACAGGGCTTTGGTGAGGCCTAACCTGGAGTACTAAGTACAGTTTTGGTCTCCTTATCTAAGGAAGGGTATACTTGCCTTAGAGGCGGTGCAACGAAGGTTCACTAGATTAATTTCTAGGATGAGAGGATTGTCCTATGAGGAGAGGTTGAGTAGAATGGGCCTATATTCTCTGGAGTTTAGAACAATAAGAGGTGATCTCATTGAAACATGTAAGATTCTGAGGGGGCTTGACAGGGTAGATGCTGAGAGGATGCTTCCCATGGCTGGAGAGTCTAGAACTAGAGGGCATAGTTGCAGGTTAAGACTGAGATGAGGAGGAATTTCTTCACTCATCAGATTGTGAATCTTTGGAATTCTCTACCCCAGAGGGCTGCGTCATTGAGTATAATCAAGGCTGAGATCGATAGATTTTTGGAATCTAGGGGAATTAAGGGGTATGGGGATCGGTCAGGAAAGTGGAGTTGAGGTTGAAGATCAGCCATGATCTGATTGAATGACGGAGCAGGCTCGAGGGACCGTGTGGCTACTCCTGCTTATATTTCTTATGTTCTATGCTCTGATTGGATCAGAGAAGGTTAAGGGGAGATTTGATAGAGGTGTTCAAAATCATGAACGATTTTGATAGAGTAAATAAGGAGAAACTGTTTCCAGTGGCAGATGGATTGGCAACCAGAGGACACAGATTTAAGGTGACTGGCAGAAGAACCAGAAGGGACATGAGGAAACGTGAGGAAATGTTTTTTTACGCAGTTATGACCTGGAATGCACTGCCTGAAAGGGTGGTGGAAGCAGATTCAATAGTAACTTTCAAAAGGGACTTGGATAAATACTTGAAGGGAAAAGAATTATAGGGCCATGGGGAAAGAGCAGGGGAGTGGGGCTAATTGGATAGCTCTTTCAAAGAGCCGGCACAGGCACAATGGGCCGAATGGCCTCCTCCTCTGCTGTAACATATTATAATACAATGAAGATATGAGACCCTAATCTCCTCCCCAACTCAGTCATAGGGACTGATTGCTGTATTAGGATACTACACTCTATTTTCACATCTGGGACTTGGGGGCTGAATTCAGTCCAGTGACGTGATGAAAGTCTCATTTCTCTCTGCTGGCAGTGAGGGTCCTATGTGAAAGGGAAGCACACACGCTTGAAGGGGGAGAGCCTGCGTTTGGGGGGGGGGGGGGGGGGTGCGAGAGGAGAAAAAAGACCACAGTTTGCTGTACTTGATGGTAGAATTTCAATTATCTAGTATTCTTCACTACGCTAACCTAAGATCCCTTTAAAACAAAAGTATATTTACGCCACCTCCAACGCGATGGCACCACCAAACACATCTTCTACTCCCCTTTCAACAATACGAGGGGCTCCATTACAACTTGGACAACTCTTCCATTACCCCTAACACTTGCTCCATTTCTCCCAGCACCTTTCCATGCAAGCGCAGGAGATGCAACTCCTGCCCTTTTACCTCCTCTCTTCCCACTGTCCAGGGGCCCAAACACTCCTTCCAGTTGAAACAGCGATTTACTTGTACTTCTTCCAACTTTGTATACTGCTCACAATGCGGACTCCTCTACAATGGGGAGACCGAATACAGATTGGGTGATCGCTCGGTTAAGTCCGCAAGCGTGACTCTGAGCTTCCGGTCGCTTGCCACTTTAATTCTCCACCCCCACTCTGACCTCTCTATCCTCGACCTCCTATATTGTTCCAATGAAGCTCAATGCAAGTTCAAGGAACAGCACCTCATCTTTCTACTCGGCACTTTACAGCCTTTCGGCTTTAACATTGTGTTTAACAACTTTAGACCTTAACCACCACTCTCATTTTCTCTTGGACAGCAGGTGCTGGTAATGGAGAATGGCTGCACCAGAGCCACTGGGAACAAAGGAGGTATGGGCTGGTACTTGCGATGGGGATCCCTTATCAGACATGGCCGACAGGGTGGTCCGTATCCCCTGGGGTCGACCTGTCTTTCTTCCGCCACATTCCCGGGCAACGGGAGCCATCTCATCAAATCATAGAAATTAACGGCACAGAAAGAGGCCATTCGGCCCATCGTGTCTGTGCCGGCCATAAAAGAGCTCTCCAGCTTAATCCCACTTTCCAGCACTTGGTCCGCAGCCTTGTAGGTTACAGCACTTCAAGTGCATATCAAAGTACTTTTTAAATGCGATGAGGGTTTCTGCCTCCACCACCCTTTCAGGCAGTGAGTTCCAGACCCCCACCTACCTCTGGGTGAAAAAAATTCTCCTCAACTCCCCTCTAATTCTTCTACCAATTACTTTAAATCTATGCCCCCTGGTTATTGACCTCTCTGCTAAGGGAAATAGGTCCTTCCTATCCACTCTATCGAGGCCCCTCATAATTTTATACACCGCAATTAAATCTCCCCTCAGACCCCTCTGTTCCAAAGCAAACAACTCCAGCCTAGCCAATCTTTCCTCACAGCTAAAATTCTCCAGTCCTGGCAACATTCTTCTGAATCACCTCTGTACCCTCTCTAGTGCAATCACATCTTTCCTGTAATGTGGTGACCAGAACTGTATTCAGTACTCTAGCTGTGGCCTAACTAGCGTTTTATACAGTTCCAGCACAACCTCCCTGAGCGTATATTCCATGCCTCGACTAATAAAGGGAAGTATCCCATATGCCATCTCAACCATCTTATCTAGTCCTCCTACACCACACTTGTAGCCAGGGAGGATTGGAAAATGATGGTCAGAGCCTCCGCTATTTCCTTCCATGCTTCTCTTAACAGCCCGTATACATTTCATCCGGGCCTGGCGATTTATCTATTTTCAAGGATGCGAAACCCCTTAATATTTCCTCTCTCACTATGTTTATCCCATCCAATATTTCACACTCCTCCTCCTTAACTACAATGTCGACATCGTCCCTCTCTTTTATGAAGATAGACACAAAGTATTCATTAAGAACCATACCCATGTCTTCCACCTCCATGCACAGGTTAACTCTTTGGTCTTTAATAGGACCTACTCTTTCCTTAGTTATCCTCTTGCGCTTTATGTATTTATAAAACAATCTTTGGGTTTTCCTTGATTTTACTTGTCAATAGTTTTTCATGCCCTCTCTTTGCTTTCCTACTTTCCTTTTTAATTTCACCCCTGCACATTCTATACTCCTCTAGGCTTTCTGCAGTATTGCCCTCTGACATAAGCTTCCCCTTTCTGCCTTACCCTACCCTGTAAGCTCCTTGACATCCAGGGAGCTCTAGATTTGGGAGTCCCACCCTTTTTCTTTGTGGGAACATATTTGCTCTGAACCCTCAACATCTCCTCCTTGAATACCTCCCACTGATTTATCTTCAAGTAGCTGTTTCCAGTCCATTTTTGCTAAATCACATCTCAGTAAAATTGGCCTTTCCCCAATTGAGAACTTTTACTCCTGGTCAATCTTTGTTCTTTTCAATAACTGCGCTAAATCTAACTTATGATCACAACCACCAAAATGCTCTCCCACTGATACTCCTTCCACCTGCCCAACTTCATTCCCTAAAAGTAAGTCCAGAACTGTCCCCTCTCTTGTTGGACTTGCTACGTACTGGCTAAAAAAGTTCTCCTGCATGCATTTTAAGAATTCTGCGTCCTCTATACCTTTTACACTGATTCTATCCCAGTTAATATTAGGGTAGTTGAAATCCCCTACTATTACTGCCCTATTGTTTTTGTACTTCTCAGAAATTTGCCTACATATTTGCTCTTCCATCTCCCTCTGGCTATTCGGGGGTCCATAGTACACTCCCAGCAGTGTGATTGCCCCTTTTTTGTTCTTCAGTTCAACCATATGGCCTCATTTGATGGTCTTTCTAACATATCATCCCTCCTCACAGCTGTAATTGTTTCTTTAACCAATATTGCCACCCCCCTCCGTTTTTATCCCCCTCTCTATCTCGTCTGAAAACCCTGTAACCAGGAATATTGAGGTGCCATTCCTGTCCTCCTTTAAGCCATGTTTCAGTAATAGCTACGATATCAGCTCATCTGCCTTATTCACTATACTCCTTGCATATACAATTGAAGTACATACAATTAAGCACTGCCAAACTCCTTTGTTATCTATTTTATAGAATCATAGAAGTTACAACATGGAAACAGGCCCTTCGGCCCAACATGTCCATGTCGCCCAGTTTATACCACTAAGCTGGTCCCAATTGCCTGCACTTGGCCCATATCCCTCTATACCCATCTTACCCATGTAACTGTCCAAATGCTTTTTAAAAGACAAAATTGTATCCGCCTCTACTACTGCCTCTGGCAGCTCGTTCCAGACACTCACCACCCTTTGAGTGAAAAAATTGCCCCTCTGGACCCTTTTGTATCTCTCCCCTCTCACCTTAAATCTATGTCCCCTCGTTATAGACTCCCCTACCTTTGGGAAAAGATTTTGACTATCTACCTTATCTATGCCCCTCATTATTTTATAGACTTCTATAAGATCACCCCTTAACCTCCTACTCTCCAGGGAAAAAAGTCTCAGTCTATCTAACCTCTCCCTATAAGTCAAACCATCAAGTCCCGGTAGCATCCTAGTAAATCTTTTCTGCACTCTTTCTAGTTTAATAATATCCTTTCTATAATAGGGTGACCAGAACTGTACACAGTATTCCAAGTGTGGCCTTCCTAATGTCTTGTACAACTTCAACAAGACATCCCAACTCCTGCATTCAATGTTCTGACCAATGAAACCAAGCATGCCGAATGCCTTCCTCACCACCCTATCCACCTGTGACTCCACTTTCAAGGAGCTATGAATCTGTACTCCTAGATCTCTTTGTTCTATAAATCTCCCCAACGCCCTACCATTAACGGAGTAGGTCCTGGCCCGATTCGATCTACCAAAATGCATCACCTCACATTTATCTAAATTAAACTCAATCTTGGTGTCATCTGCAAACTTACGAACCATGCCTCCTAAATTCTCATCCAAATCATTAATATAAATAACAAATAACAGCGGACCCAGCACCGATCCCTGAGGCACACCGCTGGTGACAGGCCTCCAGTTTGAAAAACAACCCTCTACAACCACCCTCTGTCTTCTGTCGTCAAGCCAATTTTATATCCAATTGGCTACCTCACCTTGGATCCCGTGAGATTTAACCTTATGTAACAACCTACCATGCGGTACCTTGTCAAAGGCTTTGCTGAAGTCCATGTAGACCACGTCTACTGCACAGCCCTCATCTATCTTCTTGGTTACCCCTTCAAAAAACTCAATCAAATTCGTGAGACATGATTTTCCTCTCACAAAACCATGCTGACTGTTCCTAATCAGTCCCTGCCTCTCCAAATGCCTGTAGATCCTGTCCCTCAGAATACCCTCCAACAACTTACCCACTACAGATGTCAGGCTCACCGGTCTGTAGTTCCCAGGCTTTTCCCTGCTGCCCTTCTTAAACAAAGGCACAACATTTGCTACCCTCCAATCTTCAGGCACCTCACCTGTAGCTGTCGATGATTCAAATATCTCTGCTAGGGGACCCGCTATTTCCTCCCTAACCTCCCATAACGTCCTAGGATACATTTCATCAGGTCCCGGAGATTTATCTACCTTGATGCGCGTTAAGACTTCCAGCACCTCCCTCTCTGTAATATGTACACTCCTCAAGACATCACTATTTTTTTCCCCAAGTTCCCTAACATCCATGCCTTTCTCAACCGTAAATACCGATGTGAAATATTCATTCAGGATCTCACCCATCTCTTGTGGTTCCGCACATAGATGACCTTGTTGATCCTTAAGAGGCCCTACTCTCTCCCTAGTTACCCTTTTGCCCTTTATGTATTTGTAGAAGCTCTTTGGATTCTCCTTTGCCTTATCTGCCAAAGCAATCTCATGCCCCCTTTTTGCCCTCCTGATTTCTCTCTTAACTCTACTCCGGCAATCTCTATACTCTTCAAGGGATCCACTTGATCCCAGCTGCCTATGCATGTCATATGCCGCCTCCTTCTTTTTGACTAGGGCCTCAATCTCCCGATTTTCGAGCCTTTGTTTCCTCTGCCTTCCACACTAGCTTATTAATTTTCTGCCTTCCATTTCCAGCTCTGCTTTTCTCCCTTCTGAATCTATGCTCAGGTTCCCATCCCCCTGCCAAGCTAGTTTAAACCCTCCCTAACAGCACTAGCAAACCTTCTCGCGACGATATTGGCCCCGGCCCTGTTGAGATCTCATCCGTCCGGCTTGTACAGGTGCCATCTACCCCAGAAATCTAAAGCCCTCCTGCACCATCTCTCCAGTTACGCATTCATCTGTCCTAACCTCCTATTTCTGCACTCACTGGCGCGTGACACCGGGAATAATCCGGAGATTACTACCTTTGAGGTCCTGCTTATTAATCTCTTTCCTAGCTCCTTCAAATCTGCCTACAAGACCTCATCCCTCTTTCTACCTGTGTCACTATGTCATTGGAACCAATATGGACCACAACCTCTGGCTGTTCACCCTACCCCCTCAGAATTTTCTGCAGCTGCTCAGTGACGTCCTTGACCCTGGCAACAGGGAGGCAACATACCATCCAGGAATCACGTCTGTGGCCGCAGGAACGCCTGTCTGCTCCCCTAACTATTGAATCCCCTATCACCACTGCTCTCCTGACCTTCCTCCACCCCCCCTTGTACAGCTGTGCCACCCATGGTGCTGTGGACTTGGCTCTGGCTGTACTCCCCAGAGGAACCTTCGCCCTCACCAGCGGTTAGAGAACACAATGCACTCAGGGGACTCCAGCAGTATCTGCCTGGTACTCCTGGTCTGTCTGGATGTAACCCATTCCCTCTCTGCCTGCACACTCTTAAGCTGTGGGGTGACCACCTCATGAAACGTGCTATCCATATAGCTCTCAGCCTCGCACATGCACCGCAGTGACACCAGCTGCTGCTCAAACTCCGAAATCCGGAGCTCGAGCTCCTCCAGCTGACGACACTTCCTGCACATCTAGCTGTCCAGGACATGAGAAGCGTCCTGGACTTCCCACATGGCACAGGATGTGCATTCAATAGCACTGAGGTGTCCTGCCATACCTCTATTTATTAGACTAGTAACTAAACTTACCAGATTTTCCATGCTTCTCTCCTCCTCGGCTATTCTGCTGTAAACATTTGCACCTCCTCTGCACCCATCTTTTGTTTCTATATTTGTCTTATTATCACCTCATTTTGCCTTGCACCATCATCATTTTTGTCATTTAATCACTCCTGCCCTCCACCCTATCACAGACCTTTCTCTTTTGTGCTTTCACTGCTGCTTCCCCCCTCCCCCTTTTCTGGCTCTGCACTTGCTTAATAGCTTGTTCATCTCTAACATCTTCCAGTTCTGATGAAAGTTCACTGACCTGAAACATTAACTCTGTTTCTCTCTCCACAGTTGCTGCCTAACCTGCTGAGTGTTTCCAGTATTTTCTGTTTTTATCTCACTCTTCAAATATTAGGTAAAGACTGGGTTTAGCTGCAAAAACCCTGAAGATTTCGAGGAAAATCTCCAGGGATTCTGCCACAAATTTCCATGGATTTCTGATAGCCTTAACCATAGGTCAGCCAGTATTTATGAAAACATACCCCCAGTGTTGAGTCACTGCCACTAGGAGAGGTGGGGGTCGGGGGCGGGGGGTGGGGAGAAAGGGAGATTGGGAACAAGTATCAATTTATACCTCAGAACTGTATAGTTAGAGCCCTGATTAAATGCTTTCATTGTAAGAAAACCTTGATGGTCCTCCAACTCACAAGAGAATCAGATATCTGTATGTACCAGCCTTAACCAGCTGCTAGCAAGAGCAACACGGGTTGACTCACTGTGAATAAAGGGCATTCTCAACTGGGACACCTGAGCTCAGCAGCTTAAAGGAGAGGGCCTTTACCCCAAATCAGAAAATGTAATTTTAAAAGCATAATAAAGGAATCTGATGGAAACATAGTCTTTTTTTCTTTTAGCAATTCCTAAGGTCCATCTAGTTCATCTTCTACCACCCTGGTAGTCATATGATACAATGATAATGGACTAATCATAGCGATCAACTTTATCAATTAGTCTCAACGGACACAGACATGGCACGAGGAAAACCCCAGCGGTGGAGAGCTTTGGCACCCATAGGTCCAAAGTCACCTGTTTCTCCCAAGCACACTACACTTACACATATCATGTCTCAAATTACTCATTTACTGTATCCCAAAATATTATTTTCTGAAAGAAATCTATCTAATTTGCATTTGAATAAATCAATACTATCTGCTTCCACCACACCACTAGGAAGCCTGCTCCATAGATATACCACTCGCTGACTGAAATATTGTTTCCACAGATTAGTTTTGAATTTACCCTCCTTCAAGCGCAGGCCATGTCCTCTGGTTCTCCTGTTCTGGACAAGGTGAAATAGCTAGTCATGGTCTACTTTATCTAGTCCCTTTAGAACACTAAAAACAGCTATTATATCACCTCACAAACTTTTCTTTCCCAGTACGATCATGCTCAATTTACATAATTGCTCCTCATAATCCAATCCCTCCATCCCTTCAATCATTCTGGTTGGTCTCTTCTATATCCTTTCAATAGCTGCAATATCCTTTTTGTACTGTGGCAACCAGAACTGTACACAGTTCTTGAGCGCATGCACTATATCACATGATCACAATAATACCCCTCTTAATTCCCCAGACACTCAATTTTAAACATACAGTCCCAACATCTTTACAGAGCAATTTATTACATCTGTGTTTATTTTAAATATTAAGAAACAAAGATAATTATAAGATCAGAAAAATGACCAAAGTATATTCAGGTACCACTCCCCATCTAAAGTCTTCTACTGCTTTATTTTGGAAGTGAATAAGCTATTGTGCGACTAGATAACTACTACTGAAACTGTCTAATTTGCTATGAGCAATGCCAAAATGTATTCATTTTCCCTAATCTGCTAGCATCGAGAAGCTGCACATGCACAGGTTTTTGTAACAGCAGTTGTAACGGGTTTTCTGCCCGATGACTGAATGACTATGAAGACCAGCATTGCAAAAACCATAATACTGGACTATAAATGTGGAGTGAGTGCTCAGTTTGCCCATTTAAGTTTGCAAGTGACAGCACTGCTGTTTCCAGAGAATCTTCTTGGCTCGTCCACTGGAACTAGCAGCCCATCATTTATATTACAGCATTACTATGGGAGTCAGGGATTTTGACAGTGACAGTGATGTAAATTAAGCAGGTGTGAAATATTGTATGATACTATTTGCTCTTAACTTTGGAAATAGTTGAGATGATTATTTATTACAACCAGACACCAATGATTGATGTTGTTTAAATCATAAGTGTAGAGAGGAACTCTGAAAGAAAAGGCACCCTAGCTAGATCACATCATTTCTGTTTCAGCCCATCTCCCACAATAAAATGCAACCAAGTTTACAGTCTCTAAGTTTGACACTAAATTCATTCCAGCATGAACATCATGCCCACTTTATACTACAGGGTTGCCTCTGATGACAAGAGTGCTGTTGGAGGCAATCACTGCAACACAAAGGTCCCAATGCTCTTGCTGGAGGAAAGCTAAACAGCTTGTGCCAGGAGCACTAGCCACCGGGTCCATCAACTTGGGTCTTGCCCCTCAGTTCACCTGTACAGGCCAGCAATGTCCACACTGCAGGTCGATATGCAACTTCTCCTGACAATGGGGAAAGTTCCAGCCAGATTAGAAAAGTCGATAATATATTTCTTAATTAACAGTGCATGTGTGAATCTTGTGCACACACAGCCTTCCTGCTGTTGTCATATCCACCATATACGGGACAGATTTGGCAGCAAGAGAATTGACTCAATTAATATAAAAAGAAATAATTATAAATCAATTTCAAACCAGGAATTCCCCAAATGGTTGCAAAATATATTCCTCCAATCAAAGGGATCATACTTGTGCCCCTTCCCTGAAATCAGGTGTCTGGTCCAACATCAGAGTAGGTGTTTAAACTTCTAGGGCTGCAGAGCATATCCAAATGATAGTAAAGAAATCACACTGGCACACTTGCTGTGCATTTGCAAGACTGGATCTCCAAAATCCAAGGACAACAGAAAACTAAATGTCCCAACATAAATGAAGAACGTGATGTGGAGATGCCGGTGATGGACTGGGGTGGACAAATGTAAGGAATCTTATAACACCAGGTTATAGTCCAACTACCTGGTGTTGTAAGATTCCTTAAATGAAGAACAATTACTCTCAATTGCATTCAGTAGTCAATGGCTAAGTAAGTAACTTTCCCCACTAACATTTTGATTTTTTTCACTCAATGACAATTGCAAAAGGTTAGACTACCAATATTTAACTTACAGGTGTTAGGGCAGGTGTGTATATATATATTGTTCTCCTTAGAGCAGAGAATGTTAAGGGGAGATTTAATAGAGGTATTCGAAATTATATGGGGTTTTGACAGAGTAGATAGGGAGAATCTGTTTCTACTGGCAGGAGGCTCAGTAACCAGAGAACGCAGATTTAAGGTAATTGGCAAAAGAACCAGGGGGCAGATGAGGATACACAGTGAGTTGTTATGATTTGGAATGCACTGCCTGCAAGGGTGGTTAAAGTAGATTCAATATTAACTTTCAAAAGAGAATTGGATATACACTTGAAAAGGAAAAATTTGCAGGGCTATGAAGAAAGAGCAGAAGAGTGGGACTAATTGGATAGCTCTTACAAAGAGCCGGCACAGGCATGATGGGCCAAATGGCCTTCTTCTGTGCTGTATGATTCTATCACCTCTAAACAGTGAACCTCAATTGAGTTACAAGCTACATCACGAGCACTTACAGGCAAACTTGATGGTCTCTCCTGCTGTAACAAGTTCAAATCTTCATGGTTTGGCTTGCTAGGTGTCAATGGTGGCGCAGTGCGAGTTCCATAGCCTTCCTGAGACAAATCCTGTGTAAACAAAACTCATTTTAAGGAAAAGCTTTGTCTACCTGTGAGCATAAGTCATGGGAAGCCATCAGGGCAAAAGGCTAGCAATGTAATGAGATAACCAGCAGAGGGAAACAATTCAACTAGAGGGTGACAAAAGCAGACAAGTGATTATCTTCCACTGCTAGACACAGTTTCCCCTGGCACAATAACCTCCCACTGAGTGGCCCAGCACATTGCAAGGGATTAACAGTGATGTTTAAAACCAACAAATGTCTGAGGCTTCCTTTGAAATCTCCCCACCCCACTACAATAGGAGCCAAAGTTAGACAGCTTTACAATGGGCAAACAAAATGAGCAAGCACTGACTTTGCATCCCATTTGTTTTTTCTGCCGAGACTGACAGTTACATATGTGAGATGATAGGGAAAAAAGAACAAAATACACACATAAAAGTAGCCATGTAAATAACTCTCAAAACCCTTTCCTCTTCACACTCCCTGTTACAAATGGTGCTTAAAGATCATCAAAAAAAATACAATTGTAAAAAGAGTCAAAATGTCTTAAAAGTAAATGTGTACACAGACAAAAATCACTGAAAGTTTGGAGGTTGAAAGGGCGCAATTGGAAAAGCTTCTGTTCTAAATTTTATTTTTCATTCAAGTCAAGCAACTACAACACAAATTTCGCACTCCATTCAAACATCAACATATTACTTCAAAAGCAAAATACTGTGGATGCTGGAAATCTGAAATAAAAACAAAAACTGCTGGAAAAGCACAGCAAGCGAGGCAGCATCTGTGGAGAAAGAAAGAGTTAACATTTCAGGTAGAAGACCACTGAGTTCTGATTTTCTGTTTTTATATCAACATATGACTTCCTGGCCGCCGTAATGGGCACAATTTACTGGAGCGGAGCATGCCCCATGAGTTGGATTAGTTTTCTCACTCTTCAGCTCGAAATGTTTTTGCCCCATAGGTTGCTGGAAATGAGAGCTGATAACGGCGCAGTGAGGTCAACGGGGCATCTGGGACCTTGATGAATGACGGGACCAAGTCTCTCTCCTTAACCAATGAAATTTAAGGATAGAGAAAGAAACAGAGGGATGACGGAGAAGGAAATAGGGTGAATTAGAGTCAAATTAGAACAGAAAGAGAAATAAAGAGAGGGTAAGAAAGAGAGATGGCAAAAAGAGACTGAAGGAAAAGTAAGAATTCTTAAAAAAAATTAAATTTAAAATACCTCTAGGAACAATTTACTACCTATATCCGAGGGTTCGCCCACTGAGTCTATATGGGTAGAACTGAAAAATAAGAAGGGAGAGATCACTTTGATAGGATTGTACTACAGACCCCCAAATAGTCAACGGGAAATTGAGGAGCAAATATGTAAGGAGATTACAGACAGCTGCAAGAAAAATAGGGTGGTAATAGTAGGGGACTTTAACTTTCCCAACATTGACTGGGACAGCCATAGCATTAGGGGCTTGGATGGAGAGAAATTTGTTGAGTGTATTCAGGAGGAATTTCTCATTTAGTATGTGGATGGCCCGACTAGAGAGGGGGCAAAACTTGACCTCCTCTTGGGAAATAAGGAAGGGCAGGTGACAGAAGTGTTGGTGAGGGATCACTTTGGGACAAGTGATCATAATTCCATTAGTTTTAAGATAGCTATGGAGAAGGATAGGTCTGGCCCAAAAGTTAAAATTCTAAATTGGGGAAAGGCCAATTTTGATGGTATTAGACAGGAACTTTCAGAAGTTGATTGGGAGAGTCTGTTGGCAGGCAAAGGGACGTCTGGTAAGTGGGAGGCTTTCAAAAGTGTGTTAACCAGGGTTCAGGGTAAGCACATTCCTTATAAAGTGAAGGGCAAGGCTGGTAGAAGTAGGGAACCTTGGATGACTCGGGAGATTGAGCAACTAGTCAAAAAGAAGAAGGAGGCATATGACATGCATAGGCAGCTGGGATCAAGTGGATCCCTTGAAGAGTATAGAGATTGCCGGAGTAGAGTTAAGAGAGAAATCAGGAGGGCAAAAAGGGGATATGAGATTGCTTTGGCAGATCAGGCAAAGGTGAATCCAAAGAGCTTCTACAAATACATAAAGGGCAAAAGGGTAACTAGGGAGAGAGTAGGGCCTCTTAAGGATCAACAAGGTCATCTATGTGCGGAACCACAAGAAATGGGTGAGATCCTGAATGAATATTTCACATCGGTATTTACGGTTGAGAAAGGCATGGATGTTAGGGAACTTGGGGAAATAAATAGTGATGTCTTGAGGAGTGTACATATTACAGAGAGGGAGGTGCTGGAAGTCTTAACGTGCATCAAGGTAGATAAATCTCCGGGACCTGATGAAATGTATCCCAGGACGTTATGGGAGGTTAGGGAGGAAATTGCGAGTCCCCGAGCAGAGATATTTGAATCATCCACCGCTACAGGTGAGGTGCCTGAAGATTGGAGGGTAGCAAATGTTGTGCCTTTGTTTAAGAAGGGCGGCAGGGAAAAGCCTGGGAACTAAAGACCAGTGAGCCTGACATCTGTAGTGGGTAAGTTGTTAGAGGGTATTCTGAGGGACAGGATCTACAGGCATTTGGAGAGGCAGGGACTAATTAGGAACAGTCAGCATGGTTTTGTGAGAGGAAAATCATGTCTCACGAATTTGATTGAGTTTTTTGAAGGGGTAACCAAGAAGATAGATGAGGGCTGTGCAGTAGACGTGGTCTACATGGACTTCAGCAAAGCATTTGACAAGGTACCGCATGGTAGGTTGTTACATAAGGTTAAATCTCATGGGATCCAAGGTGAGGTAGCCAATTGGATACAAAATTGGCTTGACGACAGAAGGGTTGTAGAGGGTTGTTTTTCAAACTGGATGCCTGTGTCCAGCGGTGTGCCTCAGGGATCGGTGCTGGGTCCGCTGTTATTTGTTATTTATATTAATGATTTGGATGAGAATTTAGGAGGCATGGTTAGTAAGTTTGCAGATGACACCAAGATTGGTGGCATTGTGGACAGTGAAGAAGGTTATCTGGGATTGCAACGGGATCTTGATAAATTGGGCCAGTGGGCCGATGAATGGCAGATGGAGTTTAATTTAGATAAATGTGAGGTGATGCATTTTGGTAGATCGAATCGGGCCAGGACCTACTCCGTTAATGGTAGGGCGTTGGGAAGAGTTATAGAACAAAGAGATCTAGGAGTACAGATTCATAGCTCCTTGAAAGTGGAGTCACAGGTGGATAGGGTGGTGAAGAAGGCATTCGGCATGCTTGGTTTCATTGGTCAGAACATTGAATGCAGGAGTTGGGATGTCTTGTTGAAGTTGTACAGGGCATTGGTGAGGCCACACTTGGAGTACTGTGTACAGTTCTGGTCACCCTATTATAGAAAGGATATTATTAAACTAGAAAGAGTGCAGAAAAGATTTACTAGGATGCTACCGGGACTTGATGGTTTGACTTACAGGGAGAGGTTAGACAGACTGGGACTTTTTTCCCTGGAGAGTAGGAGGTTAAGGGGTGATCTTATAGAAGTCTATAAAATAATGAGGGGCATAGATAAGGTCGATAGTCAAAATCTTTTCCCAAAGGTAGGGGAGTCTATAACGAGGGGGCATAGATTTAAGGTGAGAGGGGAGAGATACAAAAGGGTCCAGAGGGGCAATTTTTTCACTCAAAGGGTGGTGAGTGTCTGGAACGAGCTGCCAGAGGCAGTAGTCGAGGCGGGTACAATTTTGTCTTTTAAAAAGCATTTGGACAGTTACATGGGTAAGATGGGTATAGAGGGATATGGGCCAAGTGCAGGCAATTGGGACTAGCTTAGTGGTATAAACTGGGCGACATGGACATGTTGGGCCGAAGGGCCTGTTTCCATGTTGTAACTTCTATGATTCTATTATTTACAGTTTCAATTCTCCTTTGACTCCACTCACTTCCTCCAAATAAAAGGTGTCACTATGGGTCCCAGCTATGCCTGCCTTTTTGTGGGATACGTGGAACATTCCTTGTTCCAGTCCTACTCAGGTCCCCTCCCTCAGCTCTTTTTCCGGTACATTGATGACTGTATCGGTGCCGTTTCCTGCTCTCGCCCCGAACTGGAAAATTTCTTCAACTTTGCTTCCAATTTCTGCCCTTCCCGCGCCTTCACGTGGTCCATCTCCGACTCTTCCCTTCCCTTCCTCGACTTCTCTATCTCCATCTCTGGGGATAGGCTGTCAACTAATATCTATGAAAAGCCCACCGACTCCCACAGCTACCTTGATTACACTTCCTCCCACTCACTTCCTGTAGGGACTCTATTTCCTTCTCCCAGTTTCTCAGTCTCTGTCGCATTTGTTCTGACAATACCACATTCCGCACCGGTGCTTCCGATATGTCTTCCTTTTTCCTCAACCGAGGATTCCACTCCATTGTAGTTGACAGGGCCCTCAACCGTGTCCATCCTATTTCCCACACTTCTGCTCTCACCCCTTCCCTTCCCTCCAAGGACCACAATAGGGTCCCCCTTGTCTTCACCTTCCACCCCACCAGCCTCCACATTCAATGTTTCATCCTCCGCCATTTCCGCGATCCCACCACTGAACACATCTCCCCCTCCCCTTTCAGCAATTCGAAGGGACCGCTCCCTCCATGATACCCTGGTCCACTCTTCCATCACCCCCAACACCTGCTCTCCTCCCCACGGCACCTTCCCGTGCGAGCGCAGGAGATGCAACACCTGCCCCTTCACCTCCTCCCTTCCCACCGTCCAGGGACCCAAACATTCCTTCCAGGTGAAACAGCGATTTACTTGTACTTCTTTCAATTTAATATACTGTATTCGCTGCACATAATGCGGTCTCCTCTACATTGGGGAGACCAAACGCAGATTGGATGATCGCTTTGCTGAACACCTCCATTCTGTCCGCAAGCATGACCCTGATCCGCCAGTCGTTTGCCATTTTAATTCTCCTTCCTGTCCTCGACCTCTTACATTGTTCCAATGAAGCTCAACGTAAGCTCGAGGAACAGCATCTCATCTTTCATTTAGGCTCTTTACAACCTTCCAAACTCAGCACTGATTTCAATAACTTCAGATCATAACCACTGCTCCCATTTTTTCAGTCAGCTAGTGCTGGTAATGGTTCTGCTGCTGCCATTTATAGCTACTCCTGATTAATCTTTTGCTTCTTAACCTGTCCCATTACCACCTTCCTGCCTTGCACCATTTTGTTCTTTCCTCCCCTCCCCCCCTTTCCCAGGCTCTGTACTTGCTCAAAAACTAACTATTTTAACATCTTCCTGTTCTGACGAAAGGTCTTCGACATGAAACGTCAACTCTGTTTCTTTCTCCACAGATGCTGCCTGATTTGCTGAGCTTCTCCGGTATTTTCTGTTTTTATTTCAGATTTCTAGCATCCGCAGTATTTTGCTTTTGATCTACAGTTTCAATTGTTCTCTTTCTGGACCTCCTAGATTGCAAGAACATCTCATCATTAAACGGGTCCTTACATCATTAAATACCAGCCCTAACTTTCTGAAGCGAGCTTAATTTGTTTTAACAGCACAAATGCAGAAATTTCTTCAAACTCACGAGGAGGTCGACAGTGAGCTCCAGTTTGCGCGAGGCTAACGGTGGAATCATCTAGCAATTTGTAGCGATTCGCAACTCACAGTGTACCTCTTCCGTGCAACAAATTGCTTTTTTTTGAAAAACATATTAATAACGCCATGCGCATTTAACTCAGCGTTATATTCCCAGCAAATTCTGGGCCATTATTTAAGGCGGCGATTCAGGCCTTGGACAAGCTAAAAGGAGGAGGGGCGTACTTCAGATTCAAAAGTCGCAGCCCGATAATATCAGTGACCCCCTGCGTGGTCCTTAAAATTACATTGTGGCGAGTCCCACACTGTCTGCTGCCTGGCAGGAGCAAGGCCGGAGGAGCCAACTGTACGCTGACAACATCCAGCTCTATCTCACCACCACCTCCCTTGACCCCTCCACTGTCTCTCATTTATCACATTGCTTGTCTGACATCCAATACTGGATGAGCTAAAATTTCCTCCAACTAAATATTGGGCAGACCAAAGCCATTGTCTTTGGTCCCAGCTGTAAACTCCATTCCCTAGCCACTGACTCCATTCCTCTCCCTGGCCACTGTACGAGCCTGAAACAGGCCGTTCGTAGCCTTGGAGTCCTAATTGACTGAGATGAGCTCCTGACCACTTATCTGCTCCATCACCAAGACCGCCTACTTCCACCTTCGTAACATCGTCTGTCTCCGCCCCTACCTCAGTTCATCTACTGCTGAAACCCTCATCCATGCCTTTGCTAGCTCCAGACTGTACTATTCCAAAGCTGTCCTGGCTGGCCTCCCATCTTCCACCCTCCATAAACTTGAGCTCATCCAAAATTCTGCTGCCCGTAACCTAACTCGGACCAAGTCCCGTTCTCCCATCACCCGTGCTCGCTGACCTACATTGACTCCTGGTCCTGGAACGCCATGATTTTAAAATTCTCATCCTTGTTTCAAATCCCTCCATGGCCTCGCCCCTCCCTATCTCTGTAACCTCCTCCAGCCTTATAATCCTCCAAGATCCCTGTGCTCCTCCAATTCTTGCCTCTATCGCATCCCTGATTTTAATCGCTCCACCATTGGAAGCCATGCCTTCAGCTGCCTAGGCCCTAAGCTCTGGAATTCCCTCCCTAAACCTCTCCGCCTCTCTACCTCTCTCTCCTCCTTTAAGACGCTCCTTAAAACCTACCTCTTTGACCGAGCTTTTGGTCATCCGTCCTAATCATAGAAAGGTTACTACACGGAAGGAGGCCATTTGGCCCATCGAGTCCACGGTGGCTCTATGCAAGAGCAATCCTGCTAGACCCACTGCCCCACCCTTTCAAGTACTTATCCTGTTCCCTTTTGAAGGCCACGACTGAATCTGCCTCCACCGCCCCCTCAGGCAGTGCATTCCAGATCATAATTACTCGCTGTGTAAAGAAGTTTTTCCTCATGTCACCTTTGGTTCTTTTGCCAATCACCTTAAATCTATGCCCTCTGGTTCTTGACCCTTCCGCCAATGGGAACATTTTTCTCTATCTACTCGATCGAGACCTTTCATGACTTTGAACACCTCTATCAAATCTCCTTGCAATCGTCTCTGTTCCAAGGAGAACAACCCCAGCTTCTCCAGGCTATCCACGTAACTAAAGTCCCTCATCCCTGGTATCATTCTAGTAAATCTCTTCTGCACTCTCTCTAAGGCCTTCACATCTTTCCTAAAGTGCAATGCCCAGAACTGGACACAATACTCCAGGTTGTGGTCGAACCAGTGTTTTATAAAGGTTCATCATGACTTCCTTGATTTTGAACTCTATGCCTCTATTTATAAAGCCCAGGATCCCATATGCTTTTTTAACTGCTTTCTCAACCTGCCCTGCCACCTTCAATGATTTGTGCACATATACCCCCAGATCTCTTCAGTTCCTGTGCCCTTTTAATGTTGTGCCCCCTGGTTTATATTGCCTCTCCTCATTCTTCCGACCAAAATGTATCACTTCACATTTTTCTGTGTTAAATTTCATCTGCCATGTGTCCGCCCTTGCCACTAGCCTGTCTATATCATAAGAAATTGGAGCAGGAGTAGGCCAATCGGCCCCTCGAGCCTGCTCCGCCATTCAATAAGATCATGGCTGATCTGATCCCAACCACAAATCTAAAGAACACAAGAAGTCGGAGCAGGACCCGGCCACATAGCCCCTGGGCCCTCTCCGCCACCCACAGGGCATTGACCGATCCGAACTCAGCTTCATGTCCAATTTCCTGCCCGCTCCCCATAACCCCTAATTCCCTTTACTTCTAGGAAACTGTCTATTTCTGTTTTAAATTTATCTAATGATGTAGCTTCCACAGCTTCCTGGGGCAGCAAATTCCACAGACCGACCACCCTCTGAGTGAAGAAGTTTCTCCTCATCTCAGTTTTGAAAGAGCAGCCCCTTATTCTAAGATTATGCCCCCTAGTTCTAGTTTCACCCATCTTTGGGAACATCCTTACTGCATCCACCCGATCAAGACCCTTCACAATCTTATATGTTTCAATAAGATCGCCTCTCATTCTTCTGAACTCCAATGAGTAGAGTCCCAATCTACTCAACCTCTCCTCATATGTCCGCCCCCTCATCCCCGGGATTAACCGAGTGAACCTTCTTTGTACTGCCTCGAGAGCAAGTATGTCTTTTCTTAAGTATGGAGACCAAAACTGTATGCAGTATTCCAGGTGCGGTCTCACCAATACCTTATATAACTGCAGCAATACCTCCTTGTTTTTATATTCTATCCCCCTAGCAATAAAAGCCAACATTCCGTTGGCTTTCTTGATCACCTGCTGCACCTGCATACCAACTTTTTGATTTTCTTGCACTAGGACCCCCAGATCCCTTTGTACTGCAGTACTTTCCAGTCTCTCGCCATGAAGAAAATAACTTGCTCTCTGATTTTTCCTGCCAAAGTGCATAACCTCACATTTTCCAATATTATATTGCATCTGCCAAATCTCCGCCCACTCACCCAGCCTGTCTATATCCCCTTGCAGGTTTTTTATGTCCTCCTCACTCTCTACTTTCCCTCCCATCTTTGTATCATCTGCAAATTTTGATATGTTGCACTCGGTCCCCTCCTCCAAATCGTTAATATAGATTGTAAAGAGTTGGGGACCCAGCACCGACCCCTGTGGAACACCACTGGCCACTGGTTGCCAGTCCGAAAATGAACCATTTATCCCAACTCTCTGCTTCCTGTTCGATAACCAATCCTCCACCCATGCCAGAATATTACCCCCAATCCCGTGATTTTTTATCTTAAGTAATAATCTTTTATGTGGCACCTTGTCGAATGCCTTCTGGAAGTCTAAATACACTATGTCCACTGGTTCCCCTTTATCCACCCTATACGTTATATCCTCGAAGAACTCAAGCAAATTTGTCAGACATGACTTCCCCTTCATAAAGCCATGCTGACTTTGTCCTATTAAATTATGCTTATCTAAATGTTCCGTTACTGTCTCCTTAATAATAGACTCCAAAATTTTACCCACCACAGATGTTAAGCTAACTGGCCTATAATTTCCAGCCTTCTGCCTACTACCCTTTTTAAATAAGGGTGTTACATTAGCAGTTTTCCAATCTGCCGGGACCTCTCCTGAGTCCAGGGAATTTTGGAAAACTATCACCAAAGCATCCACAATCCCTACTGCCACTTCCCTCAAGACCCTAGGATGGAAGCCATCAGGTCCAGGGGATTTATACGCCTTGAGTCCCATTATTTTACTGAGTACCATCTCCTGAGTGATTTTAATCGTATTTAGCTCCTCCCCCCCGAGAGTCCCCGTTTGTCCAGTGTTGGGATATTCTTAGTGTCCTCTACTGTAAAGACTGAAACAAAATATTTGTTCAGCATTTTTGCCATCTCCATGTTTCCCACCATTAATTTCCCGGTCTCATCCTCTAAGGGACCTATGTTTGCCTTAGCCACCCTTTTTCTTTTTATATAACTATAGAAACTCTTGCTATCTGTTTTTATATTTTTTGCTAATTTCTTTTCATAATCTAACTTCCCTTTCTTAATCAATCCTTTAGTTACTTTTTGCTGTCTTTTGAAGAATTCCCAATCTTCTATCCTCCCACTAAGTTTGGCTACCTTATATGTCCTTGTTTTTAGTCGGATACTATCCTTGATTTCTTTACTTAGCCACGGATGGCTGTCATTTCTTTTACACCCTTTTTTCCTCAGTGGAATATATTTATTTTGAAAGTTGTAAAATAACTCCCTAAATGAACACCACTGCTCATGTACCGTCTTACCCTTTAATCTATTTTCCCAGTCCACTTTAATCAATTCCGCTCTCATACCATCATAGTCTCCTTTATTCAAGCTCAGTACGCTTGTTTGAGAATCAACCTTCTCACCCTCTAATTGGATATGGAATTCAACCATGTTGTGGTCGCTCGTTCCAAGGGGATCCTTAACTAGGACATTAATTAATTAATCCTGACTCATTACACAGGACCAGGTCCAAGGTTGCCTGCCCCCTTGTAGGATCAGTTACATACTGCTCAAGAAATCCATCCCTGATGCACTCAATGAACTCGTCCTCAAGGCTGCTCTGCCCAATTTGATTTGTCCAGTTAATATGATAATTAAAATCCCCCATAATTATGGCTGTTCCCTTATTACATGCCCCGACTATCTCCTGATTAATACTTCTTCCAGCAGAGTTGCAACTATTAGGAGGCCTATATACTACGCCCACTAATGTTTTTTTTCCCTTATTATTCCTTATCTCCACCCAAACTGTTTCATTATCTTGATGCTTTGTCCCAATATCATTTCTCTGTATTACAGTGATTCCTTCCTTTATTAACATAGCCACCCCACCTCCCCTTCCTTCCTGCCTGTCCTTCCTGATTGTTAAATACCCTGGCATATTTAATTCCCAGTCGTCGTCACCCTGCAGCCATGTTTCTGTAATGGCCACAAGATCATACCCATACGTAGTTATTTGTGCCGTTAACTCGTCCATTTTATTACGAATGCTACGTGCATTCAGATAAAGAACTTTCAAATCTGTTTTGTGACGCTTAGTTCCTGCTTTTTCCTTTTTTAACACTTTACCTATTACTCCATACCTTCTGTCCCTTCCTGTTACGCTTTCCTCTCTCTCCCTGCTCAGGTTCCCAACCCCCTGCCACTTTAGTTTAAACCCTCCCCAACAGCACTAGCAAACACTCCTCCTAGGAACAGGACTGCTCCCCCAAGCCCCTCAAAGGCCCTTTGTGCCTCACCAGCCCCGGAATCCCCATGATCTTTGGGGAATCCACAGCCCCTAGCCTGCCCCGTTTGTCCATTAACAGTAAAGCCTGCCCTGAATGACCACCGTAAAACCCAGCCTCTCCTTCCCACTGCAATGCGAAGGAATCCCCTCCAGCCACTGACTGCCGGGGACTGTCCCCACGGGTCCCAGGCTGCAGCCAAATTCCCACTCCCGCCCGCCAACCAGGTAGTCAGGTGGGACTCTACAAATCTTTATTCAAATGAGACCCTACCGTTAAAATCAGCAGGGCCTGCACGTTCCTGACCTTGCCGGATTTATCGCCCATTACCGTGCTTCCACGCACCCTTCCTGCCCCCCCCTGTAAAAATCGAGGCCTTAGTCTTTCCCCGGCCATCTTTGATAGAAAGCAATCTGACCTGTGTAATGGTTAATAGGGTAAAATTGAATTGAAAATGATCAAACACAGACATAATAGAGTTGGTACTTTAGATAGGAAGATAACATTACTCTGCATGGGGCAGGGGAAGGGAGAGTAGGGAAAGAGGGACAGAAGGAGCCAGAGAAAAAAAGAAAAAGGAAAAAAAAGGGTCGAAGCCATGCTGAACGCTTCAACATTGCTGTGCTGACGTCGGAATCTGAAACCGGGGTCCAAGCTGATCCCCAGTCACAAAAGGCAACTGATCAGAGTTGCACTCAAATCCATAATCCAAGGAGATTTCTTCAAATAGGAGAGTAGCCGCCAGAGAGAGAGAGCGCGCGCGCTTGCCAGAGGGAGAAAACAAAGACGTTAAAAACACATTCTTTCCCTCAGGGTAAACATTCAAGACCTTTCTTTTGAAATGAAAATCCTGACTGGTACCAAAGTCAAAATATTCGAACAGTTGGGTAAAACTTGATTGAACATGAATATCAAATATACATATGAGACAAATATATGGGATCAAATATACATTTATAAAAAAGGTAGTCCTATTTTTATTCCGCAAAACTCTGGCAATAACTACCAGAGCAAAGCGTTGTAAAAAGCATTAATTTAGTTGCCGAATTTGTGTGCTTCTTGAAAAATATATACAAACTTTCAATGTTCTGTTGTGGCAACATGACTTCTCTGCTATACCAGAGAAGAATGACCAACATGTTGAAGCAGGCACTCTCTTGAGTCAGTTATCCCAGAAGTTGTGGTGCAAAATTTGCTGCAAAATTAAAACAAACCGTTTTGGAACCCAGCCCATCCGGGGTGGGGGGAGGGTTCTACAGTATATACAGTATTTATTTTTTTCCTTAAAATATATGTCTCAAATAGTTCCTTCCTAACTTCAGGAATGGCCAATACACTATCCATCGCTGTACAAAGTTAAGTAGGGTTCACTGAAACATGAAGGAACATAATGCCATCTCTTCTTACATCATCTTTTACTCTAGCCCCCATTGTTCAAACTCTGGGATAGACTACTCCTTCTATGACAAACCCAACTATCTGTAATCTACAGCTCCACAATAAGTTCAATTGTCATATCTCAGTGTGCGCCAGTTATATGGAGGTCATTCCTGGCTGCATTTATATAACGCCTTTCACGACTTCAAGGCGTTCCAAAGCGCTTTACAATCAATGAAGTACTTTTGAAGTGTAGTCAACTGCTGTATTGCAGGACAGGCGGCAGCCAATGTGCGCACAGCATGGTCCCACAAACAGCAATGTGATCACATGCTCTGACTGTAGTCATAAGACCTTAATGATGGCTTTTTGAAAATCCAACTATATTACATTTACTTCATTACCCTTGTCTACCCTTTCTGTTACTTCTTCCAAGAATTCAATAATTTTGAAATCCATGCTGACTACTATTATATTTTCAGTTTCTGATGTTTTTCTGTTGTATCTTTGAGTAAAGATTCCATTATCTTTCCTTCCACCGACAATAGGCTAACTGGTTTATAGTTCTCTGGACTTGTTCTATCTCCCTTTTTAAATATAGGAATCACATTAGCTGTCCACCAGTCCTCTGGCACTATTCCTATTCAACTTTTATATATGTGTAATAGTGCCTCTGCTATCTCTTATAGAATCATAGAAAGGTTACAGCATGGAAGGAAGCCATTCGGCCCATCGAGTCTGTGCCAGCTCTATGCAAGAGCAATCCTGCTAGTCCCACTCCCCCGCCCTATCCCCATAGCCCTGCAAATCTTTTCTTTTCAAGTACTTATCCAGTTCCCTTTTGAAAGCCATGACTGAATCTGCCTCCAGCACCCGCTCTGGCAGTGCATTCCAGATCCTAACCACTCGCTGTGTAAAAAAGTTTATCCTCGGGTCACCTTTGGTTCTTTTGCCAATCACCTTAAATCTATATCCTCTGTTTCTTGACTCTTCCGCCAATGGGAACAGTTTCTCTCTATCTGGACCCTCTGTCGAGATCCTCCATGATTTTGAATACCTCTATCAAATCTCCTCGTAACCTTCTCTGTTCAAAGGACAACCCCAGCTTCTCCAGTCTGTCCACGTAACTAAAGTCCTCATTCCTGGTATCATTCTAGTGAATCTCTTCTGCACTCTCTCTAAGGCCTTCACATCTTTCCTAAAGTGCGGTGCCCAGAACTGGACACAATACTCCAGTTGTGGCCAAACCAGTGTTTTATAAAAGTTTATCATGACTTCCTTGCTTTTGTACTCTATGCCTCTATTTATAAAGCCCAGGATCCCGTATGCTTTTTTAACCGCTTTCTCAATCTGCCCTGCCACCTTCAATGATTTGTGCACATATACCCCCAGATCTCTCTGTCCCTGTACCCCTTTTAGAGTTGTGCCCTCTAGTTCATATTGCCTCTCCTCATTCTTCCTACCAAAATGTATCACTTCGCATTTTTTTGCGTTAAATTTTACCTGCCACCTGTCCGCCCATGCCACCAGCCTGTCTATATTCTCTTGAAGTCTATCACTATCCTCCTCACTGTTCACTACACTTCCAAGTTTTGTGTCGTCCACGTCATTAATGTATATCAAGAAAAGTAGTGGTCCTAGTACCAACCCTTGGGGAACACCACTGTACACCTCCCACAAGTCGGAAAAACAACCGTTCACAACTACTCTCTGCTTCCTGTTACTTAGCCAATTCTGTATCCATGCTGCTACTGCCCCCTTTATTCCATGGGCTTCAATCTTGATAGCAAGCCTATTATGTGGCACTTCATCAAATGCCTTTTGAAAGTCGACATACACCACATCAACTGCATTGCCCTCATCAACCCTCTCTGTTACTTCATCAATAAACTCAAACAAGTTAGTTAAACACCATTTGCCTTCAGCAAATCCGTGCTGGCTTTCCCTAATCAATCCACACTTGTCTAAGTGACTGCTAATTCTGTCCTGGATTATCATTTCTAAAAGTTTCCCCACCGCCGAGATTAAACTGACTGGCCTGTAGTTGCTGGGTTTATCCTTACACCCTCTTTTGAACAAGGGTGTAACATTCGCAATTCTCCAGTCCTCTGGCACCACCTCTGTATCTTCCCTTGCTTCTTTTAGTATGTGTGGATGCAATCCATCCGGACCAGGGGTTTTACCCTCTCGAAGTTTGATGAGTTAATCAATTATCTCTCCCCCCCAACCCCTTTCTATCTTAAATGTCTTTATATTGTTTTTGATCCCTTCTTCAAATGTCATGTCCACCTTGTTAGACTCCCTGGTAAATACTAAGGCAAAATAACTATTCAATATTTCTGCCATTTCGCTGTCATTATACTGTGAATTTATCTTGTGCCCTATCCCTATCCTGCTTTTTCTTTTTTTCATTTATGTGCCTGTTGAATACTTTACTATTTCTTTTTATATTCCTCGATAATTTAATTTCGTAGTTTCTCTTTGTTTTCCTAATTGTTTTTTTGCCTTCTTTCCTAACCTCTTTGTTTCCCTTTTGTCATCCTCTCTTTTATTGTCTATGTACTTAGTGCATGCCTTTTTCTTTAGTTTCAATTTTACCCATATCTCTTTATTCATCCATGATGTTTCATTATTGACAAGTACGTTCTTGTTTTTTAGCGGAATATATTTCTCTTGAACTCTATTTGAAACTAGTTCTAAAAAATTGAAGTGTTACCCGTACCACATTAATGGGGATTGAAAGATCTTGCCCCTCCACTACAGCATTACCATCTTTTGCCACCAGTAACAAGGTAGGAGTTTGAACACCTCCAAATATGTCAGCGTCATACTCCATAGCACTAAATCTGTTTAACAGCAACATACCTTAAAATAGAGTTGCCCAAATTCTACACATACACCTTTTAAAAAAAATTACTTTCCAAAATTTTTAAGTATTAAAATATTGAAGTGTGATACCATTCATATCGCGATCTCTGCTGCACGTGGAGCACAAAGACATTAGACGAAACTTGATGCATCTCCATCACTCTCCCCCCATTTCAACCATTCTGGTCTCTCTTGATTTTGTTGGCGTTATTGAAGTGAATGCATCTTTGAACTTTCCTTTCTTGTTCTGCCTAAACTGTAAATATGCTGTTCTAAATATTGCTCCTCCTACCTTTATCCTCAGTGTTTTGAAATAGAAACTCATCATACTATCCCTTACTCTAACTCGCTCTCAGGACTTCAAAACTACGGAACTTACTCAGACTTTCCTCCTTTCTACAATCTTCAGGCTTTTGAAACCCCAGCCTCGTGTCACCTAATCTCTACTTTCTGATTTACCTTACCTTTTATAATCTTTACCCCTGGTGGTGTCCTGCATTATAAGCCGTACCTTTCTCAATTAAAAAAGGGTTTTACAAGATAAAAGACAGGCTTCACTTTTCCCCATCAATGGAATTGGTTAAAAGTTTTAACTTGGTTTCTAAAAATGTTCATCCAGTCACTGCTGATTGCTCGACTCAAGATGACTAATAACACAACAACAATGTGCATTTTTATCACAGCTCTAACCCAAAGAAATGTCCTGCAGCGTTCCACAAATGGGCATAAGGAAAACAGATAATGAGCCAGGAAGCTCTTCCATCAAAGGTGGGTGAAGGGAGGCAGGGATGGACAGAAGAATGGAGAGGATGGAAGAGCATAGAGGCCTGAAAGAGATCAGAGATAGAGTGGGGCAAGGTCATTGAGAAATTTATAGAAGCACACAAGAAGTTTGAAATTAATGTGTTAGGAGCAGAGGGAGAAAGTAAAGATCAGGAAAGATTGGGGTGATGGGCAAAAGGCATCTAGTGCGGGACAGGATACAGAGTTCTGGATAAGTTAAAGTTTATAGAAGGTGGAGAATGGAAGGCCAGCAAACACTAGAATAGTTTAGTCAAATACTTCTGATGGCTTGGCTCCAGAAAAATTGGATTTGGATTCACAGAATGATACAGCACAGAAGGAGGCCATTCAGCCCATCGAGCCTATGCCAGCTCTTTGAAAGAGCTATCCAATTAGTCCCATTGCCCTGCCCTTTCCCCATAGCCCTGCAAATTCTTCCCCTTCAAGTAGTTAAACAAATCCATTTTGAAAGTCATTATTGAATCTGCTTCCACCATCCTTTCAGTTAATGCATTGCAGATCATAACAACTCGCTGCGTAAAAACGTTTCTCCTCATTTCGCCTCTGGTTCTTTTGTCAATTACCTTAAATCTGTGTCCTCTGATAACCGACCCACTGGTAACGGTTTCTCCTTATTTACTCTACCAAAACCCATCATGATTTTGAACACTTCTATTAAATCTCCCTTAACCTTCTCTGTTCTAAGGATAACAATCCCAGCTTCTCTAATCTCTCCATGTAATTGAAGTCCCACATCCCTGGTACCATTCTAGTAAATCTCCTCTGCACCCTCTCTAAGGCCTTGACATCCTTTCTAAAGTACGGTGCCCAGCATTGGACAGAACATTCCAGCTGGGGCCTAACCAGATGGTTTAGCTTAACCTCCTTGCTTTTGTACACTATGCCTCTATTTATAAAGCCCAGGATACCGTATGCTTTTTTCACCACTTTCTCAACCTGACCTGCCACCAAAGATTTGTACACATATACCCCCAGGTCTCTCTGTTCCTGCACCCCCTTTAGAATTGTACCATTTAGTTTATATTGCCTCTCCTCATTCTTCCTGCCAAAATGTATCACTTTGCACTTCTCTGTGCTAAATTTCATCTGCCATGTGTCCGCCCATTCCACCAGCCTGTCTATATCCTCCTTAAGTCTATTACTATCCTCCTCACCGTTTACTACACTTCCAAGTTTCGTGTCATCTGCAAAGTTTGAAATTGTGCCATGTACATCCAAGTCCAAGTCATTAATATATATCAAAAAAAGCAGTAGTCCTAGTACCAACCCCTAGGGAACACCACTGTATACTTTCCTCCAGTCCGACAAACAACCGTTCACCACTACGCTCTGTTTCCTGTCACTTAGCCAATTTCGTATCCATGCTGCCACTGCCCCTTTTATTCCATGGGCTTCAATTTTGCTGACAAGCCTATTATGTGGCACTTTATCAAACGCCTTTTGAAAGTCCATATACACAACATCAAGTGCATTGCCCCTATCTACCCTCTATTAAAAAGTTCAATCAAGTTAGTTAAACACAATTTGCCGTTAACAAATCCGTGCTGGCTTTCCTTTATTAATCCACACTTGTCCAAGACATTATTAATTTTGTCCCGGATTATAGTTTCTAAAAGCTTTCCCACCATCGAGGTTAAACTAACTGGCCTGTAGTTGCTGGGTTTATCCTTACACCCTTTTTTGAACAATTCTCTAGTTCTCTGGCACCACCCCCATATCTAAGGATGATTGGAAGATTATGGCCAGCACCTCTACAATTTCCACCCTTACTTCCTTCAGCAACCTAGGATGCATCCCATCTGGACCTGGTGACTTATCTATTTTAAGAACAGCCAGCCTTTCCAGCACCTCCTCGATCAATTTTTAGCCAATCCAGTATCTCAACTACCTCCTCTTTTACTGTGGTTTTGGCAGCAGCTTCTTCCTTGGTAAAGACAGATGCAAAGGACTCATTTAGTACCTCAGCCATGTCCTCTGCCTCCACACATAGATCTCCGTTTTAGTCCCTAATCGCCACCCACCCCCCCCCCACCTTTTACTACCCATTTATTATTTATACGCGTATAGAAGACTTTTGGATTCCCTTTTGTATTAGCCGCCAATCTATTCTCATGCTCTCTCTTTGTCCCTCTTATTTCCTTTTTCTCTTCTCCTCTGTATGTTCTCACTTGTATTATAAACCTAACACGTGTCATATGCCCCTTTTTCTGCTTTATCTTGCTCTCTTTCTCTTTCGACATCCAGGGAGATCTGGATTTGGTTGCCCTACCCTTCCCCACTTGTGGGAATGTACCTAGACTGTACTCAAACCATATCCTCTTTAAAGGCCGCCCATTGTTCGATTACAGTATTGCCTGCCAATTTTTGATTCCAATTTACCCGGGCCAGGTCCGTCTCAGCCCATTGAGATTGGCCCTCCTCCATTTTTACTCTATATTGTTCTTTGTCCTTTTCCATAACTGATATAAACCTTATAATGCTATGATCACTGTTCCCTAAATGTTCCCCCATTGGTGCTTGCTCCACTTGACCCACCTCATTCGCCAGAAACAGATCCAATAATGCTTCCCTCCTCGTTGGGCCAGAAACACACTGATCAAGAAAGTTCTCCTGAACACATTTGAGAAATTCCTCTCCCTCTTTGCCCTTTACACTATTACTATCCCAGTCCATTAGACTTCTAAACACGATGTGGAGATGCCGGTGATGGACTGGGGTTGACAATTGTAAACAATTTTACAACACCAAGTTATAGTCCAGCAATTTTATTTTAAATTCACAAGCTTTCGGAGGCTTCCTCCTTCGTCAGGTAAATGTTCAGGAGCTCCTTGAAGCCTGCGAACGATGGCCTCAACCGGGATCTTGGGTTCATGTCACGCTACACGTTACCCCACCAGCGAACAAATGTTATCTGTTTTTAATATAATGGGTCATTTGCTGGCTTTCTCTGCCTTCCGGATGTTTCTGCCTCTCTCTGTTTTTTTTTTCCTGTTTGTTTTTTTGTTGAATGTGTAATCGGGGGTTCTGCAGGTGACACCTCTCTGTCTGAACACGGTGATTGCCTTGGCAACGGGCAGTTGCAGGGGCAGTCTGTAAACACCATGTATTGTTCTATATGTATAAATGCGTAGGCTTCAAGGAGCTCCTGAACATTTACCTGACGAAGGAGGAAGCCTCCGAAAGCTTGTGAATTTAAAATAAAATTGCTGGACTATAACTTGGTGTTGTAAAATTGTTTACAACTTCTAAACACCAGAGAGTATAGGCCCATTCTACTCAATTTCTCCTCTTAGGACAACCCTCTCATCCCAGCCTAGTGAACAGCCATTGCACTCCCTCTAAGGTAAGGAGACCAAAACTGTACACAGTACTCCAGGTGTGGTCTTACCAGAGCCCTGTATAACTGCAGCAAGATTTCCCTACTCTTATACTCCAACCACCTTGCAATAAACATAGAAAATAGGAGCAGGAGTAGGCCATTCGGCCCTTCGAGCCTGCTCCACCATTCAATATGATCATGGCTGATCCTCTATCTCAATACCATATTCCCGCTCTCTCCCCATACCCCTTGATGCCTTTTGTGTCTAGAAATCTATCCAGCTTCTTCTTAAATATATTCAGTGACTTGGCTTCCATAGCCTCCTGTGGTAGAGAATTCCACAGGTTCACCACCCTCTGAGTGAAGAAATTTCTCCTCATCTCAGTCCTAAATAACCTACCCCATATCCTGAGACTGTGACCCCTCGTTGTGGACCCCTCCCAGCCAGGGGAAACATCCTCCCTGCATCCAGTCTGTCTAGCCCTGTCAGAATTTTATATCTTTCAATGAGATCCCCTCTAATTCTTCTAAACTCGAGTGAATATAGGCCGAGTCGACTCAATCTCTCCTCATATGACAGTCCTGCCATCCCAGGGATCAGTCTGGTGAACCTTCGCTGCACTCCCTCCATCACAAGTATATCCTTTCTTATTAGGTAAGGAAACCAAAACTGCACATAATACTCCAGGTGTGGTCTCTCCAAGGCCCTGTATAACTGCAGTAAGACATCTTGCTCCTGTACTCAAATCCTCTGGCAATGAAGGCCAACATACCATTTGCCTTCCTAACTGCTTGCTAAACCTGCATGTTTGATTTCAGTGATTGGTGTACAAGGACACCCAGGTCCCTTTGTACATCAACTTTGCCCAATCTATCACCATTTAAATAATACTCTGCCTTTCTGTTTTTCTTTCCAAAGTGGATAACTTCACATTTATCCACATTATACTGCATCTGCCATGTATTTGCCCACTCACTCAACTTGTCTAAATCGCCTTGAAGCCTCTTTGCATCCTCCTCACAATTCACAATCCCACCTAGTTTTGTGTCGTCAGCAAACTTGGAAATATTACATTTGGTTCCCTCATCCAAATCATTGATATATATTGTGAATAGCTGGGGCCCAAGCACTGATCCCTGCGGTACCTCACTAGTCACTGCCTGCCACCCTGAAAAAGACCCATTCCTACTCTCTGTTTCCTGTCTGTCAACCAATTTTCAATCCATGCCACTATATTACCACCAATCCCATGTGCTTTAATTTTGCACACTAACCTCTGATGTGGGACTTTATCAAAGGTCTTCTGAAAATCCAAATAAACCACATCCACTGGTTCTCCCTTATCTACTCTACCAGTTCCAGCCTCAAAAAACTCCAAAAGGTTTGTCAAACATGATTTCCCTTTCATAAATCCATGTTGACTTTGTCTAATCCCGTTGATATTTTCTAAGTGCCCTGTTATCACATCCTTTATAATAGACTCTAGCATTTTCCCTACTACTGATGTTAAGCTAACCAGTCTGTCGTTCCTTGTTTTCTCTCTCCCTCCTTTTTTAAATAGTGGCGTTACATTTGCCATCCTCTAATCTGCAGGAACTGTTCCATAATCTATAGAATTTTGGAAGATGGCAACCAATGCATCCACTATTTCTATGGCTACCTCTTTTAGTACTCTGTGATGCAGATTATCAAGCCCTAGGCATTTATCGGCTTTCAGTCCCATTAATTTCTCCAGCACTTTTTTTTACTAATACTAATTTCCTTTAATTCCTCCTTCCCACATAGTCCCTTGGTTCCCTAGCATTTCTGGGAAGTTATTTATGTCCTCTTCCGTGAAGACAGAACAAAAGTATTTGTTTAATTGCTCTGCCATTTCCTTGTTCCCCATCATAAATTCTCCCATTTCTGGCTGTAAGGGACCTACATTTGTCTTCACTAATCTTTTTCTTTTTAAAGGCTAACATATCACTTGCCTTCCTAATCACTTGCTATACCTGCATGTTAACTTTCTGTGATTCATTCACAAGGACACCCAAACCCCTCTGAATACCAACATTTAAAAAAATATTCTGCTTTTCTATTCTTCCTGCCATGTTATACTCCATCTGCCACTTTCTCGCCCACTCACTTAACCTATCCATTTCCCTTTGCAGCCTCTTTGAGTCCTCCTCACAGCTTTACTTTCCCACCTAGCTTTGTATTGTCAGCAAACTTGGATACATTACACTCGGTCGCCTCATCTAAGTGATTGATAAATATTGTAAACAGCTGAGTCCCAAGCACTGATCCTTGCAGTACCCCACTAGTTACAGCCTGCCAACCTGATAATGACCCGTTTATTCCTACTTTCTCTTTTCTGTCCGTTATCCAATTCTCAATCCATGCTAATATATTACCACCAGTCCCACAAGCCCTAATCTTGTGTAACAACCTTTTATGTGGCACCTTATCAAATGCCTTTTGAAAATACAAATATACTGCATCCATTGGCTCCCCCTTATCTACCCTTCTAGTTACACCCTCAAACAACTCTGATAGATTTGTTAAACATGATTTCCCTTTCATAAAACCGTGTTGACTCTGCCTAATCATATTATGATTTCTAAGTGCCCTGTTACTATGTCCATAATAATAGATTCTAGCATTTTCCCTACTACTGATGGAACTATGTACCAGTTAGCCTCACTTGTTTTCTCTCTACCTCTTTTCTTGAATAGTGGGGTTACATTTGCTACCTTCCAATCCACGAGATCAGTTCTACAATCTAGGGAATTCCAGAAGATCAAAAACAATGCATCCACTATCTCTGCAGCCACCTCTTTTAAAACCCTAGGATGTAGACCATCAAGTCCAGGGGACTTGTCAGCTTTAAGTCCCTTTAGTTTCTCCAGTACTTTTTCTTTACCTTGGTTCCCTACTATTTCCAGTATGGTTTTTGTGTCTTCTACTGTGAAGACAGATACAAAATACTTGTTTAACATCTCTGCCACTTCCTTATTCCCCATTATAATTTCTCCTGTCTCTGCCTCTAAGGGACCCACGTTTACTTTCGCTAATCTCTTCCTTTTTTCATACTTGTAGAGGCTCCTATATTTCTTGCTGCTTCACAATCATATTCAATTTTCTCCCTTTTTATCAATTTCTTGGTCATCCTTTGCTAATTTCTAAAACCATCCCAATCCTAAGGCTTACTACTCATTTTGGCAACATTGCAAACATCTTCTTTTAATCTAAAAGAAATCTTTAAATTAATTTCTCTAGTCAGCCACAGTTGGATCACTTCTCCCATGAAGTTTTTATTCCTCAAGGGAATGTATATTTGTTGAGAATTATGAATTATTTCTTTAAACGTTCACCATTGCTTATCTACCATCATATCTTTAATCTAATTTCCCAATCTACCTTAGCCAACTCGCCCCTCATACCTACGTAATTGGCTTTTGTTTAAATGTAAGACCCTAGTTTCGGACTTAACTGCATCACTCTCAAACTCAATATGAAATTCTATCATATTATGATTACTCTCCCCCAGAGGATCCTTAACTATAAAACTACTAATTAACCCTGTCTCATTACACAATACTAGATCTAAAATAACTTGGTTCCTTGACATATTGTTCTACAAAACTGTCTCAAATGCATTCCATGAACTCATCCTCCAAACTACTTTTGCCAATTTTGTTTGCCCAGTCTATATGAAGATTAAAGTCCCCCCACGATTATTGCATTACCCTTATTACATGCTCTTCTAATTTCCTGATTTATGCTCTGTCTAACACTATAACTACTGTTAGGGGACCTATAAACTACTCTCACCAGTATTTGCTGCCCCTTATTATTTTTTAGCTCCAACCATACTGATCCTACATCCTGATTTTCTGAGCTAAGACCCTTTCTCACTACTGCCTTTATCTCATTCTTTATTATCAGCGCTAAACACCCACCCACCCTCCCACTCCATGCACCCAATATAATGCACACTCAAAACCCAAAATAATTGGTTAGAGCCTCGCCACCTTTCAACTTATCACTTTACTACTATCATACTCCAAACAAATGTATTTGTGCTGGGCTGTGCAAATCACCAGAGTTGGATCAATTCAAAGCAAAAGGATAGAAATGTAAACAACCGATAGTCTTCTCACCAAGGTAGCCAATATGAGGTAAGGCATCATCACGGCCCCATTATGTGTATACTTCAGTTCCTGCTCCACAGGAGACCCTCTTAGCAGGGGAAGGGCTAAGACGCTGGCAAACAGATATGCAAATGGTCATTACTAAGAGACAGAAGGAAATAATGATGTTCAGAGTAAGGATACAAAGCGTTGATTAAAATGCTTTTGTACAACTGCAAGAAATATAAAAGTTAACAGAAATACTGACATTACAGCAGCATGGCTATAAGCAGAAGGTGGATAAGAGATTAAACCAAGAGGGTACAGGATGCTTTGCAACAAAGACACCAAGGCACAAAGTTGGCAGAGTGAGTGGTATTAGTAGTAAAGGATAGCGTAATGGCTATTGAAAGGGTGTAAATTGGAGCAGAAAGAAAGATGGCCAAAGTAATTTAGGTAGAAGCTAATAATCACAGCAATAAGTAATAATTTACAACTGCTGATTAACTCAAGGTAAACAAATCAAAAAAAGAAAAGTGCAGGGAATGACATTCACGAGTGAGGGGACCTTCAATATGTCCAATATAAAGTAGACAGATTAACAATGACCAAAAGAGAGTGAAAGCACAATTTCCTACAGGTAATCAGTGATCTCTTAACATATGGAGGAGACAGAGTTAAAAAGTTTGTTTTTGACTGAAGGCATTCAAGGAGACTTGGAGAAATTAGTTGGAAAAAGTCTACAGGCATCAGATTTTAAAAATGCACCACCTGACGTGGCACAGAGTCATACAGACTAGGAAGGTCCAAGGATTAATCCCCGGTCCATGCCAAATTGTAGTGGAGAGGGAGAAAGGAAGGATTAGCCAAGATACCTTCCCCTGGTCACTAGTCAGAAATCTCTGCTGAAATGTACATGTATTGGGTTCAGTTACAATACCCCCACCCCACAGTCAAATAGTCTGTTGACGCATTATCTAGGTTCAGACATGAAGAATGGCCATTGAGGTGATGTACCAAAACGTGACTACTGAAACCTGTGGAATCGTTGCTGCCCTCAGGAAATTAAATAAATCTGGAAGAGTCTATAAATTGTAAGCTATAAATGACCTGCTGAAAATGGACAGGCTTGATGGGCCGAATAGAGTTTTCTTGTGTACAAAAACTTTGTAGATCTTGGATGAGTTACTTTGGTCAGTAATTTCAAGCCAAGTAACAGATGATATCTGTTGACTAATAACTGCACTCGTAAGTACAAGTTGTTACTGTACTGATTATTCACTGTAATTTTCTCCAATTTTTAGCTCACCCACTTAAAATTTTCCCAATATATTCGATTGTTTCAGATAGATAGATAGATAGATAGATATTTATATAACAATGAAAATGGGGGATTTTATTTCTCACCTTCAAAAAAAATCAGTGAGAATTCCCCTCATTAACAAAACCTGACACTGAACCCACTCAACAAAAAGCTGAAGAAACCATTTCTCAAATTGAACTTTTAGATAACAGGAGTCACCTAAATGTGAATTGGTTGTTCTCATATAGATATGCGTTCCTTTTCAGTTGATTTGTCGCTTCCTGCTATTTCAATTACTGCAAGACTAAATATTTTCATATTTTCAAGTTTTAGCAGCTTTGCATCTTAAATATATGCAGAAATGTAAACTTTAATGATAAATACACTTTCAACTAACACAAATTAATTTATTTTTGACTTCTAAAAAAATTGGGGCTAAATTTCTTTTCATGTCATGTTTAATGGTAATGGCAAATGGTGCATAAATGCTGTATTCATGTCTCTACCATTAGGCATCTTGAATGTGCCTCAGCAGAAGGGGAGTTCATAACTTTCCAATAGTAATTTTATTTCTTTAGCTATTATAGAATTTGATCATTTTTGATGGCAAGAAAGAAACAAGCTCGTTTTATCCTTCAAAGTGTAAACTAAAAAAAAGTTAAAAAAAGAAAATAACAGGTCTATGTTAATTATATGATTTATATCAATTGATGTTAATTGTATTCAGGTGGTGGGTATCAATTGGGGACTCTTGTATCCTTTTTATAGGACAGCTTAGCTAGGGTGTGGTGTGGTGTATGTGTTAGGGGAATCTTTGTGAACAAAGGCTTGGAAACAACTAAAGACCAGGCTCTTCACCAAATAGCTATCCAATTATTACAGTATATGCCACAGTTTTGGCCACTACTGCATAAAAAGCATAGCCAGAAGTCCATAATGAAAGTTTAGGCACCACCAACCTGGATCAAACAGGCAGATGAACTCAGATGTGTCTGTTCTGTCATTAGCGTCAATCACATTATTGTGTAAAGACAGATGTCCTGACCACATGTTTATTCCCATTATAGAATATTTTAACAATTCAGTTGCAAGGAGAGATGACACAAAGTAGGGTTGTATTCCCTGGAATATAGAAGATTAAGGGGCGATTTGGTCGAAATTTTAAGATATTCAGGGGAACTGATAGGGTAGATAGAGAGAAACTATTTCCGCTAGTTATGGAGTCTGGTAGGAATAGGTGACATAGCCTAAAAATTAGAGCCAGGGCTTTCAGGAGTGAAGTTAGGAAACACTTCTACATGCAAAGGGTGTGAAAAGTTTGGAACACTCTTCCGCAAACGGCAGCTGATGCCAGCTCAATTGTTAATTTTAAATCGGAGATGGATAGATTTTTATTAACCAAAGGTATTAAGGGATATGGGGCTAAGTCAGGAAGTTAGGTCACAGATCTTATTGAATGGCAGAACAGGCTCGAGGGGCTAAATAGCCAACTCCTGTTCCTATGATCCTAAGTACACAATCCTTTTATTGTTCCCATTTTCTCCCCTCTCTCCTGAAGGCACCAGCGTGTGCTGGTGTCCCTACAAGTGGTAGCAGATATTTTTGATCTCGCCCAAGTGCCTATCATCATGCATGAGGGTGGTGAATGAACGTCAGGAGACAATTTGATGATGGGAAGACATCACAGCTGAGCCCAATTCTGCTCAACATCCCTGCACACATTGGTTCCAGTAGAGGCCACTGAATAGCAGTCAGGAGAGCAGCACCTCTCCCTAGCCCAAGAGCACCAAGGTCACTCACTTTAGGGAAGGAAACCTGCCGTCCTTACCCGGTCTGGCCTACATGTGACTCCAGACCCACAGCAATGTGGCTGATTCTTAATTGCCCTCTGAAATGGCCGAGCAAGCCACTCAGTTGTAAAATCTCGCTACGAAAAGTCATTAGAATAAAACCCGACGGACCACCCGGCATCGGACCACTAGGCACCGGACACGACAACGGCAAACCAAGCCCAGTCAACCCTGCAAAGTCCTCCTCACTAACATCTGGGGACTTGTGCCAAAATTGGGAGAGCTGTCCCACAGACTAGTCAAGCAACAGCCTGACATAGCCATACTCACAGAACCATACCTTTCAGCCAATGTCCCAGACTCTTCCATCACCATCCCTGGTTATGTCCTGTCCCACTGGCAGGACAGACCCAGCAGAGGTGGTGGTACAGTGCTATACAGTCAGGAGTGAGTGGCCCTGGGAGTCCTCAACATTGACTCTGAACCCCATGAAATCTCATGGCATCAGGTCAAACATGGGAAAGGAAACCTCCTGCTGATTACCACCTACCGCTCTCCCTCAGCTGATGAATCAGTCCTCCTCCATGTTCAGCACCACTTGGAGGGAGCACTGAGGGTAGCAAGGGCACAGAATGCACTCTGGGTGGGGGACTTCAATGTCCATCACCAAGAGTGGCTCGGTAGCACCACTACTAACCGAGCTGGCCGAGTCCTGAAGGACATAGCTGCCAGACTGGGCCTGCGGCAGGTGGTGAGTGAACCAACATGAGAGAAAAACATATTGACCTCGTCCTCACCAATCTACCTGTCGCAGAGGCATCTGTCCATGACAGTACTGGTAGAAGTGACCACCGCACAGTCCTCGTGGAGATGAATTCCCGTCTTCGCACTGAGGACACCATCCAAAGTGTTGTGTGCACTATCACCGTGCTAAATGGGATAGATTCAGAACAGATCTAGCAGCTCAAAACTGGGCATCCACGAGGCGCTATGGGCCATCAGCAGCAGCAGAATTGTATTCCAGCACAATCTGTAACCTCATGGCCTGGCATATTCCTCACTCTACCATTACCAACAAGCCAGGGGATCAACCCTGGTTCAATGAGGGGTGTAGAAGAGCATGCCAGGAGCAGCACCAGGCGTACCTAAAAATGAGGTGCCAACCTGATGAAGCTACAACACAGGACTACATGCATGCTAAACAGCAGAAGCAACATGCTATAGACAGAGCTAAGCGATTCCATAACCAACAGATCAGATCAAAGCTCTGCAGTCCTGCCACATCCGGTCGTGAATGGTGGTGGACAATTAAACAACTAATGGGAGAAGGAGGCTCTGTAAACATCCCCATCCTCAAAAATGGTGGAGTCCAGCACGAGCGCAAAAGACAAGGCTGAAGCGTTTGCAAACATCTTCAGCCAGAAGTGCTGAGTGGATGATCCATCTCGGCCTCCTCCCGATATCCCCACCATCACAGAAGCCAGTCTTCAGCCAATTCGATTCACTCCACGTGATATCAAGAAACGGCTGATTGCACTGGATACAGCAAAGGCTATGGGCCCCGACAACATCTCAGCTGTAGCGCTGAAGACTTGTGCTCAAGAACTAGCTGCGCCTCCAGCCAAGTTGTTCCAGTACAGCTACAACACGGGCATCTACCCAACAATGTGGAAAATTGCTCAGGTAGGTCCAGTCCACAAAAAGCAGGACAAATCCAATCCAGCCAATTACCGCCCCATCAGTCTACTCTCAATCATCAGCAAAGTGATGGAAGGTGTCGTCGACAGTACTATCAAGCGGCACTTACTCACCAATAACCTGCTCACCGATGCTCAGTTTGGGTTCCGCCAGGACCACTCGGCTCCAGACCTCATTACAGCCTTGCTCCAAACATGGACAAAAGAGCTGAATTCCAGAGGTGAGGTGAGAGTGACTGCCCTTGACATTAAGGCAGCATTTGACCGAATGTGGCACCAAGGAGACCTAGCAAAATTGAAGTCAATGGGAATCAGGGGGAAAACTCTCCAGTGGTTGGAGTCATACCTAGCACAAAGGAAGATGGTAGTGGTTGTTGGAGGCCAATCATCTCAGCCCCAGGGCATTGCTGCAGGAGTTCCTCAGGGCAGTGTCCTAGTCCCAACCATCTTCAGCTGTTTCATCAATGACCTTCCCTCCACCATAACGTCAGAAATGGGGATGTTCGCTGATGATTGCACAGTGTTCAGTTCCATTCACAACCCCTCAAATAATGAAGCAGTCCGAGCCCACATGCAGCAAGACCTGGACAACATCCAGGATTGGGCTCATAAGTGGCAAGTAACATTCGTGCCAGATAAGTGCCAGGCAATGACCATCTCCAACAAGAGAGAGTCTAACCACCTCCTTTTGACATTCAACGGCGTTACCATCGCCGAATCCCCCACTATCAACATCCTGGGGGTCACCATTGACCAGAAACTTAACTGGACCAGCCATATAAATACTGTGGCTACAAGAGCAGGTCAGAGGCTGGGTATTCTGTGGCGAGTGACTCACCTCCTGACTCCCCAAAGCCTTTCCACAAGACACAAGTCAGGTGTGTGATGGAATACTCTCCACTTGCTTGGATGAGTGCAGCTCCAACAACACTCAAGAAGCTCGACACCATCCAGGACAAAGCAGCCCGCTTCATTGGCACCCCATCCACCACCCTAAACATTCACTCCCTTCACCACCGGCGCACAGTGGCTGCAGTGTGTACCATCCACAGGACGCACTGCAGCACTCGCCAAGGCTTCTTCGACAGCTCCTCCCAAACCCGCGACCTCTACCACCTGGAAGGACAAGAGCAGCAGGCACATGGGAACACCAGCTGCACGTTCCCCTCCAAGTCACACACCATCCCGACTTGGAAATATATCACCGTTCCTTCATCGTCGCTGGGTCAAAATCCTGGAACTCCCTTCCTAACAGCACTGTGGGAGAACCTTCACCACACAGACTGCAGTGGTTCAAGAAGGCGGCTCACCACCAACTTCTCAAGGGCAATAAGGGATGGGCAATAAATGCCGGCCTCGTCAGCGACGCCCACATACCATAAGCGAATAAAAAAACACCACATCCACCACCCTGACAGAGATCATTTACCTCGGCACAGCTTGGGAACCAAAGGGATTCGCCCAATTTGTATGGATTAGTATCACACTGGGTTGTTCATTCAACCACCGAGCGATCGGAGGAACTCCACTTCTTTTTAAATCTTGCTGATGCTAAGATCTTGCACGGTAAATCAGGCTCAGCATTCAATTGCACAGACATGGGTTAATTTATATTTACATAGTGCTTTTTACATCCTTAGGATGTCCCCAAGGATTTTACAGCCAATGAGTTACTTCTTAAGTGCAGTCAGTTACAACCAATCTGTGCACAGCAAGGTCCCACAAACAGCAATGAGCTGAATGGTCAGTTCATCTGTTTTTGGTGAAGGATAAACGTTGGACAGGACACCGAGACAAATCAGTTGCATTTCTTCAAATAGTGGTATGGGAAGTGTCTGAACCACCGAACAGGGCAGATTTTTAATGTCTAATCAAAAAGCAACATCTCCAACAATGAGTACTCCTTCAATGCTGCAGTGAAGTATCGATGTAGATTATGTGCTCAAGTCCTGGAGTGTGGCTTGAATCCATGATCTTCTGATTGAGAGGTCAGAATGTTATGAATAAGCAGTTAACCTGTTTTGGTGGTGTTGGTTGATGGGTGAAAGCTGCTCAGGATACCTGTAAAACTCACTGCTCGTCATTAAAAAAAAAAATCACATGGCACTTTTTACATGTCCAACTGAGCAGGCAGGTAGGGTCTCAGTTTAACATGACATCCAAAAGACAGCACCTTCAACAATCCAGCACTCCTTCAGTACTGCATTATAGTATCCATCTAGATTATGTGCTCAAATCCTGTATTAGGGCTTGAACCCAAGAATGCTACCAGAGCCAAGGCTGACACCTTTGGAGTTGCCTGCTTTACATGGCTATGCAGCTTGACTTTTTTTTTATTCGTTCACGGGATGTGGGCGTCGCTGGCAAGGCCAGCATTTATTGCCCATCCCTAATTGCCCTTGAGAAGGTGGTGGTGAGCCGCTGCAGTCCGTGTGGTGACGGTTCTCCCACAGTGCCGTTAGGAAGGGAGTTCCAGGATTTTGACCCAGCGACAATGAAGGAACGGCGATATATTTCCAAGTCGGGATGGTGTGTGACTTGGAGGGGAACGTGCAGGTGGTGTTGTTCCCATGTACCTGCTGCTCTTGTCCTTCTAGGTGGTAGAGGTCGCGGGTTTGGGAGGTGCTGTCGAAGAAGCCTTGGCGAGTTGCTGCAGTGCATTCTGTGGATGGTACACACTGCAGCCACAGTGCGCTGGTGGTGAAGGGAGTGAATGTTTAGGGTGGTGGATGGGGTGCCAATCAAGCGGGCTGCTTTATCTTGGATGGTGTCGAGCTTCTTGAGTGTTGTTGGAGCTGCACTCATCCAGGCAAGTGGAGAGTATTCCATCACACTCCTGACTTGTGCCTTGTAGATGGTGGAAAGGCTTTGGGGAGTCAGGAGGTGAGTCACTCCCCGCAGAATACCCAGCCTCTGACCTGCTCTCGTAGCCACAGTATTTATATGGCTGGTCCAGTTAAGTTTCTGGTCAATGGTGACCCCCAGGATGTTGATGGTGGGGAATTCGGCGATGGTAATGCCGTTGAATGTCAAGGGGAGGTGGTTAGACTCTCTCTTGTTGGAGATGGTCATTGCCTGGCACTTGTCTGGCGCGAATGTTACTTGCCACTTATGAGCCCAAGCCTGGATGTTGTCCAGGTCTTGCTGCATGCGGGCTCGGACTGCTTCATTATTTGAGGGGTTGCGAATGGAACTGAACACTGTGCAGTCATCAGCGAACATCCCCATTTCTGACCTTATGATGGAGGGAAGGTCATTGATGAAGCAGCTGAAGATGGTTGGGCCTAGGACACTGCCCTGAGGAACTCCTGCAGCAATGTCCTGGGGCTGAGATGATTGGCCTCCAACAACCACTACCATCTTCCTTTGTGCTAGGTATGACTCCAACCATTGGAGAGTTTTCCCCCTGATTCCCATTGATTTCAATTTTACTAGGGCTCCTTGGTGCCACACTCGGTCAAATGCTGCCTTGATGTCAAGGGCAGTCACTTTCACCTCACTTCTGGAATTCAGCTCTTTTGTCCATGTTTGGACCAGGGCTGTAATGAGGTCTGGAGCCGAGTGGTCCTGGCGGAACCCAAACTGAGCATCGGTGAGCAGGTTATTGGTGAGTAAGTGCCGCTTGATAGCACTGTCGACGACACCTTCCATCACTTTGCTGATGATTGAGAGTAGACTGATGGGGCGGTAATTGGCCGGATTGGATTTGTCCTGCTTTTTGTGGACAGGACATACCTGGGCAATTTTCCACATTGACTGAATATGTGTGTTTAGTTGATATAGATTTGCGGACACAAGCACTACACAGTTGTGAGCTATTAGACACAGGGTGTACATGCAACTTTTTATAATTGGCATCTGGTACAGGAGAGTACAGCAGTGGTTCTCAGGAAATGTGTTTTGATTTGGGTCACAGGTCCTGATGCCACTTATACTAGCAAATACCTGCTTGTGTGAGAACTTGGACCAACACAGAACGTACCACCAAGTCTTGTTTACTTTAGTGTCAAGTGGTAAAAAGTGCTTGGGTAACTTATAATGACAAGCAGAGGTTAGAGTTCAAAAAGAATCTGGTCATTTATAGTTGGCACTGTAAAGTTGTACACTTTAGATTTATTTTTATAAACTTGCTTAATATAAACACATGAATGAAACACCAGTCTGTCAAACTAGTAAAACACCACAATCTTTGAACCAGAACAACTTGCATTTATATATCACCTTTAACATAAAATAAAGGCCCATGGCGCTTCACAGAGGCATAATCAGACAAAAGTGGATGCCCGAGACAAAGGAGAAGATATTAAAAAGGGCGACCAAAAGCTTGGTCAAAGAGGTAGGTTTTTAAGGAGGCCTTATAAGGAGAGGGAGATGGAGAGGCGAAGGGGTTGGGAGAATTCCAGAGCACAGGATCTAGACGGCTGAAGGAACAGCCACCAATGGTGAGGTGGAGGGGGTTGGGGGGATGTACAAAAGGCCAGAGTCAGAGTACTGCACTACTTTAGTCCTCAAAGGGTGAATCTGTTATTGTGCAATGCTTCATGTTTAAACTACTCTATATTGGAACCAGACTGGCCTAGAGATTACTCTATTCCTCTGCACCAAACCATTTTCTCATTCTCAGCCATGGAAAGAGCAGTGTGTCTAGCTACATACTCAGTGGTTAATCTGAGTTTTGGAGTGGTAGATTTATTTTGTTTGCTCTACAGCACTGTAGCTACATGCCCAGATTTGATTCTTTAAGCCACAGGAGCTAGGCGTGGTCATTGTGGTGAGACCAGGGGGAGGTGGGAGCAAGCAGAATGGGAGGAGGCAGTGGCTAGATGGGCTTCTTTCTCCACTACAATGCATATTTATCCAATAGTGCTGAGTATAACCATCAGAAGCAGCCAACAGGTGAATTTTCCTTTTTAGCATCAATTATAGTTGGTACAAATAAATTAACCAGGATTGTTCAGCAAAAAAAGGGATGTTTTCTGTACTCTTCATTCAGGAGTTTGTGTTATTTCTCTTTTTTCATATTTCCACTTAGTGAAATCCCTGCCTTAAGTAAATATTGAATATTCTGATATATGTACATCAGTAAAGGCACTTGCTCAGCTGGTCTGATTCTGATCACTAGCCTAATGCTTACTGTAATCCCACACAAGCTACTGCTCACTGTTTCTGAAATAGGAAAATAGTAGCACTTAAAAAAATCATGCAACCAAAGGCTGTCAGCACTTTGCTGTAGTTAATTTTGCTAAGCCACATTTAAATTAATGATAAATTAAAAATTTAATGTAAATTTACATATATAAATGCAGCAAGATTTAATGACCGCAAAAAAATTCATTGGAGTTGAACTTATCCGGACTCAACCCACATAGAGCAGGGTTGAGTTAACTTTATTCGTTTGTCAATCACCAACATTGCTTTTGTGTACCATATGGAAGCATTTCCATTTAGGTGATAATCTGGTCTAAGATCATGGTTACCACAGTACAGTAGACTTAAAATCTGGCTAATATATTTGCTGATTGGCTAATTTTATGACCAGAAATAAAAACAATATAGTTGTGTCACAATAACTCTTGTGCAAAAGTTGTACAAGAGTTATTGTGACACAACTATATTGTTAATGACAGTAACGTCACCACTTCTCCAAGAACCTGACCTCCAGTTGTCTAGAAGGATAAAGAAGCCTAGTGATGTTACTAAAGGAGTATGATCAACTTCAATAGGGTGATTATGGGCAGGCTCGGTCCCTAAAGCTGTCTGCTCTGAAAAATCTATTAGCATACTACTGTACTGGCCATTACAGCAAGCTCAAGCTGCAGCAATGTCAGATCTGCTGCAGCACAAAACTGATTTTGAAGTTTTAAGCTAAATTTTCACCAAAATAAATTTATAGTGTCAAACTTGTCACATGGTCTTTTATAAAGTTTTTTTTTCAAAAGCGTCTTGCAGGATTCTGTCCCTTAACCTCCCTTCCTACTGTTCTATTATCAACATTGTGCATTATAAAAAATTATCTTTATCATAACAAGGAACTCACATAGTGACCAGGCATTCCATGTCAGGGAATACCATCAGTATATGATAAATCCATTGACTCTGGAGTTTGATTTTACTGTCTGCAGGTTAAAACATTTAAAAGTTTATTAAAAGCAAAAGTAATGAATTCACATACAAGGCAATACTCAAACTCAAGGTGTTCATTTATTTAATTTAAGGAGCTGCTTAATGCTCCACCATTCACTCACACGTAAAAAAGCCAACTAATTGTTGAAATAGAACTGCTATAAGCCACTGTCAGCTGATAGAATTAGCACATCTGGGTCCAAAGCATTTGCTAATCCCAGATTTTGCATCTGGGATGGTTGACTAAGATTCTGAGCAACTGTTCTCAAGTTCTGATCAACCCAAGAAACTGTAGTTATTACATTTGGTTGTACAGGAACCCAAACACTTACTAGTAAGCTGCAAGACTGATGTCACAATTGAGTATACTATTATATGAAACCCATAATTACAGTACGACCAAGATTTCCTCCACCCCCAACAAAAAAGCCATGATAATGGTGACAAACAGAACAACAGTGACAAGAACTGCAATTAAGTACAGTTAGACTTTAAGACAAATAGCACAAAGTAATTACCCTGCATGGCATAACAAGAGATTCACAATATCAGGCTGGGAAAAGTTTCAAAAGAATATCCTATTCAAAACTAATGTCAAAAGGATCTCCAAATGGAATAAAAATGAAACACAACTTAGCATTCAAAAGAATTTTTTTTGTGTTGCAAATTACCCCTCCTATAAAGGACACACTGACTTCTTCCGCCAGTCTGCCAACAAATTACATGCCTCCTGCAGCCAAAAGGGCAGAGAGATGGCCCATTCCCGAGTTTCCTCTGTCACTTTATAGCTGCTTTTATATTGGGTTTTAATAGGGTGCTAAGTAAACTTATGGGATTTGCTAAGGTTGTCCCCCAGCCAAGACTTTACAAAGATTTCCCTTCCACCGACACAATGCAGGCCAGGCCAGGCACTCAGAGTTTGGAAATCTGTCCTGCATTCCACCACTTTGTGGTGCCTCAATTTTGGTGCTTCAACTAAGTACCAACACAACCTTTTTATCCATATGTTAAATATAGAAAAGTGAGAAATGGTCACAAAAATCTCACATTAGCAAGTGTCGAGAAGTGGCTTTTGGGAAATCATTCAAAAACAAAACACAAAGTCATAAGAGAGAAAATGTACACAGACCTGCAAATGTCAAGAATAAGTGAAAATCTACTGGTGCTAAATTCACTAAAATTGTTTGCTACTTTTCACTTTCCTTGTATTTATTTCTTCAGTGGTTAATTAAAATGATCTAACTACACAGGAGCTGCTTCACACTGGCACAAACCTGTTGTAAGCTCAAAATTACTGCAGAGAGACAGTGAATTAATTTTTATTACACATTAAATGATAGACTGAACATACTGTACTTTTTCCAGCATGTGTATTTTGGGGAAAAAACAAAGCAGTTAGACAAACGCAAGCTACTGAATATATTTTAATCAAAGAATTTTAATTTATTTAGTGGAAAATTTGGTGTTTATAGACCCAGTTTCCAGCACACCTATTTTTGAAAAGGAACCAGGACAGTTCAATGAAAAAAAAATTCTTAACTTGCATGTTAAGGAACATAGATGGTTTAACTGCCTGAATAGAACAGTCATTTAGATAATATTAGTTGATCAGAGAGCCAGCATGGATTTGTACAGATTAAGTCATGTCCAATGAACCTAGTTGATTTTTTTGAGGTGGTAACAAACGTGGTTGATGAGGGAGTGTTTATGGGTGTTATTTATACGGACTTCCAGAAGGCATTCGACAAGTATCCACTTAAGAGACTGATAACAAAATTGAGAGCACATGGAATTGGAGGCAACATATTGGCTTGGATAGGGAATTGGTTAGGAGGTAGGAGATAGAGAGTCGGGATAATGGGTATGTACTCAAATTGGCAGGATGTGACTAGTGGTGTCCCCCAGGGATAGAATCATAGACTCATAGAAGTTTACAACATGGAAACAGGCCCTTCGGCCCAACATGTCCATGTCGCCCAGTTTATACCACTAAACTAGTCCCAATTGCCTGCACTTGGCCCATATCCCTCTATACCCATCTTACCCATGTAACTGTCCAAATGCTTTTTAAAAGACAAAATTATACCCGCCTCTACTACTGCCTCTGGCAGCTCGTTCCAGACACTCACCACCCTTTGAGTGAAAAAATTGCCCCTCTGGACCCTTTTGTATCTCTCCCCTCTCACCTTAAATCTATGCCCCCTCGGATCTGGAATTCTCTCCCCTAAAAAGCTGTTGAGGCTAGGTCAACAGAAAATTTCAAAACTGAGATTGAATTTTCTTAGTCAACGGTATCAAGGGTTATAGAACAAGGCGGGTAGATGGAGTTAAGATACAGATCACCCATGATCTAACTGAATGGAGGAACAGGCTCGAGGGGCTGAATGGCCTACGTCATTTTATGAAGGAACTCAGTCAATCAGAAATTATTTAAAAAACCAAAACAATACTTATTAATGACGATGGGGAACCATGAAAAGCAGTGACTAAATGCAACATTGTGGCCCATAGTTACTACACATTGCACAACAAATATTTTCCTTCCAGTGTGCTAATACACCCCTACCCATGAGGACTAAGTATCTGCTAACTATCCATTTTCAAGGCACCTATATAGCCTCCTTCCAATACGAACAGTAACAGTGCTTCATCTGAATGCAGTAGAAGATAGGTTTTGTATAATAGTATGAAGAGCTTGAGCTTCCTGAGAGCTGCGATGAAAGTTTGGTAAAACATTTCGGAATGAGTCACGAGGGTTTGTCCTACTGCACAAACAGAGTTGATGATGAGGCATGACAAAAATAAGAAACAGGAAGATAAATTTTTAAAAATACGTCTCATAATAAGCCATTTTTATATATATATTAATGACCTGAACTTGGGTATTCAGGGCATAATTTCAAAGTTTGCAGATGGCATGAAACTCGAAAAAGTAGTAAATAATGAGGAGGGATAGTTGCAGTCTTCAGGAGAACATAGACAGACTGGTGAAATGGGCAGACACATGGCAGATTAAATTTAATGCAGACAAGTATTAAGTGATACATTTTGGAAGGAAGAATGAGGTGAAGCAATATAAATTAAATGGTACAATTTTAACGGGGGTACAGGAACAGAAAGACCTGGGGTTTATGTACAGAAACCTTTGAAGGTGGCAGGGCAAGTTGAGAAGGCTGCTAAAAAAGTATACAGGATCCTTCGCTTTAGTTATGGAAGTTATGTTAAACCTTTATAAAACACTGGTAAGGCCTCAGGTGGAGTATTGTGTTTAGTTCTGGGCAGCACACTTTAGGAAGGATATCAAGCCCTTAGAGAGGGTGCAGAAGAGATTTATTGGAATGGTACCAGGGATGAGGGACTTCAGTTATGTGGAGAGACTGGAGAAGCTGGGGTTGTTCTCTTTCGAACAAGGAAGTTTATGGGGAGATTTGCTAGAGGTGTTCAAAATCACAAACTGCTTTGACAGAGTAAATAAGGAGAAACTGTTTCTGGCGGTAGAAGAGTCAGTAACAGATTTATGGATATTGGCAAGAGTCAGAGGTGAAATGAGGAGAATTTTTTTTAAGCAGCGAATTATGATGATCTGGACAGCACAGCCTGAAAGGGTGGTGGAAGCAGATTCAAAAGTAACTTTCAAAAGGAATTGGATAAATAATTGAAGGGGAGAAAACTGCAGGGCTATGAGTAAAGAGCAGGGGAGTGGGAGTAATTGGATAGCTCTTTCAAAGAGCCAGCACAGGCATGATGGGCCGAATGGTCTCCTTCTGTGCTGTAAGATTCTATGATTCTATACTTAAGGAACAACTCCTAAACCTGACATAGGTGCAGTATTAATGTAGCAAATTTCAACAGTGAAACTGTGCTAATTTAAAAGATGAGCAAACCGCTTTATGGTCTAGTTAGGAAGATGCACACCCATGGGATTTGACATTGTCTCCTCTACACTTCCTATTTTTCAATTTTTTTCTCCTCTTTAATGGCACTTGCAGCATGTGTTATTCTTTGCCCAAGAGTCACTCCTTTTGTGATGGCCAAAATATATGGAGCAAATCAAAAACATTACTTACACAACTATCAGACTAAGAACTTGGGAAGAATTGGTCTAGTCAGCAGAGACCTTCCACGCTGGTGACATACATTGTACATTAACGTTGCTCTACATAAACCTGTGCTTTTAATTCCATTTTGTACTGTTCTGTCTTAGTACTCTACCGCCACTGTTTGTCCTTTTAAAGAATTCTTACAGTTCTTAAGTAAAGGCAACTGCACTGATGCTACATTGCAATTTAGTACACAGGTTAGTCTAACTCCAGCCTCTCCTTTGGGCAGTGAACATACAACAAAGACGAATTTTCAAACACTAAAGTGCATTAATTCTTTTGATTGCTGAAGCCTGTCAACCATGCATTGTTCCCAGAAAAAAAGATGTATTTTAGATCTACTTAGCAATATTAAAATGATCTGACATTAAAACTACCATTACTGCTGACCCATGCTACACCTGACCTAGGTTATTTAGTAGGGTTATCAGATTGGAAGTGTGAAACTGTTCATTTCCCACCATTGTAAAAATATTTATGCCAAAATTTTGGCTCAGCTCTGATTAAAACTCACTCAAAAGTTGAAATGATTTTGAAAAACTAGTAGTGGAATATTGTTATAGTGGAATATTGTTAGGTTAGAGCACACAAAAAGTTCCAATAAATAATTAACAAAATTATTAATAGCATCATCAAGTTGCTGGCAGAATTCCATCAGTATTGTATGTATGTGAAGCAGTTACGCTAATTCACTGGAAATTTAAAACCATTCTGCAGCATACTTAAAACAGAGACATTTCTTGATTAGTGTCAATTATACAAAGTTTCAGCTTGCTTCTTTCTCAGTCAGTGTACTGTACAAAGTCCTAGTACAAGTACAGCATGTCATTATCCAACTTCACATTGATGGATTCTAAACATTTAAACGTACTCGTTTTACATTTTCTACAGAGCCTGAGATCCAACATGGCTTTGAAAGAACAAGCTAAATTTGCAGATCAAGTATTGAACAGAGCGAGCTGAATGGTATGGTATGGATTTACTACTGCAGCAGAATTGATTGGTTGAATTGGGTGGATCCACTCTTAAAAGTGGAGCTGGTAGGCTGGAATGGCATGAATCGACTGCTACAAGGCCAGTTAATTAGAATTGTATGTATACAAGGGGAATGCCACTGCCGTTGTTGTTGACAAACTATATTGTTACCGGCTGAACTTTTCTTAAACAAATAAACATGAGAGCGAGTAGCAGGATGCAAAAGTCGTAGTGAATGACTCACTTTTGCTATTTTTTAAAAAACAAGCAGGAGTACCTACCGTACTTATAGTTTAAAAAAACTATTTAGATACCACAGGCATCGGGTGCAAACCACTGAAAACTTTCCTATTTTGCAACTCGAAATGTCTCCTAAGTATCACTTTCTTTTCTTAGTCAGATCATCTACAATCATCAACAACTTGCTCAGAGTGTCATTCATAAAGTTGCTTAATTGCCTTCCGTGCAAGGTTTTGCACGTAATTAAGAGGGATTCTCTGCTAGGCAAGGCACTTTTTCGTGGTGTAGGGAACAGGCAATTTTGACATACATTTCAGAATTGATTTTGATCGACAAATAATTAAAAAGTTTAAATAAATGTTATTAACAACTCATGTCTATTTTAATTACACTATAAAATGAATTCAACATAGGGAAAACAATAAGATACAGTTTATTGCATTCATAACTTGTTCACCATTATTCACATGTTGAGGTCATTCATATTCCTGAAACAAAGGTTAGATTGCCTTTCTGTTCCCATTGTGCACCTTATTTATGATTGACAATTCCTCTGTACAGGTTATTCCTTATATTAAAAAAAATTAACACTTGAAAGTTGCCGGCTCCCCGATGGCTCAACAAGTTTATTCAGTGAATAGATGAGACATACAAACTCGAAAGGCCCCAAGATCGATCTTGGTCTATGCTAACTTAGCTCATCGCAGCTGGGGCATTTAGGGGCATCACATATGACCTCAGAATTCTGTGTTATGAACAGAAAAAATCCAGCAACCCCGGCTTGAACGAATGAGCTTTAATATATAAAAAACGTGGTGGCAGGGGAAGAGCGCGCGCGGGGCGGGGTGGGGTGGGGTGGAGAGCGCGATAGAGGGAAGGAGAGCGAGCAAGGGGGGGGAGGGAGAGAGGGAGGGAGGGAGGGAGAGAGGGAGGGGAGGAAGTGCGACACTGCGCTTGAGAGCAAGAGTGCGCGACACAACTCGTGAGAGCAAGAGCACGCGACCAGAGAGACAACGCGCGAGAGCAAGAGCACACGCAAGGAGAGTGCGTGCATAAAACAGAGAGCATGCAAAACACAGAACACAAGCAAAACTAAGCCAGAGCACAAAATAAGAGAGATAGAGACCAAAACCAAGCAAAGCAGCAACAGCGATAAAGAGAACGAGAGCAAGAAAGAGAAAGAAAGAGAATTAGAATGAAAGAGATAAAGAAAAGGCTGACAAATCGAGCTGTGCTATGATGCCCCACTGTGGTCAAATACCCTTCCAATATTTACTGTCACGGCTCTCTATGAATAATCCATGGAACCATACCCCAATAAGAAGTTGACACCTTCAGGAGAGGTGAATTTAAAAACAAGTTGGCAGTTGCACAACAAAAGAAACTGCACACAATTCTCAGGACGGTTGTCTCCTATAGAAAGTATGGAGTTCTAGAGACCTTAAACCACAGAAAAAGGCTCCACATTTATGAAAAGGTTAAGATAATGCAATACAAAAGAGACTGAAGCTCAAATGGCCTATGTATGCAGTTTGAACCCCCAAGACCAAACTACATCCGGTCATTATTTTATACTGTACTTCATGACATATTACAGGAAGAATGTTAGAGTTTTGGTAGAGCTGGAAAGGGTACACAAAACATTCGCTCAAATGATACCAGCAATGAGAGGTTACAGTTCTGAAAAAAGGCTCAAAAAGTGAGGGCATTTTTCCTGGAACAGAGAAGGTTACAGTTTTCAAAATTACAGAAGATTGAGAGGGCAAATAATGAAAAATTGTTTCCACTGTTTGGCAAATAGGTGGTAGATTCAGAATTATTAGGCAAGCAAAGAGTGAAATTAATAGAATTTTTGTCTTAATAACCACCATGTCCTAAAAGTTAAGACAAAAACTAAATAATCGAAAAGGAAATTACATAGGAACAGGAGTAGGCTATTCAGATCCTCAAGCCTGCTCTGCCATTCAATTAGATAATTGCTGGCCTGTCCCTCAACTCCTTGATCCAAATTATTTGATACCCTTACCCAACAGAAATCTACTGATCTCAGTCTTGAAAGTTTCAACTGACCCAACACCCACAGCCTTTTGTAGGGAGGGGAGGGGGGAGGAGTTCCAGATTTCCACTACCCATTGTGTGAAAAAGTGTTCCCTGATTTCACTCCTGAATGGCCTAGCTCTTGTTTCAAGATTTTGGCCCCCACCAGAGGAAATCGTTTCTCTCTACCTACCCTATTGAATCCCTTCTAAACTCAAGGGAATACAAATTAAGTTTCTGCAACCTTCCCACATAATTTAACCCTTCAAGCCCCAATATAATTCTGGTGAATCTGTGCAGTACCTCCTCCAAGACCAAGACATCTTTCCTGAGATGCTTTGCCCAAAATTGAATGCAATACTACACAGATTTAAGGGGATCGGCAAAAGAGCCAGAGGCATCAAGAGGAAACTTTTTTTTTTACACAGCGAGTTGTAATGATCTGGAATACACTGCCTGAAAGGGTGGTGGAAGCAGATTCAATAGCAACTTTCAAAAGTGAATTTGATAAATACTTGAAGGGAAAAAATGTACAGGGCTATGGGGAAAGAGCAGGGGAATGGGACTAATTCAATAGCTCTTTCAAAGAGCCAGCACAAGCACGATGGGCTGAATGACCTCCTCCTGTGTATCTACTATGATAATCTGGATAGGGTCTGACCACGGCTCACTACAACTGATGCATAACTTCCTCCCCTTGAGATAAAAGCTAACATTCCATTAGCCTTTTTGATTACCTTTTATACCTGCGCACTAGCTTGGTTAAGTATTCAAGGAGGAAAAATATCAAAGGGTATGGGGGCAGGGAGGGAAAGCAGGATTAGAATGGACAGCTCACATTGAAGGGTCAGGACTATTATAGGCACAATGGGCCAAATGGCCTTCACACAGAGACAAACGCAAAAATTACAATGTAGAGTTAAACATACGCAACGCAAAATTACAACACACCTTACCTGTGCTAGTTCTGAACATAATGTATGTGTATATATTATGTTATATGTAGGATCCACCAGGCTGAAAGGAAGTCTCTCATTCATGAAACTGTCCCACATTACTAATGGGTACTGCCACGATGTTGTTGTAAATTCTTTAGATCCAGTGTAATTCTCAATCCAGCAACAGATATATTATTTTAGGACCAATGAAGGAAGCTTCCTGCTGCTGAGTAAAGCGAGCATAGAATGCAAGTAAACATTAATGATCAATGGTTTATATGCGCCTGTCCCAATCAAAGCCCAAGACGGTCTGGAAATAAAGCTTCAGTGTTGGCACTAGGATTTCAGTAAAGCATAATGGCGAGCATGTGAATCTTTCACACGCTGTCCCCATAAACTGGGAAAAACTCCTAGGAACACAATTACAGACTTTGTCCTTCCAAACTTTGGATAGTCTCTGGAAAGAGCTTTGTGAGCTGTCTAAGAGTAGGATAAAATAGTGATATTTGCAGGTTGGTCTCTGGTGATGGTAGTGATGATTGTGATGAATTAAGTGTGTTACATAACATGGCTGATGTGTTGTTTTTCCTATGGCATATTGGTTACAAATACGCTTAGTGACAACTTTAAGGCTTCTCGGTCCAAATTATGCTCAGGTCCATCACTTGTGGGCTTCTGTTATACTCTTGACAATTACCAGCAATTAAATTACATTGACTGAAGATTGAGAAAGATATTGTGATGGCAATAGTGCAGAATGCATCATTACAGGAGTCCCAGGACAGCATTGGAGAGAATAAAGAGGCTGCTATATCTGCACATATTCTCAATAACGGTGGCAATTTCAGGGTGCTTTTGTTACACAAAGACAGCAAAACTCACTTGTGCTTGTTGCATTTTATAAGTTATGAACCTTTCACGCTCATGACAATGACAATTAATAGATTCCCTGTGTTTTAAATATTTACAAAGTAACTGTTTTTCATCTCACTCATACTTTGCTAGCTCCTTACATACCCTATCATTTCTGTCAGCCAGGATTCGCATTTTCATTACATTTAGCTAATAACCAATACCACGTAATTATAGTGAACTCCAATTGGCCTCATCCATGTTCTTGCTGCAACTTTGACAAAGTAAATGAAATTCAATCACTTCAGAAATTTAATGTGAGGATAACATTTTGCAGCAGCTGTTGCATTGTTTTAATTAACCTCTTATAATATAAAAATATATAAGATAAAAATTGCTGAGGGAGATAGTGAATGGGTGACCAACAGACAGAGGAAGAGTAGGAAGGCAGTGCAGGGGTCCCCTGCGGTCATCTCCCTCCAAAACAGGTATACCGTTTTGGATACTGTTGGGGGAGATGGCTCACCAGGGGAAGGTGACAGCGGCCAGGTGCATGGCACCGTGGCTGGCTCTGCTGCACAGGAGGGCAGGAAAAAGAGTGGCAGAGCTATAGTGATAGGGGACTCGATTGTAAGGGGAATAGACAGGCGTTTCTGCGGACGCAACCGAGACTCTAGGATGGTATGTTGCCTCCCTGGTGCAAGGGTCAGGGATGTCTCAGAGCGGCTGCAGGACATTCTGGAGGGGGAGGGTGAACAGCCAGTTGTCGTGGTGTATATAGGTACCAACGATATAGGTAAAAAACAGGATGAGGTCCTACAAGCTGAATTTAGGGAGTTAGGAGTTAAACTAAAAAGTAGGACCTCAAAGGTAGTAATCTCAGGATTGCTACCAGTGCCACGGGCTAGTCAGAGTAGGAATGACAGGATAGCTAGGGCGAAAACGTGGCTTGAGAGATGGTGCAAGAGGGAGGGATTCAAATTCCTGGGCCATTGGAACCGGTTCTGGGGGAGGTGGGACCAGTACAAATTGGACAGTCTGCATCTGGGCAGGACTGGAACCAATGTCCTAGGGGGAGTGTTTGCTGGTGCTGTTGGGGAGGGTTTAATCTAATGTGGCAGGGGGATGGGAACCGATGCAGGAAGTCAGTGGGAAGTAAAGTGGTGACAGAAACAAAAGGCAGTAAGGGAGAGTGTACAAAACATGACCGGACAGATGGTCTGAGAAAGCAGGGCAAAGACCAAGGGAAGTCTAGATTAAACTGCATTTATTTCAATGCAAGAAGTCTGATGGGCAAGGCAGATGAACTCAGGGCATGGATAGGTACATGGGACTGGGATGTTATAGTTATTACTGAAACATGGCTAAGGGAGGGGCAGGACTGGCAGCTCAATGTTCCAGGGTACAGATGCTATAGGAAAGATAGAGCAGGAGGTAAGAGAGGAGGGGGAGTTGTGTTCTTGATTAGGGAGAACATCACAGCAGTAGTGAGAGGGGATATATCCGAGGGTTCGCCCACGGAGTCTATATGGGTAGAACTGAAAAATAAGAAGGGAGAGATCACTTTGATAGGATTGTACTACAGACCCTCAAATAGTCAACGGGAAATTGAGGAGCAAATATGTAAGGAGATTACAGACAGCTGCAAGAAAAATAGGGTGGTAATTGTAGGGGACTTTAACTTTCCCAACATTGACTGGGACAGCCATAGCATTAGGGGCTTGGATGGAGAGAAATTTGTTGAGTGTATTCAGGAGGAATTTCTCATTCAGTATGTGGATGGCCCGACTAGAGAGGGGGCAAAACTTGACCTCCTCTTGGGAAACAAGGAAGGGCAGGTGACAGAAGTGTTAGTGAGGGATCACTTTGGGACCAGTGATCATAATTCCATTAGTTTTAAGATAGCTATGGAGAATGATAGGTCTGGCCCAAAAGTTAAAATTCTAAATTGGGGAAAGGCCAATTTTGATGGTATTAGACAGGAACTTTCAGAAGTTGATTGGGAGAGTCTGTTGGCAGGCAAAGGGACGTCTGGTAAGTGGGAGGCTTTCAAAAGTGTGTTAACCAGGGTTCAGGGTAAGCACATTCCTTATAAAGTGAAGGGCAAGGCTGGTAGAAGTAGGGAACCTTGGATGACTCGGGAGATTGAGGCCCTCGTCAAAAAGAAGAAGGAGGCATATGACATGCATAGGCAGCTGGGATCAAGTAGATTACTTGAAGAGTATAGTGATTGCCGGAGTGGAGTTAAGAGAGAAATCAGGAGGGCAAAAAGGGGACATGAGATTGCTTTGGCAGATAAGGCAAAGGAGAATCCAAAGAGCTTCTACAAATACATAAAGGGCAAAAGAGTAACTAGGGAGAGAGTAGGGCCTCTTAAGGATCAACAAGGTCATCTATGTGCGGAACCACAAGAGATGGGTGAGATCCTAAATGAATATTTCACATCGGTATTTACGGTTGAGAAAGGCATGGATGTTAGGGAACTTGGGGAAATAAATAGTGATATCTTGAGGAGTGTACATATTACAGAGAGAGAGGTGCTGGAAGTCTTAACGCACATCAAGGTAGATAAATCTCCGGGACCTGATGAAATGTATCCCAGGACGTTATGGGAGGTTAGGGAGGAAATTGCGGGTCCCCTAGCAGAGATATATGAATCATCGACAGCTACAGGTGAGGTGCCTGAAGATTGGAGGGTAGCAAATGTTGTGCCTTTGTTTAAGAAGGGCGGCAGGGAAAAGCCTGGGAACTACAGACCGGTGAGCCTGACATCTGTAGTGGGTAAGTTGTTCGAGGGTATTCTGAGAGACAGGATCTACGGGCATTTGGAGAGGCAGGGACTAATTAGGAACAGTCAGCATGGTTTTGTGAGAGGAAAATCATGTCTCACGAATTTGATTGAGTTTTTTGAAGGGGTAACCAAGAAGATGGATGAGGGCTGTGCAGTAGACATGGTCTACATGGACTTCAGCAAAGCCTTTGACAAGGTATCGCATGGTAGGTTGTTATCTCGGATTGCAACGGGATCTTGATAAATTGGGCCAGTGGGCCGATGAATGGCAGATGGAGTTTAATTTAGATAAATGTGAGGTGATGCATTTGGTAGATCGAATCGGGCCAGGACCTACTCCGTTAATGGTAGGGCGTTGGGGAGAGTTATAGAACAAAGAGATCTCGGAGTACAGGTTCATAGCTCCTTGAAAGTGGAGTCACAGGTGGATAGGGTGGTGAGGAAGGCATTCGGCATGCTTGGTTTCATTGGTCAGAACATTGAATACAGGAGTTGGGATGTCTTGTTGAAGTTGTACAAGACATTAGTAAGGCCACACTTGCAATACTGTGTACAGTTCTGGTCACCCTATTATAGAAAGGATATTATTAAACTAGAAAGAGTGCAGAAAAGATTTACTAGGATGCTACCGGGACTTGATGGTTTGAGGTTAGATAGACTGGGACTTTTTTCCCTGGAGAGTAGGAGGTTAAGGGGTGATCTTATAGAAGTCTATAAAATAATGAGGGGCATAGATAAGGTAGATCGTCAAAATCTTTTCCCAAAGGTAGGGGAGTCTATAACGAGGGGACATAGATTTAAGGTGAGAGGGGAGAGATACAAAAGGGACCAGAGGGGCAATTTTTTCACTCAAAGGATGGTGAGTGTCTGGAACGAGCTGCCAGAGGCAGTAGTAGAGGCGGGTACAATTTTGTCTTTTAATAAGCATTTGGACAGTTACACGGGTAAGATGGGTATAGAGGGATATGGGCCAAGTGCAGGCAATTGGGACTAGCTTAGTGGTATAAACTGGGCGACATGGACATGTTGGGCCGAAGGGCCTGTTTCCATGTTGTAAACTTCTATGATTCTATGATTCTAAATATAGGGAGATACAGCTCTAACAAATAATAGATTCCCACACACTACACAACAGTGCAATTACAGCAACACACTTCAATGGTTTGTCACACCCGGAAGGAATAGTCTGCAAAATCTTGGTTGGATAAGCGCACACTTCGACTAGATCTAAATTGGTTACATTTTGCAAAATCTCCAATTTATAATGTGCGCCAATCCAAAGTGTGATTTCAAACTTTGAAGCTGTATCATCTTCAAACTGAAATCTCGTTGTCTTTATCCAATAATTACCAGATTTTTCAAAATATTGCATCAGAATACTTAAAATTAGGATATTTGCAAAGCCAATAAAGGTGGTAGGTGAACTACCGTACTCCATCAGGGAACATGAACATGTGAATTAAAACTGTTTGGGACTAAACATGTAACTGTTATGACCTATTCCCCTCCCCAGACTACTTATGGACAAATACATAGGCCCCAATATTAGCAGGGAGATGGGAACGGAGAGGGGGGTGATTTTGGGCGACGAACGCGCAACATCGCGGGACGTGGTTCAACGAGAATGCCTGATTATCATTTTACTTCTGGGTTTCACATCTCCACTGCGCATGAGCAGGCATGACACGGACCTACGTGACGCCATTTTCCCTCGACCATTTAAAGGCCGAGTTCAGAGATGAAACGGAGGAGGTGGTTCGGAGCCTGAAAGGTAGTGGATTGAAAGGAGAACATTGAGGTGGCTGGAAGGAGAGCAAGGCTGCGCCCAGCTTCACTGAGTCGTCCCTGGATGTTCTGCTGGGTGCAGTAAGGGCCAAGAGGGGGCCATTTCCCAGTAATAGGAAAAAGAATCCTGCTGCCACCACAAAGAAGGCCTGTCTGGAGGAGGTACAGGAGGTGAGCAGCAGGAGTGTTACCATGAGGTCATGGATCCAGTGCCGCAAACGTTTCAATTACATGACCAGGTCCAGAAAGGTGAGCAACTTCAGAGATGCACCTACATTCGTACTCCATTCACAGCATTTCTCACACCCACTTCACTTTCATTATAGGAACATAGAAACAGGAGTCGGCCATTCAGCCCCTCAAGCCTATTCCGCCATTCACTGAGATCACGGCTGATCTGTATCCTAACACCATTTACCCGCCTTGGCTCCATATCCCCTAACACCCTTGAGTAGCAAAAATCTATCAACCTCAGATTTAAAATTATTAACTGAGCTAGCATCTACTGCTTTTTGTGGGAGTTTTCCTCACTTCTACCACCCTTTGCCTGAAAAATTGTTTCCGAACTTCTCTCCTGAATGGCCTGGCTCTGATTTTAAGGTTAAGTCCCCTTGTCCTAGAATTCCCCGCCAGTGGAAAAAGTTTCTACCTACCCTATCATTTCCTTTCAAAATCCTAAAAACCTCAATCAAATTAACCTTCCATATTCCAGGGAATACAAGCCTGGTTTATGTAATCTCTCCTCATAAATTAATTTGGAGCCTTCGTAACATTCTGGTGAATCTGCGCTGCACTCCTTCAAAGGGCATCCTTTCTATGGTGCAGTGCCCAGAACTGTACACAATATTCCAGATGTGGCCTAGCCAGGGTTTTGTATAGCTGTTGCAAAACCTCCTCCCCTTTATATTTTAGCCCTGTAGATATAAAGGCTTTTTGACTATTTTTCATACCTGACTATTTTTCATAGCTGACCACTACATTTTAGTGATCTGTGTACATGGACCCCTAAATCTCTTTGGACCTCCACTGTGCCAGCTTTCCATCATTTAAAAAATACTCGGATCTATCCTTTTTTGGTCCAAAATGGATGACCACACTTACTTGCGTTGAAATCCATCTGCCACAGTTTTGCCCACTCACTTAATCTATCAATGTCTCTTTGTAATTTTATGCTCCCGTCTACTCTACTTACTATGCCACCAATCTTTGTCATCAGCAAACTTGGATATATGGCTAAATATATCTAACAATTCCGTTTAAATACACATCCTCACTCCCCTATGTCCCCTTTCCTCCATCCACCACTGCCAGTCACCCCAATCCTCATGAAATCTGATAGCACCTCATTCAGCTCCCCCGATTCTCAGCACATATCCTCAAATGGCACAGTCAACATGTTCCTCAAATGCATGCACACGTGCCTCAGAGCCACTCATAAATCTATTGTGCCACCCCTGCAGGAAAAGAGAGTGCAGAATGCCAAGGAGAGTGCAAGGACCGGAGGCGGAGTCCCCCAATTCACTGAGCTTTACCCAAAGGAGGCAGCAGCGGGTCTGGAAATAAGCGGCATCTTTGCCTCCCTAAGCATCAGAGTTGCTGAGATTAGTTGTCCATTGGAGCAGGGTGACAGTATTAATACCTCAGATACACATCTCCTACAAGACAAAGTCATCTTGAGTTGACTTCAGCACTTGATCCATTATGATCACTTCAATCGTGTGTTTTTCAACATTTTTGAAGTTCCATGACTGAATTTTATCCACCTCTTCTCTCCTCCAGGGCCATCACATGAAAAACAGGTGCCTCTGCCAGGAGAGGACAAAGACTCCTCAGAGGAGCTCACTTCTGCTGAAAGCCCATTGTCACAGGAGACATACACTGCAGGCAGATACGAGCACATCAGCAGGGCCTGTTAGACAGTTAGGTGGGATCTCGCCTGATCGCATGGCATAAATTAGCACGAGCAGAGAGTGGTAGCAGGGACAGCTATGGAAAGTCCACGTCGGAGGGCGCCGTCCTGTCCAAGTTCTGTTCAGCTTGACAGAGATGCTGAACCTGAGGAGCCATCAATTAAAAGGACAATGCTAGAGGCTCAGCAGCAACTGTGCGAGGTACTGGCAGTCCTGCCAGACACACACTCTACAATGGCACAGAGGATGGAGGAGTCCAGCTCGAACATTTCTGGAGTGATATCACAGGGCCTTTCAACCATACAATCTTCTACTGAGAGTCTATAAAAGTTGAGTCCCTGCAGACCCAGGCAACGGCCTTGCAAACTATGGCCACCAATATTTCTACCGGCTTCCAAATGCTGGCAGATAGGTTAGACATGGGCTTACAAGCCATCACTGATCTCCTCCAAGCTGCTCTCCCACAGAGAGGCAGGAATGATGTGCCGCTTGCCCAGGGAGGGAGGATGGTGATTAGGGAAAGAAAAGTGCGTAGTCTTCTCAAAGCTCACCAGTTTCCCGCCTCAACCAGTACCCAACATGCTGCCTCCTCTCCCGCTGGCCCAGTCAGCCTCTGCACAGGTACAGGTGGAGCAGTAGTTGGCGGGGTCCTCATGGGCTCCAACACCCAGAGGTTGTCGGCCGTAAGCACCTCAAAAGACAGAGCAAGTAACAAAGCAGCCTGCCTCTATCTCTGCTGAAGCCACAGGAGCAGCACGACGTAGAAATGCCAGAGATAGGAAAAGAAAGGCTGTGTAGTTCACCAAGGGTAAGCACATGGGTGTTTTTTATATTTGTTATTTATATTTATTTGTTGGATCACATTAAATTTATAAATTCTCATCACTTTCCCGTGTGCCCCATTATTGAACGGCGAGTGCCCATTCTGCTTGTGTAAGTTGGGGGGGGTGAGGAGGATGTTATCTTGACACTGGTCCAGTGTGAGTGACTAACTGAACCTTCGAGCTATCCCTGGCCCAGCAATGTGATTGGCTGGTCTTGCGTTGGGCATCCCATCATCCTCCTCACCACTGTGATCCTCATCAGATGAGGAGTCCTGAGTAGCTTCTTCCTCCTGGACCTCTAGTCCTCACTGCTATTGTGCAGAACATGGCACAGCACGATCATCCTCGAGACCCTCGCTGGTGAGTACACAAGGGCGCCTCCAGACACCTGAAATGCAACTTGAGCATGCTAATAGTTTGCTCGATGACACATCTGATTGTCATATGGCTCGAGTTGTACTGCTCCTGATGTTCATTGGTGGGGTTCCTCAGAGGTGTCATCAGCCAGGTTTGAAGGGGGTATCCTTTGTCGTCAAGCAGCCAACCTTTAAGGTTCGTTCCGAGTTGGATCATGTTGGACTGCCACAGTATGAAAACATCATGGCAGCTCCCAAGGAATCTGGCGCAGACTTGCAAAACCTTTTTTGTGGTCGCAAACCAGCTGCATATTGATGCCGGAGACAAAGAAATTGAGGGTTGTGGTGACTTTCACAGCCACTGGTAACGTGTGGCCACCAGGTTTAGCATGCAGTTGTCTGAGGCCACCTGTCATGACAATCTCAGCCTTCGGAAGCACTGCTCCTACGACAGGTCAAGGCGGTGTTAGGTGGGTAGGGTCTTCCGTGAGCTCGTCCCCTCTGTTGCTCCCTCTGCATCACGTCTTACTACTGCTGATCCTCATTCTCCTCCTCTTTCTCAGTTCAATCAAGAGCAGCCAAGGCACCACCCATTATGAGCTTCTCCCTCTGAACAACTCAAAACTCTCCCAATAACTCTCTCACACCAATTACTCTTGCCAATCTGTATCCCAGAAGGATCTGAGAAAGGACCTTCCCTGAGAAAGGAGTGCTGAACCTTTATTCACATCAGGCCTCCTGACCTTTAACCACCCCAATAAAGTGGCAAACAATCTCACCAGTGATTTTCCTGACCCTCGGGAAACCCGCACTCTGCGCAAGTTAAATTCAATTTGGGATCCCAATTGCATTATAGGACCCCGATTTAAATATGTTAATGAGCTACCCACCTCTCCAAGCAGGTCACTCGGCCACCCTGATATCCGTTGCCATAAAAATGGCGGCAGACGCGTACGCAGCAGGTTGGGGTCAGGTTATGTGATTTTGACATTTTAAACTCACACCCAGTCATGGGGGGATTAACCTCGAGGCCATACTAACTATTATATCACTACAATTTTTTTTTATTAGCAAACTTTTGACAGAACAGCAATTGCTTGTGAAAACAGGGGGATTTCACCTCTCTTTAGCCCAAAGTGAATCAATGCAATTCCACTAAATGGTGAATTTCTCAATTTAGTTCAAAACTCAAATCTAATTATTTAATACTTCTGGCTTCTTTTCTTACTACCTTACTTACCTTTCAAAATACTGAAAGCACAAATTTCTCCAGCTCCCATATTTTAAGGAATTAAAAACTGTGGGGACCAGATCTGCTCTTTAAACGGCAAATTCATAACCAAAGTGACATCTGGAAACACGTCACAAATATCTAGTCTGGTGAGATTGATCCAGTGATGTTTTACACCTGTGGGCTGACAGTTGGTTAATTACATATTCATAGTATCATAGTAGGTACAGCACAGGAGGAGGCCATTCACCCCATCGTACCTGTGCCGGCTCTTTGAAAGAACTATTGAATTAGTCCCATTCCATTGTTCTTTCCCCATAGCCCTGTAAATTTTTTCCCTTCAAGTATTTATCCAAATCCCTTTTGAAAGTTACGATCGAATCTGCTTCCACCACCATTTCAGGCAGTACATTCCAGATGTGTAAAAAAATGTTTCCTCATGTCGCCTTTGGCTCTTTTGCCAATCACCTTAAATCTGTGTCCTCTGGTTACTGACCCTTCTGTCACTGGAAACAGTTTCTCTTTATTTACTCTGTCAAGACCGTTCATGATTTTGAACACCTCTATCAAATCTCCCCTTAACCTTCTCTGTTCAAAGGAGTACAAACCCAGCTTCTCAATTCTCTCCACATAACGGAAGTCCCTCATCCCTGGCATCATTCTAGTAAATCTCTTCTGCATCCTCGCTAAGGCCTTGACTAAAGTGTCCAGAATTGAACACAGTACTCCAGCTGAGGCCTAATCAGTGTTTTATAAAGGTTTAAGCATAACATCCTTACTTTTGTACTCTATGCTTCTATTAATAAAGATGTGGAGATGCCGGTGATGGACTGGGGTTGACAATTGTAAACAATTTTACAACACCAAGTTATAGTCCAGCAATTTTATTTTAAATTCACAAGCTTTCGGAGGCTACCTCCTTCCTCAGGTGAACGATGCGGAAATGAAGTCCTCGAAATGAAGTCGCATTTATAATTCACAGAACACCAGCATTGTTCTGTGAATTATAAATGCGACTTCATTTCGAGGACTTCATTTCCGCATCGTTCACCTGAGGAAGGAGGTAGCCTCCGAAAGCTTGTGAATTTAAAATAAAATTGCTGGACTATAACTTGGTGTTGTAAAATCTATTAATAAAGCCCAGGATCCCATATGCTTTCTTAACAGACTTCTCAACTTGTCCTAACACCTTCAAAGATTTGTGCAGGTGTACCCCCAGGTCTCTCTGTTCCTTCATCCCCTTTAAAATTGTACTATTTAGTTTATATTACCTCTCCTCATCTTCCTACCAAAATGTATCACTTCATACTTCTCTGCATTAAATCTCGTCTGCCATACGTGTGCCCATTTCATTGGTCCACGTCCTCCTGAAGTCTGTTACTATCCTCCACATTGTTTACTACATTTCCGAGTTTCGTGTCATCTGCAAACTTTGAAATTTATACCCTCTATACCCAAGTCCAAGTCATTAGTGTAAATCAAAAGGAGCAGTGATCCTAATACTGACCTCTGGAGACCAGTGTATAGGCCACTCCAGTCTGAAAAACAACCGTTCACCACCATTCTCTGCTTTCTGTCGCTTAGCCGATTTTGTATCCTCGCTGCCACTGTCCCTTTAATCCTATGGGCTTTAATTTTTCTAACAAGTCAATTATGTGGCACTTTATCAAATGCGTTTTGAAAGTCCATATACACATCAACCACACTACCTCATCAACAGTCTCCGTTACTTCATCAAAGAACTCAACCATGTTAGTCAAACACGATTTTCCTTTAACAAATCCATGCTGACTTTCATTTATTAGCCCTAACTTTTACAGGTGCCAAATAATTTTGTCCTGGATTATTGCCTCTAAAAGTTTTCCCACAACCAATGTTAGGTTGACTGGCCTGTAATTTACAGGTTTATCTCTCTCCCCTTTTTTGAATAGGGGTGTAAGATTTGCAATCCTCCAGCACTGTCCCGATATCTAAAGAGGATTGGAAGAGCCTCTGCAAATTCCACCCTTACTTCCTTCAGTAACCTAGGATGCATCATTTTATTATAACATTAAGGTACTGACTGTACAGACTGCAACAACATTTGATCCATCAAATCAAAGACACCCGGAGAAAGGGGGAAGGTCCTGTTTACAACTAGGACATATCTCTTCCAATCGCTGCCATTCCTATGTAACCCAAATTCTCTCTACATCTATTCACACGCACATTTTGGCTGTAACTTTTGACCTGAGCCAATTACTTCTATCTCCCTTTTTTTCTTGACCCCTTTTGTTATCTTCTGTCCTCTCTCATAATCCTGCCACCTTTGATTTCTCTCTTCTCAGGTACTTTGTCCCCTCTCCCATCCCTAGCCCAACCCATCACTATTCTTCTGTCATCCTACTCTCCTAATACTGTTCCAGGCTTGAATAACCTTGAATAAGCCCAAGGCTACCCTTTGTGCCTCGCTTGGCATTCTGCGAAGGGCCCATCGAGGAATCCATTCCTGCCTCCTTACAAGCAGCAAGCCCAGCTGCCCCATCCTCCTCTCTCGCCAATCTTCCTGCCCAGTGCGCCAGTAGGGGCCAACATTGCTAACCTCCTTCTCATCTCACTAACCTTGGAATCTGCCAGCGGATCAATCACTGCCCAGTCGCATTTCCTTCCAGAATATGTGCTAAAAATTGATAGAGGAGATAAGAGAAAGGCTGACTATACTTAAAGTAGATAAGTCACCTGGTCTGGATGGGATAAATCCTAGGTTGCTGAGGGAAGTAAGGGTGGAAATTGCAGAGGTGTTGGCCATAATCTTCCAACCCTCCTCAGATATGGGATTGGTGCCAGAGGACTGGGGAATTACAAATGTTACACCCTTGTTCAAAAAAGGGTGTAAGGATAAACCCGGCAACTACAGGCCAGTCAGTTTAACCTCGGTGGTGGGGAAGCTTTTAGAAACGATAATCCGGGGAAGAAAAAGTCACTTGGACAAGTGTGGATTAATAAAGGAAAGCCAGCATGGTTTTGTTAAAGTCAAATCGTGTTTAACTAACTTGATTGAATTTTTTTGTTGAGGTAACAGAGAGAGTTGACGAGGGCAATGTGGTTAATGTGTATATGGACTTTCAAAAGGCATTTGATAAAGTGCCACATAATAAGTTTGTCAGCAAAACTGAAGCCCCTGGAACAAAAGGGGCAGTGGCAGCATGGATACGAAATTGGCGAAGTGACCGGAAACCGAGAATAGTGGTGAACGGTTGTTTTTTGGACGGGAGGGAGGCATACAGTGGTGTTCCCCGGGGGTTGATACTAGGACCACTGCTTTTTTTGATATATATTAATGACCTCGATGTACAGGGCACAATTTCAAAATTTGAAGATGACACAACACTTGGAAGTGTAGCAAACAATGAGGAGGATAGTAATAGACTTTAAGAGGACATAGGCAGGCTGGTGGAACGGGCCGACACATGGCAGATGAAATTTAACGCCTCGAAGTGATACATTTTGACAGGAAGAATGAGGAGAGGCAATATAAACTAAATGGTACAATTCTAAAGGGGATGCAGGAACAGAGAGATCTGGGGAAGGTGGCAGGACAGGTTGAGAAAGCGGTTAAATAAGCATACAGGATCCTGGGCTTTATAAATAGAGGCATTGAGTACAAAAGCAAGGGAGTTATGTTGAACCTTTACAAAACACTGGTGCGGCCACAACTGCAGTAGCGTGTTCAATTCTGGGCACCGCACTTTAGGTAGGATGTGGAGGCCTTAGAGAGGGTGCAGAAAAGATTTATTAGAATGGTTCCAGGGATGAGGGACTTCAGTTATGTGGATAGACTGGAGAAGCTGGGATGCTCCTGCTTAGAGCAGAGAAGGTTGACAGGAGATTTGACAGAAGTATTCAAAATCATGAAGGGTTTAGATAAAGTATATAAAGAGAAACTGTTCCCATTGGCAGAAGGGTCAAGAACCAGAGGACACAGATTTAAAATGATTGGCAAAAGAACCAAAAGCGACATGAGGAAAAACGTTTTTATGCAGCAAGTAGTTATGATCTGGAATGCACTGCCTGAAAGGGTGGTGGACGCAGATTCAACCGTGGCTTTCAAAAAGGAATTGGATAAATACCTGAAGGGAAAAAATTTGCAGGGCTACAGGGAAGAGCGGGGGAATGGGATTAACTGGATTGCTCTTACAAAGAGCTGGCATGGGCTCAATGAGCCAAATGGCCTCCTTCTGTGCTGTAACCATTCTACGTCCATTCACTCAAAGCGGTGAGAGTAGAGACCCCGAGTATAAAGCGGTGAGAGCGAGACCCAAGAGTATAAAGCGGTGAGAGTGGAGACTCGAGAGTATAAAGAGAGCTCGGCGAGGGCGGAGACCCGAGAGTATAAAGCAGTGAGAGCATAAAACGACAAGAACGGAGACTTAGATAAACTCAGGGAAAAATCTGAATAAGCGACGTCAAAATCAGCGTGGAGCGAGAGAAGTGGCAGAACCTGAGGAATTTAAGTACAAGTGTCTAATTTACTTACACGATCTAATTTTAACTATAAACTAATCTATGTTGTTCAAAAGAGGGTGCAAGGATAAACCCAGCAACTATAGGCCAGTCAGTTTAACCTCAGTGGTGGGGAAACTTTTAGAAACGATAATCTGGGACGGGGAGAGAGGAACTAAAAACAATCACTATCACTAGAGAAAAAGTAACAGGTAAACTAATGGGTCTAAAGGCTGACAAATCCCCTGGACCTGATGGCTTGCATCCAAGGGTCTTAAAGGAAGAGGCTACAGAGATAGTGGCTGCATTGGTTATAATCTTCCAGAATTCACGAAATTCTGGAAAGGTCCCAGCGGATTGGAAACCGTAAACGTAACACCCCTATTCAAGAAGGGAGTGAGACAGAAAGCAGGTTAGCCTAACATCTGTCATTGGGAAAATGCTAGAATCCATTATTAAGGAAGTAGTAGCAGGACATTTGGAGACTCATAATACAATCAAGGAGAGTCAACATGGTTTTATGAAGGGGAAATCGTGTCTGACAAATTTATTAGAGTTCTTTGAGGAAGTAACGGGCAGGGTGGATAAAGGGGAACCAATGGATCCAGTATATTTGGATTTCCAAAAGGCATTCGATAAGGTGCCACATAAAAGATTACTGCACAAGATAAGAGCTCATGGTGTTGGGGGTAATATACTGGCATGGATAGAGGAGTGGCTAACGAACAGAAAACAAAGTCAAGATAAAAGGGTCATTTTCAAAATGGCAATCTGTAACTAGTGGGGTGCCGCAGGAATCAGTGCTGGGGCCTCAACTACTTACAATATATATCAATGACTTGGATGAAGGAACAGAGCGTCTTGTAGCCAAATTTGCTGCTGATACAAAGATAGGTGGAAAAGCAAGTTGCGATGAGGACACAAAGTGTCTGCAAAGGGATAGTGATAGGTTAAGTGAATGGGCAAAAATTTGGCAGATGGAATATAATGTGGGAAAATGTGAAGTCATCCACTTTGGGAGGAAAAATAAAAAAGCAAAATATTATTTGAATGGAGAAATACTACAAAATGCTGCGGGACAGAGGGATCTGGGTGTCCTCGTACATGAAACACAAGAAGTCAACATACAGGTGAGCAGGTAATCCGGAAGCCACCGGAATATTGGCCTTTATTTCTAGGGGGATGGAGTATAAAAGCAGGGAAGTCATGCTACAACTGTACGGGGTGCTGGTGAGACCACACCTGGAGTACTGCGTACAGTTCTGGTACCCTTATTTAAGGAAGGACATACTTGCATTGGAGGCAGTTCAGAGAAGGTTCACTAGGTTGATTCTGGGTATGGAAGGTTTGTCTTATGAGGAAAGATCTATACTCATTGGAGTTTAGAAGAATGAGAGGAGATCTTTTTGAAACATACAAGATTCTGAGGGGACTCGAGAGGGTAGATGCTGAGAGGATGTTACCACTCATGGGGGAATCTAAAACAAGGGGGCATAGTCTCAGAATAAGGGGTCGCCCATTTAAAATGGAAATGAGGAGGAATTTCTTCTCCCAGAGGGTCGTGAATCTTTGGAATTCCTTACCCCAAAAAGCTGTGGAGGCTGAGTCATTGAATACATTCAAGGCTGAGTTAGACAAATTTTTGATCAGCAAGGGAGTGAAAGGATATGGGGAAAAGGCAGGAAAGTGGAGTCGAGGTAAAAGTCAGATCAGCCATGATCTCATTGAATGGCGGAGCAGGCTTGAGGGGCCGAATGGCCTACTCCTGCTCCTATGTGTTATGGTCTTATGGTCTAATTAACAGTCACTTGGACGAGTGTGGATTGACTAGGGAAAGCCAGCACGGATTTGTAAAAAGCAAATCATATTTAACTAACCTGATAGAATTTTTTGATGAAGTAGCAGAGAGGGTAGATGAGGGCAATGCAGTTGATGAGGTGTATATGGACTTTCAAAAGGCATTTGATAAAGTGCGCATGGTAGGCTTATGATCAAGAATGCAGCCCATGGAATAAAGGGGTCAGTTGCAACATGGATACAGAATTGGCCAAGGGATAGGAAACAGAGTAGTGGTGAATGGTTGATTTTCAGACTGGAGGGAGGTGTACAGTGGTGTTCCCCAGGGGTTGGTGCTGAGACCACTGCTTTTCTTGATATATATTAATGACTTGGACTTGGGTACACAGGGCACAATTTCAAAATTTGCAGATGACACAAAACTTGAAAGGGTAGTAAACAGTGAGGATATAGACAGGCTGGTGGCACGGGCGGACACGTGGCAGATGAAATACATTGCAGAAAAATGGGAAATGATACATTTCGGTAGAAAGAACGAGGCGAGGCAATATAAACTAGAGGGCAAAACTCGAAAAGGGGTACAGGAACAGCGAGATCTGGGGGTACATGTGCATAAATCGTTGAAGGTGGTAGGGCAGGTTGAGAAAGTGGTTAAAAAAGCATACGGAATCCTGGGCTTTATAAATAGAGGCATAGAGTACAAAAGTATGGAAGTCATGATAAAACACTGGTTCGGCCACAACTGGAGTATTGTGTCCAGTTCTGGGCACCGCACTTCAGGAAAGATGTGAAGGCCTTAGAGAGGGTGCAGAAGAGATTTACCAGAATGATTCCAGGGATGAGGGACTTCAGTTACATGGACAGACTGGAGAAGCTGGGATTGTTCTCCTTGGAACAGAGACGGTTGCGAGGAGATTTGACAGAGGCCTTCAAAATCATGAAGGGTCTAGACAGAGTAGATAGAGAGAAACTGTTCCCATTGGCGAAAGGGTCAAGGACTAGAGGACATAGATTTAAAATGGATGGCGAAAGAACCAAAAGTGACATGAAGAAAAACTTTTTTTTTAAAAAGACAGCAAGTGGTTACGATCTGGAATGCACTGCCCGAGGGGGTGGTGGAGGCAGATTCAATCATGGCCTTCAAAAGGGAACTGGGTAAGTACTTGAAAGGAAAAAATCTGCAGGGCTCCGGGGATAGGGCAGGGGAGAGGGACTAGCTGGAATGCTCTTGCATAGAGCCGGCACAGACTCGGTGGGCCGAATGGCCTCTTTCCGTGCTGTAACCTATGATTGTATCAAATTTAAATAATTAAATAAATTAAAAACCAAGACTAATTAATCTGAAATCAAGCCAAATCTATCTACTAAATATAATCTCAATCTCAAGTAATTCCATTATATCTGGAATTAAATTATTAACAACAAATAAATAAATAAAAACTAGAAATGGCAGTGCAGAATATGTCTCGGGACTGTAATATGTGGGAGTTTGTGGACAGCGAGACTGTCCCAGATTGCCACATCTGCAGGATGGTAAGTGTGGGAGTTCGGTGAAGTGGGGGAAGGAGGTGCTGCTTTGCCTTGCTTTTCCTAACTTTTTCCGCAGAGCAGCAGACGACTGGGGACAGAAGCAGCAGCAGACCTGCAACAAGAGACAACTACTGTGCGACGTCGCAGGTGAAGCAGGAGAGTCCGAGAGGTGAGGACAGTATAAAAGGAGAAACCGAGAGCGGGAGGAGAGTCTGAGAGGTGAACGCAGGCTAAATCTAAGGCAAGTCATGGCAGCAGAGCTCGCACCCATGATATGCTCCTCCTGCACTATGTGGGAAGTCATAAAGACTACCAGTGTCCCTGGCGACCATGTGTGCAGGAAGTGTCCAGCTGCGCTACTGGCAAACCGCATTTCGGAGCTGGAGCTGCGGGTAGATTCACTGTGGAGCATCCGCAATGCTGAGACTATCGTGGATAGCACGTTCAGTGAGGTGGTCACACCACAGGTAAAGATTACGCAGGCAGAAAGGAAATGGGTGACCGCCAGGCAGAGTAAAAGGACCAGGCAGGTAGAGCAGGAGTCCCCTGGGGCCATCTCCCTCTCAAACAGATATTCTGCTTTGGATACTGTTGGGGGAGATGGCTTATCAGGGGAAAGCAGCAAGAGCCAAGTTCGTGGCACCACGGGTGGCTCTGCTGAACAGGAGGGGAGGAAGAAGTGTGGCAGGGCTATAGTGATAGGGGATTCAATTGTAAGGGGAACAGATAGGAGTTTCTGCGGCCGTAAACATGACTCCAGGATGGTATGTTGCCTCCCTGGTGCTAGGGTCAAGGATGTCACGGAATGGCTGCAGGGCATTCTGGAGGGGGAGGGTTAACAGCTAGTAGTCGTGGTCCATATGGGTACCAATGACATCGGTAAAAAAAGGGATGAGGTCCTGCAAGGTGAATTCAACGAGTTAGGAGATAAATTAAAAAGCAGGACTTCAAAGGTAGTGATCTCAGGATTACTACCAGTGCCACGATCTAGTTAGTATAGGAACAGGAGAATAGACAGGATGAATGCGTGGCTGCAGGGATGGTGTAGGAGGGAGGGATTTCGATTCCTGGGACATTGGGACCGGTTTTGGGGAAGGTGGGACCTGTACAAGCGGGACGGGTTACACCCGAGCAGGACCGGGACCAATGTCCTCGCGTGGGTGTTTGCTAGTGCTGTTGGGGAAGGTTTAAACTAGAGTGGCAGGGGGATGGGAACCTGAGCGGGGAGTCAGAAGGGAATAAAGTTGAGAGCAACAAGAGAGGGGAAGACCCAGTGGAAATCTACAATACAAATAGTACAAACAGTTGTTCAAGAACAAGTGAAAGGGAAAAGCGTAGAGCAGTGGAAAGAAAGTGTACTTTAGGCACGACAGATAAAATAAAAACTAGAAGGCGTAAGGCGATTAACCCAGCATCAAAGCTGAAGGTCAGGCTAGGGTGTGTGGCCCAACTAAGAGGTCTACATACAAATGCACGGAGTATAAGGAATAAATTAAATGAACTACAGGTTCAAATTCAAATTGAAGGGTATGACATGATAGCTACTACTGAGACTCGGCTGCAGGGTGGTCAGGATTGGGAACTAATTATACCGGGTTATAAGGTCTACAGGAGAGATAGGGAAAATGGAAGAGGGGGAGGAGTAGCCTTAATGATTAGAGATGAAATCACTTCAATGATAAAGAAGGATATAACGAGAGGTAAGCAGCCAACAGACCCCTTATGGGTTGAATTGAGAAATAGGAAAGGATCGAAGACTATAGTGGGAGTTGTATATAGGAGCCCTGGCAGCAGCTCTGAAGTGCAAGATTGTATAAATGCAGAGATTAGACAAGCATGTAAGAAAGGCATAGTGGTCTTGATGGGGGACTATAACCTTCACATAGATTGGGAAAAGCAGACTAGCAACTGTCAGAAAGGTAATGAATTTATTGAGTGTGTCCGGGATAGTTTTCTGCAGCAGTATGTCCTCGAGGCAACAAGGGGGCAAGCCATACTAGATTTAGTAATGAGTAATGAACCAGATTTAGTTAACGGCTTAACTGTGCGTGAACATCTATCCAATAGCGATCAAAACATGATCGAGTTCAAGGTAGTGTTTGAAAGGGAAAAAAGTGAATCAGCTGCTAAGATTCGAGACTTGAGCAAGGCCGACTTCAATGGGATGAGACAGAGACTGTCCACAGTAAACTGGGCAAATCTGTTAATGGGTAAAACGACTGATGATCAGTGGGAAATGTTTAAAGAAACATTTAACGTGATACAGAATCGGTTTATACCCCTGAGGGGCAAGAACTCTACTTCCCAAAAAAAACAGCCATGGACAACTAAAGAGGTAAGGGACAGTATGAGACATAAGGAAAGGGCATACAAAAAGGCAAAAAATGGCATAGATCCTGGCGAATGGGAAAGATACAAAGATCAACAAAGGGTCACAATACAGATAGTAAGAGCTACAAAAAGAGAGTATGAAAAGAAACTCGCAAGGGATAGCAAAACCAATACAAAGAACTTTTATAGTTATATTAGAAAACGAGGGTGGTCAGGAGCAGTGTTGGCCCCTTAAAAACTGGAAGTGGGGATATTGTCATTGACAATGGGGAAATGGCGGACATGTTGAACAATTACTTTGTGTCAGTATTTACAGTCGAAAAAGAGGATAGCATGCCGAAAATCCCAAGAAAACTTATATTGAATCAGGGACAGGGACTCAATAAAATTAACATAAGTAAAGCAACAGTAATGAAGAAAATAATAGCACTAAAGAGTGACAAATCCCCAGGACCAGATGGCTTCCATCCCAGAGTTTTAAAGGAAGTAGATGAGCACATTGTGGATGCCCTAACTATAATCTTTCAAAGTTCTCTAGATTCAGGAACTGTCCCTCTAGATTGGAAAATTGCACATGTCACTCCGCTTTTTAAGAAAGGAGAGAGAGGGAAACCGGGGAATTATAGACCAGTTAGCCTAACATCTGTTGTGGGGAAAATGCTGGAGTCCATAATTAAGGATAGGGTGACAGAACACCGCGAGAATTTTCAGTTAATCAGAGAGAGCCAGCATGGATTTGTGAAAGGTCGGTCGTGCCTGACAAACCTGATTGAATTTTTTGAAGAGGTGACTAAAGTAGTGGACAGGGGAATGTCAATGGATGTTATTTATATGGACTTCCAAAAGGCATTTGATAAGGTCCCACATAAGAGACTGTTAGCTAAGATAGAAGCCCATGGAATCGAGGGAAAAGTACGGACTTGGTTCGGAAGTTGGCTGAGCGAAAGGCGACAGAGAGTAGGGATAATGGGAAGGTACTCACATTGGCAGGATGTGACTAGTGGAGTCCCGCAGGGATCCGTCTTGGGGCCTCAATTATTCACAATATTTATTAACGACTTAGATGAAGGCATAGAAAGTCTCATATCTAAGTTTGCTGATGACACAAAGATTGGTGGCATTGTAAGCAGTGTAGATGAAAACATAAAATTACAAAGCGATATTGATCGATTTGGTGAATGGAATTCAATGTAGACAAATGTGAGGTCATCCACTTTAGATCAAAAAAGGATAGAACAGGGTACTTTCTAAATGGTAAAAAGTTAAAAACAGTGGATGTCCAAGGGACTTAGGGGTTCAGGTACATAGATCATTGAAGTGTCATGAACAGGTGCAGAAAATAATCAAGAAGGCTAATGGAATGTTGGCCTTTATATCGAGAGGACTAGAGTACAAGGGGGCAGAAGTTATGCTGCAGCTATACAAAACCCTGGTTAGACCGCACCTGGAGTACTGTGAGCAGTTCTGGGCACCGCACCTTCGGAAGGACATATTGGCCTTGGAGGGAGTGCAGCGTAGGTTTACTAGAATGATACCCGGGCTTCAAGGGTTAAGTTACGAGGAGAGATTACACAAATTGTGGTTTTATTCTCTGGAGTTTCGAAGGTTAAGGGGTGATCTGATCGAAGTTTAAAAGATATTAAGGGGAACAGATAGGGTGGATAGAGAGAAACTATTTCCGCTGGTTGGGGACTTTAGGAGTAGAGGGCACAGTCTAAAAATTAGAGCCAGACCTTTCAGGAGCGAGATTAGAAAACATTTCTACACACAAAGGGTGGCAGAAGTTTGGAACTCTCTTCCGCAAATGGCAATTGCTAAATTTAAATCTGAGGTAGGTAGCTTTTTGGCAACCAAAGGTATTAAGGGATATGGGCCAAAGGCAGGTATATGGAGATAGATCACAGATCAGCCATGATCTTATCAAATGGCGGAGCAGGCACGAGGGGCTGAATGGCCTACTCCTATTCCTATGTTCCTATTAAATGTCTCTACCCTGAGACACTCCAGCTCAGAGTTCTTGAGCTTGAGTGAAAGCTGGAGACACTCCGACACACAAGGGAGGGGGAGGAATTTCTGGATGGCTTTCTCCAGCCTACAGAGGAAAGCACAGGTGCAGAAGTGGAGAACGTGACTGTCACTGTTGGTCAACAGGGTAGGGGGAATCGAGAGGAAAAAGTGCCGCAGACACTGATCCTATCTTACAGGTACAACGTACTTGCTATCTGTGACGGTAAGGAGAAATACTGCAGGGAGGACAGCCACAATGCTAACCTAGGCACCGTGGAGCAGAGGGCTGTCCAAAGTGGGGAGGAGCCGAATAGAAACGTAGTAGTTGAACGGGATTCAATAACTGGGCGAGAGATAGCATCCTCTGCAGCCACAATCGAGAGTCCCGAAGGGTGTGTTGCCTACCTAGTGCTTGGGTAAGGGATATCTCTATGTGGCTAGAAAGGAATTTGGATCGGGAGGGGGAAGGTCCAATTGTCGTGGTCCATGTTGGGACCAAAGACATTGGGAAGAAAAGGGACGAGGTCCTGCTGAGGGAGTATCAGGAGTTAAATTAAAATACGGGACCTCACAGGTAGTAATCTCAGGATTATTGCCTGAGCCACTTGCTAATTGGCATAGGGACAAACAGATCAGGAAGGTGAATACATAGCTAAAGGAGTGGCATGGGAAGAAGGGAATTCCAATTCATAGAACACTGGTACCCTAGTACTGGGACAGGAGGGAGCTGTACCGATGGGGCGGGCTGCGCCTGAACCAGGCTGGGACCAAAGTCCTACAGGAAAGGATAAATAGGGTGGTAAAAAGGACTTTAAACCAATAAACAGGGAGTGAGAATTGGAGGGCTCAGTCAGAAGCAGTAGTAAAAATGATAGTTCAAAGATTTAAAACAAGGGATAAGAGCGGAGTTCAGGTCATAAACAGTGATATAAATACTCCACGTGACGGGAACAGTAAAATAACAAAGTATTTCCAGCAGGAGTGACAAATAAGAAACGTGTTAAGTTAAAAGGTGTGAGAAAGGCGGCATCAATGCAGGAGGACAGGTTAGGGTCATTTGCCCAAATAAGAGTTTTATATACTAACACACGGAGTATAAGAAATAAATTAAGTGAATTAGAGGCTTAAATACAGCTTTAATTGTGACATGGTAGCCATTACTGAGACATGACTGCAAGCTGGTCATGATTGGGAGTTAAATATTACAGGTTATATGGTGCTTAGAAAGGATAGGGATACTGGAAGAGGAGGAGAGGTAGCCTTATTGATTAAAGATACTCTTACAACATTAGTAAGCGAGGATATGAGTAAGGGAAAGCAATCAGCAGAGAACTCTATGGTTAGAATTAAGGAATATGAGAGGACTTAAAACTGCAATGGGAGTTGTTTACACGCCTCCTGAGAGCAGCAATGAAGTGACAGATGTATTAATTCAGAGATTAGAGAGGCTTGTAGCAAAAACAGAGTTGTTTTAATAGGAAAGTTTAATTTTCATATAGATTGGAAAGAGCAGAATAGCTCAAGTCAAAAAAAGATAGTGAATTTCTTAAGTGTATTCAAGATAGTTTTCTGGAGCAATATATTGGAGAACCAACAAGGGGGCAGGTCATACTAGATTAATAATGAGTAATGAGCCAGGCTTAGTTAATAATTTAACAGCGATCATAAAATGATCGAATTCAATGTTAAGTTTGAAAAGAAGAAACCTAATGCCATTACTAAGATTCTAGATTTTGGTACGGCTAACTAACAGGATGAGACAGAGACTGACGACAGCAAACTGGTCAAAACTGTTATCGGGTAAAATTACAGATGCACAGTGGGAAGTGTTCAAAAAGGTGTTAATACATGACCAGTATATACCCTAAAGGGGCAAAAGCTCTACTTACCAAATAAAACAGTCATGGTCGACAAAAGATGTGAGAGATAACATAACATAAAGGAAAGAGTTTACAAAAGTGCAAAGGATAGTGTAGCTCCAGAGGACTGGGTGAGATATAAAGAACAGCAAAGGAAGGCAAAAAAGAAAGTAAGAGCTGCAAAAAGGGATACAAAAAGAAACTTGCGAGGGATATAAAGATTAACACAAAAAATTTTTACAATTATATTAGAAGAAAAAGGGTAGTCAAGGGTGTTGTGGGCCCTTTAAAAACAGATGCGGGTAATACTGCAAATGAAAATAAGGAAATGGCAGACTTGTTGAATAATTACTTTGCGTCAGTCTTCACAGTAGAGGAAGAGGATAACATACCTGACGTTTCAGGGAAACTATTAATGAATCAAGGACCTGAACATATTAAAATTAACGTAAGCAAGAAAACAGTATTTGACAAAATAATGGCACTGAAGACTGACAAATCCCAAGGATCTGATGGTTTCCACCCCAGGGTTTTAAAGGAAGTAGGTGAGGAAATTGCAGATGCTTTAGCCATAATCTTCTAAAGCTCTCTGGACTCAGGAATTGTCCCTTTAGACTGGAAAATTGCAAATGTAACTCCATTATTTAAGAAAGGTGAGAGAGAGAAACCAGGAAATTATTGACCTGTTCGTTTAACATCTGTTGTGGGGAGGTTATTAGAATCTACAATTAAAGAACAAAAGAAAGACTTGCATTCACGACCTTAGGACGTCCTAAAGCAATGTCGAATTTTGCAGCCAATGTAGAATTTCTATAGTGTAGTCACTGTTGTAATGTAGGAATTAAGGACAGAGTGACTGAGCACTTAGAGAAATTTGAGCTGATTAGAGAGAGCAAACATGGATTTGTAGGTCATGTCTAACAAATCTGATTGAATTTTTTGAGGAAGTAACTGAAGTAGACAGGGGAATGTCTATGGATGCAGTTTATATGGACTTCCAGAAGGCATTCGATAAGGTTCCACATAAGAGACTGTTCGCTAAAATTAAAGCCCATGGAATTGAAGGCAAATTATTGAACCGGTTAAGAGATTGGTTAGATGGTAGAAGACGGAGAGTAAGGATAATGGGAACTTAAACTGGAAGGAAGTGACTAGTGATGTCCCACAAGGATCTGTGCTGGGGCCTCAACTAGTCAATATATTTATTAATGACTTAGATAACACAATAGAGAACCATATATCCAAGTTTGCCGATGACACAAAGGTTGGTGGCATAGTATACAGAGGAGCATAAAATAACAAAAAGACATGGTAGTCATAGTACACCACAGGAGGCCATTTGGCCCATTGTGCCTGTGCCGGCTGTTTGAAAGAGCTATTGAATTAGACCCACACCACCGCTCTTTCCCCATAGCCCTGTAATTGTTTTCCCTTCAAGTATTTATCTAATTCCCTTTTGAAAGTTACTATTGAATCTGCTTCCACCACCTTTTCAGGCAGTGCATTCCAGATCATAACAACTCGCTGTGTAAAAAAATGTTACCACATGTCAACTCTGGCTCTTTTGCCAATCACCGTAAATCTGTGCCCTCTGGTTACCGATCCTTCTGCCACTGGAAATAGTTTCTCCTTATTTACGTTGTCAAAACTGTTCAAGATTTTGAACATCTCTATCAATTCTCCTCTTAACCTTTTCTGCTCTATGAAGAACAACCCCAGCTTCCGCAGTCTCGTCACAAAACTGAAATTCATCCCTGGTACTATTCTAGTGAATCTCTTCTGCATCTTTCCTAAAGTGTGGTGACCAGAATTGAACACAATACTCTAGCTGAGGCCTAATCGGTGTTTTATAAAGGTTTAGCATAACTTCCTTGATTTTGTACTCTATGCCTCTATTAATAAAGCCCAGGATCCCATATGTTTTTTTAACTGCCTTCTTAACTTGTCCTGCCACTTTCAAAGATTTGTGTACATACACCCCAAGTTCTCTCTGTTCCTGCACTCCCTTTAAAATTGTACCATTTAGTTTAGTAGGGCCTCAGCTATTTACAATCTATGTAAATAATGACTTAGATAAAAGGACCGAGTGTAATGTATCCAAGTTTGCTGACGATACAAAGCTAGGTGGGAAAGTAAGTTGTGAGGAGGGCACAAAGAGTGTGCAAAGGGACGGAGACAGGTTAAGTGAGTGGGCAAGAAAGTGGCAGATGGACTATAACGTGGGGAAATGTGAGGTTATTCACTTTGGAAGAATAAAAAAATATATTTTTTAAATGGTGAGGAACAATTAAATGTTTACATTCAGAGGGATTTAGATATCTATTTACACAACACAGAAAGTTAACATGCAGGTACGGCAAGCAATTAGTAGGTTGGCCTTTATTGCAAGGGGGTTGGAGTGAAAGAGTAAGGAAGTCTTGCTGCAATTGGGCTTTAGTGAGACCACACCTGGAGTACTGTGTACACTTTTTGTCTCCTTACCCAATAAAGGATATACTTGCCTTAGAGGCGGTGCAACGAAGGTTCACTAGATTGATTCCTGGGATGAGAGGGTGGTCCTATGAGGAGAGATCGAGTAGAATAGGCCTACACTCTCTGGAGTTTATATGAGAGGTGATCTCATTGGAACATTAGATTCTGAAAGAGCTTGATAGGGTAGATGCTGAGAGGCTGTTTCCCCTGGCTGGAGAGTCTAGAACTAGGGGGCATCGTCTCAGAATAAGGGGTCAGACATTTAGGACTGAGATGAGGAGGAATTTCTTCACTTAGAGGTGTGAATCTTTGGAATTCTCTACCCACGAGGGCTGTGGATGCTCAGATTCAAGGCTGAGATAGATGTAGAAGATCAGCCATGATCTTATTGAATGGTGGAGCAGACTCGAGAGGTCGTATAGCTTACTCTTGCTCCTATTTCTTTCTTATGTTTATATTGCCTCTCCTCTAAGATTTGTACACATACACCCCCAGGTCTCTCTGTTCCTGTACCCTCTTTAAAATTTTACTATTTGGTTTATATTACCTCTCCTCATCTTCCTACCAAAATTTATCACTTCACATTCCTCTGCTTTAAATTTCATCTATCATACAATGTGCCCATTTCACCAGTCTATGTCCTCCTGAAGTCTGTTACTATCCTCCACACTGTTTACTACATTTCCAAGTTTCGTGTCATCTGCAAACTTTGAAATTATACCCTCTATACCCAAGTCCAGGTCATTAATATATATTGAAGTGCAGTGATCCTAATACTGACCCCTGGGGAGCACCGCTGTATACTTCCCTCCAGTCTGAAAAACAACCATTCACCACTATAAACTCTTATTAGTGGAAATAGTTTTACCCTAGTCACCTTACCAAAAGCCTTTGGGAGTTTGAAAACCCCTATCAGATCTCCTCTTAATCTTCTTTGTTCTAATGAAAAGAACCCACTTTCCCCTCATATTTAAAGTTCTCAACATTGGTGTTATCTTAGTGAATCTCTTCTGTACGCTCTCCATGGCCTAAAGTAGAGCACCCAAAACTGCACACAATATTCTAACTCTGACCTAACCAATGATTTGTATAGGTTTAGCATTATCTCTTTGCTTTTATATTTGTTGCCCCTATTTATAAATCCTAGAATCCCACATTTTTTCTACAGCCGTATCAACTTGTCCGTCCACTTTTAAAGATATGTGTATCTGAACTCTGATCCTCTACTCCTTTTAAAGTTTTACATTTTAGTGTCTATTTCCTCTCCTTATTCCTCCTCAGGTCATGGATTTCAGTCCCACTGCAGGACTTGAACACTTGCTGCAGTAATGAGGGAGTGCTGCTTTGTCGGAGGTGTTAACTTTCAGCTGAGATGTTAAACAGAGGCCCCATATGCCTTGTAAAAGATGTAAAAGATCCCATGACACTTTTCAAAGAAGAGCATGGGTCCGGACTGTGCCCAGTGTCCTGAGCAATAATTATTTGTCAATAAACAGCACCAAAACAGATTACCTGGTAATTTTTCTGATTTACTGTTTGTGGAACATTGCTGTATGCAAATTTGCCTACATAACAACAGTGACTACGCTTCCAAAGGAATTTGTTAGCTGTAAAGTGGTTTTGGACATCCTGAGGATTAAAAAAAGGCACCATATAAGTTGTTTCTTCCTCCCAAAATGTATCACCTTCCATTTCTCCAAGTTAAATTTCATCTGCCCAATCTGCTTACCTGGCTACTTCCCCCTGAAGTCACTTGCAGCCCTCTTCAGGGTTAACCATACTCCCTATTTTTGTGTTGTTTAGCAAGTATGTTACTGCCAACTCGCAGTAGAGCAGCAATCAGTAAAGAGAATATAATAGGATGTCTCTGTAATGTATTTTTTGGAGGGGAGTTCTCCTGGTGCCCTGGCCAACATTTATCCCTCAATTAACATCACCAATGCCTCAAATCTTTCAATTTCCTCCTTTGCTAGAACAGTTAGGACTAAAAGGTGTGCACAAATAAAACACAAACCCAATTGTACACACAGCATTCTCTTTATTAAATGAAAGCACAAAATGCTGGCATTTGCCTATGTAACAGAAACTACACTTCAAAATAAATTCATTGGCTGTGAAGTGCTTTGGGATATCCTGAGGGTAAGAAAGGTCGGTCAACATCTGAAAAAGAAAGGTGGATTGACTTTTTGGCATCCCAGAGTATCCTATAGAAAATGTTATGGCTTAGCAGAAGAGACTTCCAGAAAGCTGGTCATGAAAGATCCTCATGTAAGGCTGCTACATATGATTAAAGCAGTTGGAATACAAGTTAAAAATCAGATGAAAAACTGGCTGAAAGAAAGCCAGTAGCAGGTGTTCATCAAAAGAATGTCAGGATAGTACGGTAGTGGAACCCACCCCCAAGGATTAATGCTGGGACTCTATTGTTTTTAAGTTGCATTAGCAACTGGAACTGTTTTTATATTGGCACTTGTTTAGGTTGGATTGCATCTGGGGGTGCATCTGGTTCCCTTATCCACCAGGATAAGGGAACCAGATTTACTAATGCAAGCGCCAGGAGGTGGCTCACAATTGCTGGCCTCCAAGAATTCAACCTAAACAAGCACCTGTATAAAAGCAGATGAAAATTCAACATAAAGAATAAATTTTTGCACACAGAAAAAAAAATGGGCAACCTACATACTCCATGGTGTCAAAATAGCCACGGGTGAAATTAAAATAGACATTTTAAGTAAGTAACCCATACTTAAAATGTCTATTTGGTGTGGAGCAGTCAACAAAGTGAATGTATTATGTAGCTCAATCAGTAGAATTGAAGTCAGAGGATGTCTAACCACCTCCCCTTGACATTCAACGGCATTACCAACCCCGAATCCCCCACCATCAACATCCTGGGGGTCACTATTGACCAAAAACTTAACTAGACCAGCCATATAAATACTGTGGCCACAAAAGCAGGTCAGAGGCTGGGTATTCTGTAGCAAGTGACTCACCTCCTGACTCCCCAAAGCCTTTCCACCATCTATAAGGCACAAGTCAGGAGTATGATGGAATACTCTCCACTTGCCTGGATGAGTGCAGCTCCAACACTCAAGAAGTTCGACACCGTCCAGGACAAAGCAGCCCACTTCATTGGCACCCCATCCACCACCCTAAACATTCACTCCCTTCACCACTGGCAGACTGTGCTGCAGTGTGTACCATCCATAGGATGCACTGCAGCAACTCGCCAGCTTCTTCGACAGCACCTCCCAAACCCGCAACCTCTACCACCTAGAAGGACAAGGGCAACAGGCACATGGGAACAACACCACCTGCACGTTCCCCTCCAAGTCACACACCATCCCGATTTGGAAATATATCGTCGTTCCTTCATCATCGCTAGATCAAAATCCTGGAACTCCCTTCCTAACAGCACTGTGGGAGAACCTTCACCACATGGACTGCAGCGGTTCAAGAAGGCGGCTCACCACCACCTTCTGAAGGGCAATTAGGGATGGGCAATAAATGTTGGCCTTGCCAGCGGCGCCCACATCCCATGAACGAATTTTTAAAAATGTCACACTGAAACTGCTTAGTGCTCACATTATACCACACTTTGTGTACTGTGTCCCGTTTTGATCACTGAGACACAGGGAAACATTCAAGCCCTGAAGATAGTTTGGTGAAAAGCACAAAGCTGGTCCCTTGTGTTGATTGAATTATGAAGAAAGACTGAAGAAACTTGGCCTCGTCAGTCTTGGTGGGAGACAACCGTATACAGGTACAGAATATATGAAATGGTAAATCCAGAACACTACTTCAAGTTACACCATGGAAGTAGGACAAATGGGGAAAAGTTTTAAAGTGATGCAAGGCATTTTAGGATAAATGTCAGGAGATCTTTAGGCAAAGTTAGTACTAATGGACTTCTGGGTGCAGTGATGTAGGTAAAAGCCCTGGAGTCAAAAAGGCAGCCAGCAGCTGTGATGGTAGGCTTATAGGTTTTTGAAGGCAGATAAGCCAAATGGCCTTATCACCTAAAATTATTCTGTGAAAATTTTGGGTGTGGCCTTTCTTTATCTCTAATTATTAAGTGCTTGTGTATAACTTCATGCAAGCATTCTGAAATCAGGAGGACCACTGCAAGACCACGTGTTTCCCTAAAGCGGAAGGCAGCAAAAAATACAAATCATCTAGATTCGAGAGAATTGCTACCACACTGCAGCATGGCCGTTCGCTCAGATGATTGGGGCGGGGTGGGGGGAGAGGAAGAGAGAGGATTTTTAAAATATCAAATATTTAATTATGGGGTTGCGCTGTTTGGTACATTAGGAAAAAGACACTGCACTTTCCTATGAGAAAAGGCTGAAATTCAGCCCAGATTTTTCTCACTCTGCTGCCTGAAAAAGGTTCTGCATGAGTTTAGGCACTCAAACCACTTTCTAGTGAATACATGGCAAAAACAGTCCATAGTTAACACAAATGCACCACCTCACACTTAATTATATTGAAATTCATTTGCCAATTCCACACCCATTCTGCAAGTCTTGTATTTTGCCACAGTCTTCCTCAGTATTAACTAAATCCACTAATTTGCTGTCATTCGCAAATTTTTATATGGTACGTCCGGTTCCCGAGTCCAAATCGTTTCGTAAATGGTGAACAACAGCAGTTCCAGCACCGATCCTCATGGAACACCATTTCCCACCTTTTGCCAGTCTGAGTAACTACCCTTAACCCTTAATTATCTGTGTTTTCTGTTTAGTCGCCAACTTGTTATCCATTCTGCTACTTGTCCCCTAACTCCACATGCTTGGACCTTAGTCATGTGTCTACCATGCAGTACTTTATCGAAGGCCTTTTGAAAATCCAAATATATTACATCTACTACATTACCCTTGTCTACTCTTTCTGCTACTTCTTCAAAGAATTCAATAAGGTTGGTCAAACATGACCATGCCTTTTGAAATCCGTGCTGACTACTCTTTATTGTACTTTCAGTTTCTATGTTATTCTATTACATCTTTGAGTAAAGATTGCATTATCTTTCCTACCACAGACATTAAGCTAACTGGCCCATAGTTCCCTGGACTTGTTCCATCTCCCTTTTTAAATATAGAAATAACATAAGCTGTTCGTCAGTCCTCTGGCACTATTCCCTTTTCTAATGAATTTTTACATATACGTAATAGGGCATCTGCTATCTCTTCCCCAACTTCATTTAATATGTGCGGATGCAGTCAATCCGGACCAGGGGTTTTATCCTCTCTAAGTTTGATTAGTTTATCAAATTGGGCGGGGCAGCCTTGAGGAAGAGTTTATTGAGTCTATTAGGGATGGATTTCTTGAGCAGTATGTAACTGATCCTACAAGGGGGCAAGCAACCTTGGAATTGGTCCTGTGTAATGAGCCAGGATTAATTAATAATGTACTAGTTAAGGATCCCCTTGGAATGAGTGACCATAACATGGTTACATTCCATATCCAATTAGAGGGTGAGAAGGTTGGTTCTCAAACAAGCGTACTGAGCTTGAATAAAGGAGACTATGATGGTATGAGAGCGGAATTGATTAAAGTGGACTGGGAAAATAGATTAAAGGGTAAGACGGTACATGAGCAGTGGTGTTCATTTAAGGAGTTATTTTACAACTTTCAAAAAAATATATTCCACTGAGGAAAAAAGGGTGTAAAAGAAATGACAGCCATCCGTGGCTAAGTAAAGAAATTAAGGATAGTATCCAACTAAAAACAAGGACATATAAGGTAGCCAAACTTAGTGGGAGGATAGAAGATTGGGAAGTCTTCAAAAGACAGCAAAAAGTAACTAAAGCATTGATTAAGAAAGGGAAGATAGATTATGAAAATAAATTAGCAAAAAATATAAAAACAGATAGGAAGAGTTTCTATCGTTATATAAAAAGAAAAAGGGTGGCTAAGGCAAACGAAGGTCCCTCAGAGGATGAGACCGGGAAATTAATGGTAGGGAACATGGAGATGGCAAAAATGCTGAACAAATATTTTGTTTCAGTCTTTACGGTAGAGGTCACTAAGAATATCCCAACACTGGACAAACAGGGGGCTCTAGGGGGGGGGGGGGGGGGGAGGAGCTAAATACGATTAAAATCACTAAGGAATTGGTACTCAGTAAATTAATGGGACTCAAGGCGGATAAATCCCCTGGACCTGATGGCTTACATCCTAGGGTCTTGAGGGAAGTGGCAGTAGGGATTGTGGATGCTTTGGTAATAATTTTCCAAAATTCTCTGGACTCGGCAAAGGTCCCGGAAGATTGGAAAACTGCTAATGTAACACCCTTATTTAAAAAGGGTAGTAGGCAGAAGGCTGGAAATTATAGACCAGTTAGCCGAACATCTGTGGTGGGTAAAATTTTGGAGTCTATTATTAAGGAGACAGTAGCGGAACATTTGGATAAACATAATTTAATAGGACAAAGTCAGCATGGCTTTATGAAGGGGAAGTCATGTCTGACAAATTTGCTTGAGTTCTTTGAGGACATAACGTACAGGGTGGATAAAGGGGAACCAGTGGACGTAGTGTATTTGGACTTCCAGAAGGCATTCGACAAGGTGCCACATAAAAGATTATTGCTCAAGATAAAGAATCACTGGATTGGGGGTAATATTCTGGCATGGGTGGAGGATTGGTTATCTAACAGGAAGCAGAGAGTTGGGATAAATGGTTTATTCTCGGACTGGCAACCAGTAGCCAGTGGTGTTCCGCAGGGGTCGGTGCTGGGTCCCCAACTCTTTACAATCTATATTAACGATTTGGAGGAGGGGACCAAGTGTAACATATCAAAGTTTGCAGATGATACAAAGATGGGAGGGAAAGTAGAGAGTGAGGAGGACATAAAAAACCTACAAGGGGATATAGACAGGCTGGGTGAGTGGGCAGAGATTTGGCAGATGCAATACAATATTGGAAAATGTGAGGTTATGCACTTTGGCAGGAAAAATCGGAGAGCAAGTTATTGCCTTGATGGCAAGAGACTGGAAAGTACTGCAGTACAAAGGGATCTGGGGGTCCTAGTGCAAGAAAATCAAAAAGTTAGTATGCAGGTGCAGCAGGTGATCAAGAAGGCCAACGGACTGTTGGCTTTTATTGCTCGGGGAATAGAATATAAAAACAGGGAGGTATTGCTGCAGTTATATAAGGTATTGGTGAGACCACACCTGGAATACTGCATACAGTTTTGGTCTCCATACTTAAGAAAAGACATACTTGCTCTCGAGGCAGTACAAAGAAGGTTCACTCGGTTAATCCCGGGGATGAGGGGGTGGACATATGAGGAGAGGTTGAGTAGATTGGGACTCTACTCATTGGAGTTCAGAAGAATGAGAGGCGATCTTATTGAAACATATAAGATTGTGAAGGGACTTGATCGGGTGGATGCGGTGAGGATGTTCCCAAGGATGGGTGAAACTAGAACTAGGGGGCATAATCTTAGAATAAGGGGCTGCTCCTTCAAAACTGAGATGAGGGGAAACTTCTTCACTCAGAGGGTAGTAGGTCTGTGGAATTTGCTGCCCCAGGAAGCTGTGGAAGCTACATCATTAAATAAATTTAAAACAGAAATAGACAGTTTCCTAGAAGTAAAGGGAATTAGGGATTAAGGGGAGCGGGCAGGAAATTGGACATGAATTTGGATTTGACGTTAGGATCAGATCAGCCATGATCTTATTAAATGGCGGAGCAGGCTCGAAGGGCCGATTGGCCTACTCCTGCTCCTATTTCTTATGTTCTTAAAATTCAATATTTCTATGGTGGGTGTCCCATTATCACCCTCCTTGCCTTGCACCATCATCCCTTTTGTCATTTAATCACTCCTCCCCTCCACCTTATCACAGATCTTCCCTTTTGTTCTTTCCTGCCCTCCCCTTCCTCCTCCCCACTTTGCCTGGGTCTGGGCTTGCTTAAAAACGATTAAATCTTTAGCTTCTTCCTGTTCTGACAAAAAGACATCCACCTGAAACGTTAACTCTGTTTCTTTCTCCACAGATGCAACCTGACTTGCTGAGTATTTCCAACATTTTCTGTTTTTATTTCAGATTTCCAACATCCGCAGTATTTTGTTTTTTATTCAATATTTCTGTCATTTCGCTGTCATTACCTGTGAGTTTATTTTGCATCCCTTAGTGGCCCTATCCCTATCCTGATTTTTCTTTTATTATTTATGTGTCTGTAGAATACTTTACTATTTCTTTTTGTAATTCCATGAAAATTTAATTTCGCAGTTCCTCTTTGCTTTTCTAATTGTTTTTTGACTTCTTTCCAAAGCTCTTCGTATTCCCTTTTGTCACCTTCTCCTTTATTGTCTATGTACTTAGTGTATGCATTTTTCTTTAGTTTCAATATTACCCTCATCTCTTTATTCATCCATGGTGTTTTATTACTGGCTACTTTGTTCTTGTTTTTTTCTGGAATATATTTGTCCTGCACTCTATTGATCACCTTCTTAAATATTTCTAACTGCTGTCTATGTCTGTCAAGGTTTGTTTCAATTTTACCTTCCCCAGTTCCATTCTCATCCCCTCAAGATTAGCTTTTTTCCAATCTATTACTTATGATTTTCTCAATCATTATTTTCAACCTTATTATGATTGCTATTGCTTAGATGTTCTCCAACGCTTACTTCTCCTTTCTGCTCTCATTCATTTCCACTTACTAGATCTAGTACCGATCCCCCTCTCCACAGATGCCAGTCTTCAGCTCATTTGTTTCACTCCATGTGATATCAAAAAATGGATGAGTGCACTGGACATAGCAACGGCTGCAGTGCTAAAGAACTATCCTCCAGAACTAGCCAAGCTGTTCCAGTTCAGCTACAACACTGGCATCTATCCGACAATGTGGAAAATTGCCCAGCTTTGTCCTGTTTGCCCAGTTACAATCCTATCAGCCTACTCTCAATCATCAGCAAAGTGATGGAGGAATCATCAACAGTACTATCAAGCAACACTTACTCACCAATAACCTGCTCACCGATGTTCAGTTTGGGTTCCACTGGGACCACTCAGCTCCAGACCTCATTAGTCTTGCTCCAAATATGGACAAAAAAGCTGCATTCCAGAGGCAAGGCGAGAGTGACTGCCCTTCACTTCAAGGCAGGATTCGACCAAGTGTGGCATCAAAGAGCCCTCGTAAAACTGAAGTCAATGGAAATCGGGGAAAACTCTCCAGTAGCTGGAGTCACACCAAGCACAAAAGAAGATGGTTGTGGTTGTTCGAGGCCTGAGTTCCTCAGGGCAGCGTTCCAGACCCAACCATCTTCAGAGGCTTCATCAATGACTTTCCCTCCATCATAGGGGTAGACGTGGGGCTGTTCGTTGATGATTGCAGTGTTCAGTGCAATTCGCAATTCCTCTGATAATGAAGTAGTCCATGCCCACATGCAACAAGACATGGACAACATCCAGGCTTGTGCTGATAAGTGGCAAGTAACATTCACACCATACAAGTGCCAGGCAATGACCATCTCCAACAAGAGAGTCCAATCACCTCCCCTTGACATTCAATGGCATTACATCACCAAATTCTTCATCATCAATGTCCTGGGGGTCACCAATGACCAGAAACTTAACTGGACCAGCCATATAAATACTGTGGCTACAAGAGCAGGTCAGAGGCTGGGTATTCTGCAGCGAGTGACTCACCTCCTGACTCCCCAAAGTCTTTCCACCATCTACAAGGCACAAGTCAGGAGTGTGATGGAATTCTCTCCACTTGCCTGGGTGAGTGCAGCTCCAACAACACTCAAGAAGCTCGACACCATCCAGAACAAAGCAGCCCGCTTGATTGGCATCCCATCCACCACCCGAAACATTCACTTCCTTCACCATCGGCGCACAGTGGCCGCAATGTGTACCATCCAGAGGATGCACTGCAGCAACTCGCCAAGGCTTCTTCGACAGCACCTCCCAAACCCGCGACCTCTACCACCAAGAAGGACAAGAGCAGCAGGTACATGGGAACAACACCACCTGCACGTTCCACTCCAAGTCACACACCATCCCGATTTGGAAATATATCGCCGTTCCTTCATCGTCGTTGGGTCACAATCCTGGAACTCCCTTCCTAACAGCACTGGGGGAGAACCTTCACCACACGGACTGCAGCGGTTCAAGAAGGCAGCTCACCACCACCTTCTCAAGGGCAATTAGGGACGAGCAGTAAATGCCGGCCTCGCCAGCGACGCCCACATCCCATGAACGAATAAATGGGATAGATTCAGAACAGATCTAGCAGCTCAAAACTGGGCATCCATGAGGCGCTGTGGGCCATCAGCAGCAGCAGAATTGTATTCCAGCACAATCTGTAACCTCATGGCCCGGCATATTCCTCACTCTACCATTACCAATAAGCCAGGGGATCAACCCTGCTTCAATGAGGAGTGTAGGAGAGCATGCCAGGAGCAGCACCAGGCGTACCTAAAAATGAGGTGCCAACCTGGTGAAGCTACAACTCAGGACTACATGCATGCTAAACAGCGGAAGCAACATGCTATAGACAGAGCTAAGCGTTTCCACAACCAACGGATCAGATCAAAGCTCTGCAGTCCTGCCACATCCGGTCGTGAATGGTGGTGGACAATTAAACAACTAACGGGAGGAGGAGGCTCTGCAAACATCCCCATCCTCAATGATGGCGGGGTCCAGCACGTGAGTACAAAAGACAAGGCTGAAGCGTTTGCAAACATCTTCAGCCAGAAGTGCTGAGTGGATGATCCATCTCGGCCTCCTCCCGATATCCCCACCATCACGGAAGCCAGTCTTCGGCCAATTCGATTCACTCCACGTGATATCAAGAAACGGCTGAGTGCACTGGTTTCAGCAAAGGCTATGGGCCCCGACAACATCCCAGCTGTAGCACTGAAGACTTGTGCTACAGAACTAGCTGCGCCTGCAGCCAAGCTGTTCCATTACAGCTACAACACTGGCATCTACCCGATAATGTGGAAAATTGCCCAGTTATGTCCTGTCCACAAAAAGCAGGACAAATCCAATCCGGCCAATTACCGCCCCATCAGTCTACTCTCAATCATCAGCAAAGTGATGGAAGGTGTCGTCGACAGTGCTATCAAGCGGCACTTACTCACCAATAACCTGCTCACCGATGCTCAGTTTGGGTTCCGCCAGGACCACTCGGCTCCAGACCTCATTACAGCCTTGGTCCAAACATGGACAAAAGAGCTGAATTCCAGAGGTGAGGTGAGAGTGACTGCCCTTGACATCAAGGCAGCATTTGACCGAGTGTGGCACCAAGGAGTCTTAGTAAAATTGAAGTCAATGGGAATCAGGGGGAAAACTCTCCAGTGGCTGGAGTCATACCTAGCACAAAGGAAGATGGTAGTGGTTGTTGGAGGCCAATCATCTCAGCCCCAGGACATTGCTGCAGGAGTTCCTCAGGGCATTGTCCTAGGCCCAACCATCTTCAGCTGCTTCATCAATGACCTTTCCTCCATCATAAGGTCAGAAATGGGGATGTTCACTGATGACTGCACAGTATTCAGTTCCATTCGCAACCCCTCAGATAATGAAGCAGTCCGAGCCTGCATGCAGCAAGACCTGGACAACATCCAGGCTTGGGCTCATAAGTGGCAAGTAACATTCGCGCCAGATAAGTGCCAGGCAATGACCATCTCCAACAAGAGAGAGTCTAACCACCTCTCCTTGACATTCAACGGCATTACCATCGTCAAATCCCCACCATCAACATCCTGGGGGTCACCATTGACCAGAAACTTAACTGGACCAGCCATATAAATACTGTGGCTACGAGAGCAGATAAGAGGCTGGGTATTCTGCGGCGAGTGACTGACCTCCTGACTCCCCAAAGTCTTTCCACCATCTACAAGGCACAAGTCAGGAGTGTGATGGAATACTCTCCACTTGCTTGGATGAGTGCAGCTCCAACACTCAAGAAGCTCGACACCATCCAAGATAAAGTAGCCCGCTTGATTGGCATCCCATCCACCACCCTAAACATTCACTCCCTTCACCACCCGCGCACTGTGGCTGCAGTGTGTACCATCCACAGGATAGAGTCATAGAGTCATAGAGTTATACAGCACGGATAGAGGCCCTTCGGCCCATCGTGTCCGCGCCGGCCATCAAGCCCAGTCTAATCTAATCCCATATTCCAGCATTTGGTCCGTAGCCTTGTATGCTATGGCATTTCAAGTGCTCATCCAAATGCTTCTTGAATGTTGTGAGGGTTCCTGCCTCCACAACCCTCTCAGGCAGTGAGTTCCAGACTCCAACCACCCTCTGGGTGAAAAAGTTCTTTCTCAAATCCCCTCTAAAGCTCCCGCCTTTTACCTTGAATCTATGCCCCCTTGTTATAGATCCCTCAACGAAGGGAAAAAGCTCCTTAGTATCCATCCTATCTATGCCCCTCATAATTTTGTACACCTCAATCATGTCCCCCCTCAGCCTCCTCTGCTCCAAGGAAAACAAACCCAATCTTCCCAGTCTCTCTTCATAGCTGAAGCGCTCCAGCCCTGGTAACATCCTGGTGAATCTCCTCTGCACCCTCTCCAAAGCGATCACATCCTTCCTGTAGTGCGGCGACCAGAACTGCACACAGTACTCCAGCTGTGGCCTGACCAGTGTTTTATACAGCTCCATCATAACCTCCTTGCTCTTATATTCTATGCCTCGGCTAATAAAGGCAAGTATCCCATATGCCTTCTTTACCACCTTATCTACCTGTTCTGCCGCCTTCAGGGATCTGTGAACTAGCACACCAAGATCCCTCTGACCCTCTGTCTTTCCTAGGGTCCTCCCATTCATTGTGTATTCCCTTGCCTTGTTAGTCCCTCCAAAGTGCATCACCTCGCACTTTTCCGGGTTAAATTCAATTTGCCACTGTTCCACCCATCTGACCAACCCATCTATATCGTCCTGCAGACTGAGGCTATCCTCCTCGCTATTTACCACCCTACCAATTTTTGTATCAGCGAACTTACTGATCATACCTTTTACATTCATATCCAAGTCATTAATGTAGACCACAAACAGCAAGGGACCCAGCACAGATCCCTGTGGTACCCCACTGGCCACAGGCTTCCAGTCACAAAAACAACCTTCGACCATCACCCTCTGCCTTCTGCCACTAAGCCAGTTTTGTATCCAAAGTGCCAAGGCACCCTGGACTCCATGGGCTCGTACCTTCTTGACCAGTCTCCTGTGGGGGACTTTATCGAAGGCCTTACTGAAATCCATGTATACCACATCCACTGCGTTACCCTCATCCACACGCCTCGTCACCCCCTCAAAAAATTCAATCAAATTAGTCAGACATGATCTTCCCTTGACAAAGCCATGTTGACTATCCCTGATTAATCCTTGCTTCTCCAAGTGGAGACTAATTTTGTCCTTCAGAATTTTTTCCAATAATTTTCCTACCACTGATGTTAGGCTCACTGGCCTGTAGTTCCCCGGTTTTTCCCTACTCCCCTTCTTGAATAATGGTACTACATTAGCGGTTCTCCAGTCCTCTGGCACATCCCCTGTGGCCAGAGAGGTTCTGAATATATGTGTCAGAGCCCCCGCAATCTCCTCCTTTGCCTCACACAGTAGCCTGGGATACATTTCGTCCGGGCCTGGGGATTTATCCATTTTTAGGCCTGCTAAAACCGCCAATACCTCCTGCACTGCAGCAACTCGCCAAGGCTTCTTCGACAGCACCTCTACCACCTAGAAGGACAAGAGCAGCAGGCACATGGGAACAACACCACCTGCACGTTCCCCTCCAAGTCACACACTATCCCGACTTGGAAATATATCGCCGTTCCTTCATTGTCGCTGGGTCAAAATCCTGGAACTCCCTTCCTAACAGCACTGTGGGAGAACCGTCACCACACAGACTGCAGCGGTTCAAGAAGGCGGCTCACCACCACCTTCTCAAGGGCAATTCGGGATGGGCAATAAATGCTGGCCTCGCCAGCGACGCCCACATCCCGTGAACGAATAAAAAAAAGTTACAGACAGTTGAATCAAGTATTGTGACCCTTTTCAAGGAAAGTCAACTAGTTTTTTTATGAACAGATAAGATATATGATTGTTTCAGTACATTTTGCATAATCTGCAGTTATTCTCATACAGTAGTCCAATACAGCCCAACGGGCCCAGTTGACATTCGCGTTTCCTGATTAAAACCATTAATATATGATTTTAATTCTTGAAACTTCGAGGGCAAGTTACGACCAATTGAGGTCAGCATACATTCTTTCAATAAATGGTTAAAGGGCTCACTTTGGTCAGCATGGAGCATTTAAGAGCTTATGTTGTGTTGTGGTAATCAGAATGTCACAAATACAAAATAAATTTTGTACCTGTGGGAAATCTTAAATTAGGATTTGAGGGATACATTTTGGAAACAGCTTGAGGTACATGACAAAGAAAGAAATGAAAGCTAAAATCTTCCATTTTCCCTCAAAGGCAAAAATAACCCTTGACTTTTCACAAGGGGTATTAACAGTAAAAACACTCAGCAACTTTAAGACCTAGCTTTTCAGGTGCAACGCATTCGTATTAAGCCTCATGAAGACTAACCATTTCAGCTACAATCATTTAATTCCTAAAACTGAAACGTTAGTTGCCACGTATTCAATCAAGTAAATAGTTAGGAGCCAAATCAGATGAAGGGAAAAGTTGCTCTAGTCACTGGTTAGTTCAATGTATTTATGATTTCACTGCATGCACTGAGCTAAGCAATCCTTCCCCATTAGAACATCACAGACAACTGGGAGTCAAGAGAAGTAACTGCTCTGAAGGATTTCAAAAGTAGAAATATGAATCAATAAGCCAATGATGACTGATTTGGATTCTTTTCCGTAACAAGTCACACAATTAAACACAATTCCATGTTAGCCAAGTTAGTCCAAGACTCAGTCTAGATATCAATGCTGGCAGTGTTCAGTGCAAGGTAAACAATTTACTAATTTATTTGTTCTTCTGTTAGTGTGTGTCTGCCAGTCCAATGAGATTCTCTGGAACCCTGATGGCTTCGAGTAAGCAGATATGCTTACCTGTTGGGGTTGATACCTCTGCTGTGTCTGTTGTATGTACGAAGGCTGTTGCTGCTGCTGTTGTTGCTGCTGGTTGTAGTAAGGTTGCTGGCCCTGTTGGCAGTAGCCACTCATGCCCTGCTGACTATACTGAGGGGGCATCTGCTGAAGGAAAGCCAAAAGAGAGATTTCCATGAGTCGGCTGAATGAAAGTACCCAGCATATAGCTCGCATATGCATCATTATAATATTCATATACACAATTGTACTATCATCTTCATGGGTTTAAAACCTTTTAACTACAACTTTATAACTAGTAATTTTCATCAGATTGCAAATAACATTTTTGCCAGGTATATTATGTGAACTATTTGTGACCCTAAAGCCACACAATATTGGGCCACCAGGTGTCATTAGTCTCACCAGAATTGATTTAACTGTTGTCAGAATGTGCAGAAGCCACAAGCCTACAATATCCTAACAACCTTACTCGATAGAGTATTTTTCCATATCATATTGTTCTCCATCAGTAGATGCTGTTTTCTGGAGTAAATTATAGAAATCTTCACTATAAATGATCAGAACCAGAAAGATTCATCCTAAGATGCCTTTTGAGATGCCTGGTAGAATTAAGACAGTACGTTTCCTCTCAACAGGATAAATTGCACGAATCCAGTCAAAATGTCTTGTGGCAGGTGTGAAACTGCTCTGACTTCCTAGTTTTGTACCTACAGCATGGAATTTATCAGAGTGCAGAAAGCATTCACGAATTTGTAGTGTTTACAGAACAATTTGAATGGGCTGTATCTGGGTAAATATGTTTTGCAATAGATCCAAAAGTCAAGTTTTATTAGTTGAGAAATTCCTCTGATTCGTTTGGCAGAGGCAATTCCTGCTTTGTTGTTTTTACACATCAACGGGTGACCTGGTCACACCACCAAATTTTTACATTCCTTGCCATTCGATTGGCTGGAAACCATCTTTTTTTTAGCCAAATTGTTGTTTCTCAAAAAAAAAGTTGCACCCATCTCCAAAATGGATGGCGAGAGCAGGGAGGCAGAAGAAACAAGGTAAATAAACGGTTTTAAACTTAAAAGGTTAAAGCATGACAACAATTAAAGTTAAAACAATAGGCCTGAACTTACTAAAAACTTGCGTCATAGTGATATCGCATCTACTAGATACGCCATTATTATAGTGCAGAAATTCCAGGTAATTATGGCGTGAGTGAATTATGCCATTACATATGCCACACCAGAATTTGCTGAGACTTTTGCGCTGCTCCACAGGGACCCTCGCTGAAAAAGTTGAACAGCTAATTATAGCTCCGCCCCCATTAAAATCAATGGTGATATTGAGTTTGCTGAATTAACGCCACAGCCATTTAGACCATTACAGAATGGCATTGGAGAACTCAAAATTAGTAAAGTGTGCAACCACTCAGCAGGTTGCCTGAGGGTACTGCCTTGTTCTAGGAACTCCACTGAAATCCTAAACCTCAATTAAGTAATAGAATAAGTGTTTTGACAGCCAGGGATGTTCTGATTTCCCCTGACTGATATTTTAATATTAATATTTATTGAGCTCATGAGCTATGATAAGGTTGCAACCAGTAACAAAATATGACTAGGGATTGCTTGCAGTTTGGGAGACAACTCGATGCATATGGGTCCCTTCTTAACACAGGATATATATTTATACTCATTGATCAAATTAAATCCGACCTGGACCCTGTTCGTAGATACTGCAAACTATCGGCACATCATCAGATCGGAGCCACTGCTCCTAAACGCGTCCCTGTTAAATAGCCTGTTCTTCCACTCTGTGTTGGTCCCGGTACCTTGGATGTGTATCAAGACATTGGCCGCGCCGCTCCCGATCCTCAGCTATGCTCGCTGTGGTGTAATTTTCCAACAAATTGTGGCGTGAATTTGCCACTGGGCTAATAAAAATAGTCAGAGACTGAGGTAGAGGAGATTGAAGAAGAAAAATAGGACCGGAAGAGTTTACTTTTATGTAAACACAGAATTATTTTTGTGGGTCAGGATTAATATTACAATAACAAAGCTAGCCATTTAAGTGGTTTTATTACTGTAATACTTGTGTTTGTTTCAGTTTCATGGTAAGCAAACTGAAAACTTCAAATGCAGCCCAGAAGGACAATAATTTTGTTGGACCTGCCAGCAGTCTAAAAGGTTATAGTAGTAGTAGTTTGGGGTAAAGATCCAGTCAGACTTAAAAAAAGAAAAAAAATTAGAAACAGGATATAAAAAATTTCTAACATTTCAGCAATAAATCACTTTTTCTTCAAATGAACCTTGGTTGGTTGTTGAAAGTCTAATTTGCACTATACTGTATTACACTAGAGACAGAATTATACCACTGTCTGGCATCAAGAACATATTGACAATGTTTAACTGCTGTACAATTTCTCCAATTAAACAGTACCACAGGCCCAATCAGCAAGTGCTTTCCATTGACAATTTCTATTCACTTAACAGAACGCTACTTATAGTCCCCCTTTAGGTGAAGGCAATGACTTCTGCATTTAGAGTTGATATAGAGTAGAAAGGAGATAAGGGGAGCAAATTTGCAGGCAAATTACAGAAAGATGCAAGGACTATAGAGTAGTGATAATGGGGGATTTCAATTATCCCAATATACACTGGGACAATAACAGCGTAAAGGGCAAAGAGGGGGAGGAATTCCTGAAATGTTTACAAGAGAACTTTCATGAACAGTGTGTTTCCAGCCCAACCAGGAAGGAAGCAGTACTGGACCTACTTCTGGGGAATGAAGTGGGGCAAGTGGTTGTTACACAAAATAAGGGCTCATGTGGTTGGGGGCAATATGGATAGAGGATTGGTTAACGTTCAGAAAACAGAGCAGGAATAAATGGGTCATTTTCAGATTGACAGACTGTTACTAGTGGAGTGCTGCAAGAATCAGTGATGGGGCCTCAGCTATTTACAATCTATATTAATGACTCAAATGAAGGGACCGAATGTAATGTATCCAAGTTTGCTGACGATACAAAGCTAGATGGCAAAGTAAGTTGTGAGGAGGACACAAAGAGTCTGCAAAGGATATAGACAGGTTAGATGAGTGGGCGGGAAGGGAGCAGATGGAGTACAATGTGGGGAAATATGAAGTTATTCACTTTGGTAGGAAGAATAGAAACACAGAATATTTTTTAAAAGGTGAGAGACTAGAAAATGTTGGTATTCAGAGGGATCCTTGTACACGAAACACAGAAAGTTAATGTGCAGCTATAGCAGGCAATAATGCAGGCAAATGGTATGTTGGCCTTTAATGCAAGTGGGTTGGAGTACAAGAGTAAGGAGGTCTTGCGGCAATTGTACAGGACTTTAGTGAGACCACACCTGGAGTACTGTGTACAGTTTTGGTCTCCTCACCTGAGGAAGGATATACTTGCCTTAGAGGTGGTGCAATGAAGGTTCACTAGATTGATTCCTGGGATGGGAGGGTTGCCCTATCAGGAGAGATTGAGTAGAATGGGCCTGTACTCTCTGAAGTAAAGAAGGAGGAGTGGTGATCTCATTGAAACATATAAGATTCTGAGAGGGAATGACAGGGGAGATGCTGAGAAGCTGTTTCCCCTGGCTGGAGAGTCTGGAACTAGGGGGCATAGTCTCAGGATAAGGGGTCGACCATTTAGGACCGAGTTGAGGAGAAATTTCTTCACTCAGAGGATTGTGAATCTTTGGAATTCTTTACCCCAGAGGGCTGAGATCGATAGATTTTTGGATTCTAAGGGAATCAATGGTTATGGGGGATCGGGCAGGAAAGGGGAGTTAAGGTCGAAGATCAGCCATGATTTTATTGAATGGCAGAGCAGGCTTGAGGGGCTGTATGGCCTACTCCTGCTCCTATTTCTTATATTCTTATGTTTTTAAGTGGAGGAGTATTTGGGGAACAGTGATCGTAATATCATCAAGTTTAGAACAGTTATGAAAAAGGACAAGGAACAATCAAATGTGACAATACTTAACTGGAGGAGGGCTAATTTCAGCAAGTTAAAAAGGGATCTTGCCCAGGTTGATTGGAATCAATAATTGGTAGGCAAAACAATAACTGAACAATGGGAAGCCTTCAAGAAGGCGATTGTTCAGGTACAGAGTAGACACATTCCCATGAGGAGGAAAGGAAGGGCATCCAAAGCTGGAGCTCCCTGGATGACTGAAAATATAGAGATTAAAATGAAACAGAAAAAGGAGGCTTATGACAAAAGTATAGTTCATAATACTAAAGAGAACCAAGTTGAATACAAAAACTACAGAGGAAGTCTAAAAAAGGAAATGAGAGGGGCAAAGAGAGAGTATGAAAATTTGCAGCTAACATAAAGGGGCACCCAAAAGTCTTTTAGAAACATATAAATAGTAAAAGGGTACTCAGAGCAAGGGTGGGGCCAATTAGGGACAAAAAAGATCTTCTTGTGGAGGCAGAGGGCATGACTTGGGCACGAAAATGAATACTTTGCATCTGACTTCACTAGAGAAGAGGATGCTGCCATTGTAGCAGTAAAGGAGGAGGTAGTAGCGATATTGGATAGGATAAAAATAGATAAAGAGGAGGTAGTTAAAAAAAAAAATTGGCAGTAGAAAAGTCACTCAGTCCAGATGGGACGCATCCCAGGTTACTGAGCAAAGTAAGAGTGGAAATTGCAGAGGATCTGGCCACAATCTTCCGACCCTCCTTAGATACGAGGGCAGTGCAAATGGAGGATTGCAAATGTTACACCTCTGTTCAAAAAAGGGAGGGTCAAACCCAGCAATTACAGGCCAGTCAGCCTAACATACCCGGTGGTGCGGAAACTTTTAGAGACAATAATCCGGGACAAAATAAATTGGCACTTGGAAAAGTATGGGCTAATAAACGAAAGTCAGCATGGATTTGTTAAAGGAAAATCGTGTTTGACTAACTTGATTGAGTTCTTCGATGAAGTAACGGAGAGGGTTGATGAGGGTAGTACTGTTGATGGTGTATATATGGATTTTCAAAAGGCATTTGATAAAGACTTGTTTGCAAAATTAAAGCTCATGAGATTAAAGAGACAATGGCAGCGAGGATACAAAATTGGCTATGGGACAGAAAAGAGAATACTGGTGAAAGATTGTTTTTCAGACTGGAGGGAAGTATACAGTGGTGTTCCCCAGGGGTCAGTATTAGGACCACTGCTCTTTTTGATATCTATTAATGACCTGGACTTGTGTATGGAGGGTATAATTTCAAAGTTTTCAGATGACATGAAACTCAGAAATGTAGTAAACAATGTGGAGGATAGTAACAGACTTCAGGAGGATGTAGACAGACTGGGTACACACATGGCAGATGAGATTTAATGCAAAGAAGTGTGAAATGATGCATTTTGGTAGGAAGAATGAGGAGAGGCAATATAAACTAATTTTTTTTTATTCGTTCATGGGATGTGGGCGTCGCTGGCAAGGCCAGCATTTGTTGCCATCCCTAATTGCCCTCGAGAAGGTGGTGGTGAGCCACCTTCTTGAACCGCTGAAGTCCATGTGGTGAAGGTTCTCCCACAGTGTAAGGAGTTCCAGGATTTTGACCCAGCGACGACGAAGGAACTGTGATATATTTCCAAGTCGGGATGGTGTGTGACTTGGAGGGGAACATGCAGGTGGTGTTGTTCCCATGTGCCTGCTGCCCTTGTCCCGGTAGAGGTCGCGAGTTTGGGGGGTGCTGTCGAAGAAGCCTTGGTAAGTTGCTGCAGTGCATCCTGTAGATGGTACACATTGCAGCCACGCCGCAGAATACCCAGCCTCTGTCCTGCTCTTGTAGCCACAGTATTTATTTGGCTGGTCCAGTTAAGTTTCTGGTCAATGGTGACCCCCAGGATGTTGATGATGGGGGATTCGACTCTATTGTCCATGTTTGGGCCAAGGCTGTAATGAGGTCTGGAGCCGAGTGGTCCTGGCGGAACCCAATCTGAGCATCGGTGAGCAGGTTATTGGTGAGTAAGTGCTGCTTGATAGCACTGTAAACACCACCTTCCATCACTTTGCGGATGATTGAGAGTGGACTACTATGCTGCCCTTAAAACCATCTGTGTATTAAGTTTTTTTTTAAAAAGAGTAGAATGATGGGGGGGATTAATTAGCCGGATTGGATTTGTCCTGCTTTTTGTGGACAGGACATACCTGGGCAATTTTCCACATTGTCGGGTAAATGCCAGTGTTGTAGCTGCACTGGAACAGTTTGGCTAGAGGCGTGGCTAGTTCTGGAGCACAAGTCTTCAGCACTACAGCTGGGATATTGTCGGGGCCCATTGCCTTTGCTGTATCCAGTGCAATCAGTCGTTTCTTGATATCATGTGGAGTGAATCGAATTGGCTGAAGACTGGCTTCTGTGATGGTGGAGGTATTGGGAGGAGGCCCACTCGGCACTTCTGGCTGAAGATGGTTGCAAACGCTTCAGCCTTGTCTTTTGCACTCACGTGCTGGACTCCGCCATCATTGAGGATGGGGATGTTTACAGAGCCTCCTCCTCCCGTTAGTTGTTTAATTGTCCACCACCATTCACGACTGGATGTGGCAGGACTGCAGAGCTTTGATCTGATCCGTTGGTTGTGGAAACGCTTAGCTCTGTCTATAGCATGTTGCTTCCGCTGTTTAGCATGCATGTAGTCCTGAGTTGTAGCTTCACCAGGTACAACTTTAAAGGGGGTGAAGGAACAGAGAGATGACAAGACAAGCTGTTAAAAAAGCATATGGGTTCCTGAACTTTATTAATAGATGTAAACAATTTTACAACACCAAGTTATAGTCCAGCAATTTTGCTGGACTATAACTTGGTGTTGTAAAATTGTTTACAATTGTCAACCCCAGTCCATCACCGGCATCTCCACATCTTTATTAATAGAGGCATGGAGTACAAAAGCAAGGAAGTTATGCTAAACCTTTCTAAAACACTGGTTAGGCCACAACTGGAGTATTGTGTCCAATTCTGGGTACCATACTTTAGGGAGGATGTGAAGGCCTGAAGGTGAAGAAGAAATTTACTATAGTGTTTCCAGGGATGAACGCCTTCAGTTACGTGGATAGAGTTATAGAGTTATACAGCACGGATAGAGGCCCTTCGACCCATCGTGTCCGCGCCGGCCATCAGCCCTGTCTACTCTAATCCCGTATTCCAGCATTTGGTCCGTAGCCTTGTATGCTATGGCATTTCAAGTGCTCATCCAAATGCTTCTTGAATGTTGTGAGGGTTCCTGCCTCCACAACCCTTTCAGGCAGTGAGTTCCAGACTCCAACCACCCTCTGGGTGAAAAAGTTCTTTCTCAAATCCCCTCTAAACCTCCCGCCTTTTACCTTGAATCTATGTCCCCTTGTTATAGAACCCTCAACGAAGGGAAAAAGCTCCTTAGTATCCATCCTATCTGTGCCCCTCATAATTTTGTACACCTCAATCATGTCCCCCCTCAGCCTCCTCTGCTCCAAGGAAAACAAACCCAATCTTCCCAGTCTCTCTTCATAGCTGAAGCGCTCCAGCTGTAATATCCTGGTGAATCTCCTCTGCACCCTCTCCAAAGCGATCACATCCTTCCTGTAGTGTGGCGACCAGAACTGCACACAGTACTCCAGCTGTGGCCTGACCAGTGTTTTATACAGCTCCATCATAACCTCCTTGCTCTTGTATTCTATGCCTCGGCTAATAAAGGCAAGTATCCCATATGCCTTCTTTACCACCTTATCTACCTGTTCCGCCGCCTTCAGGGATCTGTGAACTTGCACACCAAGATCCCTCTGACCCTCTGTCTTGCCTAGGGTCCTCCCATTCATTGTGTATTCCCTTGCCTTGTTAGTCCCTCCAAAGTGCATCACCTCGCACTTTTCCGGGTTAAATTCCATTTGCCACTGTTCCGCCCATCTGACCAACCCATCTATATCGTCCTGCAGACTGAGGCTATCCTCCTCGCTATTTACCACCCTACCAATTTTTGTATCATCAGCGAACTTACTGATCATACCTTTTACATTCATATCCAAGTCGTTAATGTAGACCACAAACAGCAAGGGACCCAACACCGATCCCTGTGGTACCCCCCACTGGCCACAGGCTTCCAGTCACAAAAACAACCTTCGACCATCACCCTCTGCCTTCTGCCACTAAGCCAGTTTTGTATCCAAAGTGCCAAGGCACCCTGGATTCCATGGGCTCGTACCTTCTTGACCAGTCTCCTGTGGGGGACTTTATCGAAGGCCTTACTGAAATCCATGTATACCACATCCACTGCGTTACCCTCATCCACACGCCTAGTCACCCCCTCAAAAAATTAGATAGACTAGAGAAGCTGGGGTGTTCTCCTTACAGTAGAAAAGGTTGAGAGGAGATTTGATAGAGGTATTCAAAATCATGAAGAGTCTGGACAGACATGAGGAAAAACTTTTTTACACAGCAATTGGTTATGATCTGGAATGTACTGCCCGAGGGGGTAGTGGAGGCAGATTCAATCATGGCTTTCAAAAGGGAACTGGATAAGTATTAGAAAGGATAAAATTTGCAGGGCTATGGGGAAAGGGCGGGGTAGAGGGACTAGCTGGATTGCTCTTGCAGGGAGCCGGCACGGACTCGATGGGCCGAATGGCCTCCTTCCGTGCTGTAACCATTCTATGATTCTACTAGAATGGTACCAGGAATGAGGGATTTCGGTTATGTGAAGAGACTGGATAAGCTGGGGTTGTTCTCCTTAGGACAGAGAAGGTTATGAGGAGATTTGATGGACGTGTTCAAAATCATGAACTGTTTTGACAGAGTAAACAAGGAGAAACTGTTTCCATTGGCAGAAGGGTCGGTGACCAAAGGACACAGATTTAAGGTGATTGACAAAAGAGCCAGAGGCGATAAGAGGAAACATTTTTTTACGCAGCGAGTTGTAATGATCTGGAATGCACTGCCTGAATGGGTGGTGGAAGCAGATTCAACAGTAACTTTCAAAAGGGAATTAGATAAATACTTGAAGGGAAAAATATTACAGGGCTACAGAGAAAGGGATGGGGAAATGGTACTAATTGCTTAGCTCTTTCGAAGAACTGGCACAAGCATGATGGGCCGAATGACCTCCTCCTGTACTGTACGTACTATGATATTATGATACACACACACGCCCAACTGTACAGCCCTTGTTCTGGGACTAAACATTTACATGCATCAACTGGCAGAAGCAACAATTTTTGCCAATACAGTCCTGCAGAGCAGGCTTAATTTACTTATCATCAAACAAGTCCGTCAGTGTTAGCATGACACAGTGTTGTACGCACATCTGAACCACTTGTGCGACCCCAGAGAGGTAACAAACCCTATAAACATGATAACAGAGCTTTCTGCCTTTTTATTAGCGCCTGATGGGTTTCAATACTATGCTGCCCTTGAGTATTAAGTTATTTTTTTAAAACTTCAAAATACTTATTTGCTCAGTTAATGCAAAACACTTGGGTATTGATTCTGGAAGTTCCTAATCATTTTCAACAGTTAAATTGAAAGTCTATATACAAGTAGGAGGAATATTGAAGGCGTGACACCAGAATATCAAAGCACACACCATCTCACGACTGAATCTACTCAACTCATGATTAGCTTCTTTTAAAGAATTCCCAAAATCCTAATTTAATTTCATTTTTGGTGGAAACTCTGCCTCCCTCAACCACACACCATTCCGTGACAGACAGGGCCGGAAAGCAACCAGTTTCCAAGGCCTTTACCAATGTTGTTCTGTGACCAGGCATTGAGAGATATAGGAGTTGAGCCATGTTGTCTACATCATAGAGTTGAGAGAAAAATTACAAAAAAAAACCTTGAAAAAAAAAAGCAGGACTTACAAGTCTCTTAAAATTGAATAGAAATATTTTCAGAATGGAAAACAAAAAAAAAGGAACTCCTAAAGGCAGGAATATAGTGTGAGCTACTGTTTTTTTTCCCATTAGGTGACCACTGCATATCCAGAGTATAGGTGCAAACCACAATTTTAATAGTCCGGTCATTATTTAATGTGCAATATACTGAACACACTTTATAAAAAGATGATGCAGCACGAACAACAAGATACCAATATAGGTACCAACACTGTTTTAAGTCAGAATAGCTTCCCCTGCAGCATTATTTACATCAAAACATTCTTAAAAACAGCTCACAGAAGAGTTATTTTTTTTTAAAAACAGCCACAATTTTGGGATATTGTTTCCCCTCAATAATGCTGCCCATCAATTCTAATCTTCTTCAAATATTTACTTCACCCGTCAAGTTTTAGTTTAAGTCAATCTTCTCTAAAGATTCACCAACCTCATTATTGAAGTAGTGAAGCTTTATTGATTTTATTCACTGGTTTAGAAGCAAAAGAAATATTCTTTCAAAGTCCCTTTCCCAGTTTGCTTTGTGATTTTTATGTTCATCATAATGGTGGCAAAGAATATAGTCACCAGGCATTTGAAACTTCAAGACAAGTTAAATTATTTTTAAAAACCTTTGTTACAGCCATGGTTTATGTAGCAAATGTTAACAGAATGAGTAATGAGCAATACCCAAAAAAACTAAGAGTATTCTTTACTGCCTATGATGGCAAATTGTTTTGGAACACAACATTTACAATCAAATCTCATTAACCCATATGCCCACCCAGCTACTCTGCTTTCTGACTTACAAAGTGTTCTAGTTTGTCCTATTCAGTTTGGTTTTGACAACCAGCTGTTGAATATCAGTACAAAAGTTGGAGGTCAACCAGCACATGTTAATGAAGGTCCTTGGTACAATGCTGGTACTTCTGCACTATGAATAGCTCCACAAATGCTCAAGTGCCAGTCTTAACTCATGCACAATAGAGATAACTAGGAAAGAGAAAGAAAACTTAAGAGTCCAGCCAGCCCTTCCAGAATGTCACCAGTCAGGTCTGGGCAGTCTGAAAACACTGCCTGCTGGTACCAAAAAATATAATGGTAAACGTTACCAAGCAGACTGCGAGCAAGACTCAGCAGCATTATCCCAAGCAGTTAACACTTCTTCAAGTCAGGATTAACACCAGCTACTTATTAAAATACACATTGTGATCAAAGAGGATGAAATGCATGATTAAAAAAAATGTTTGTAAACAATTTTACAACATCAAGTCCAACAATTTTATTTGAAAATCACAAGCTTTCGGAGGCTTCCTCCTTCCTCAGGTGAATGTCAAGAAATCCTCGAACCTTTCGCATTTATAAATCACAGATAGTCTTTCCAACTGCCCGTTGCCAAGGCAATCAAAGTGTTCAGACAGAAACGTGTTACCTACAGGGCCACCGAATATACAAACAACCAAAAAAAAACAGAGAGAGAGGCAGAAACATCCGGAAGGAAGAGAAAGACAGCAAATGACCCGTTATATTAAAAACAGATAACTTTTGTTCGCTGGTGGGGTTACGTGTAGCGTGACATGAACTGTTCTGTGATTTATAAATGCGAAAGGTTTGAGGATTTCTTGACATTCACCTGAGGAAAGAGGAAGCCTCCAAAAGCTTGTGATTTTCAAATAAAATTGTTGGACTATAACTTGGTGTTGTAAAATTGTTTACAATTGTCAACCCCAGTCCATCACCGGCATCTCTACATCAAAAAAAATGTTGACATGGAAAGCGCTAATGATTTACAACACAGTGATGTACTAAAGGAATAAACACAAAAGTCTTACAATAGAAACAATCGTACTGTCTATGGGACCTCCTGAACCTGTTTTTTTTTTAAAAAACTTAATCGGAGTTCATTTGAATGTTTGGAGAAAGTTCAGATGTTCCTGCCGCTGCTCTCAAAACATTTAAATTTTAACCGCCGAGAGGGAGCGTCTGTACACGCCTGCAAGCAAACATGTACAGAGCTCTTTCCTGGGCAGAAGAATGCCAATCAGAGCCAGACGATATACACTGCCTGGACAGAACCAACATAAACTTGCCTGTGCTCACTGGGCCACTCTGAGCAGTTTCCTTCCAGTGTACTAAAGACAGCAGCATATATGCAAAGTACTCCACCTCAGGGGGAATGAAAACAAGAAAGCATTTCTTTATCTCTGAAGACCAACGTGTTGAGTTATTAAAAATAGATAGAACTTGCATTTATATAGTGCCTTTCAAAACCTCAGTACGTCCCAAAGTGCTTTACAGCCAATGAAGTACTTTTGAAGTGTTTTTTTATTTGTTCATAGGATGTGGGCGTGCTGACAAGGCCAGCATTTATTACCCATCCCTAATTGCCCTTGAACCGCTGCAGTCCATGTGGTGAAGGTTCTCTCATAGTGCTGTTGGGTAGAGTTCCAGGGTTTTGACCCAGCAACGAAGAAGGAATGGCGATATATTTCCAAGTCAGGATGGTGTGTGACTTGGAGGGGAACATGCAGGTGGTGTTGTTCCCTGCCTTGTCCTTCTAGGTGGTAGAGGTCGCGGGTTTGGGAGGTGCTGTCGAAGAAGCCTTGGTGAGTTGCTGCAATGCATCCTATGGATGGTACTCACGGCAGCCACGGTGCGCCGATGGTGAAGGGAGTGAATGTTTAGGGTGGTGGATGGGGTGCCAATCAAGCGGGCTGCTTTGTCCTGGATGGTGTCGAGCTGCTTGAGTGTTGTTGGAGCTGCACTCATCCAGGCAAGTGGAGAGTATTCCATCACACTCCTGACTTCTGCCTTGTAGATGGTGGCAAGGTTTTGAGGAGTCAGGTGGTGAGTCATTCGCTGCAGAATACCCAGCCTCTGACCTGCTCTTGTAGCCACAGTATTTATGTGGTTGGTCCAGTTAAGTTTCTGGGCAATGGTGACCCCCAGGATGTTGATAGTGAGAGATTCGGCGAAGGTAATGCCATTGAATGTCATGGGGAGGTGGTTAGACTCTCTCTTGTTGGAGATGTCATTGCCTGGCACGAATGTTATTTGCCACTTATCAGCCCAAGCCTGGATGTTGTCCAGATCTTGCTGCATGCAGGCACAGGCTGCTTCATTATCTGAGGGGTTGCGAATGGAACTGAACACTGTGCAATCATCAGTGAACATCCCCATTTCTGACTTTATGATGGAGGGAAGGTCATTGATGAAGCAGCTAAAGATGGTTGGGCCTAGAACACTGCCCCAAGGAACTCCTGCAGCAATGTCCTGGGGCTGAGATGATTAGCCTCCAACAACCACTAACATCTTCCTTTGTGCTAGGTATGACTCCAGCCACTGGAGAGTTTTCCCCCTGATTCCCATTGACTTCAATTTTACTAGGGCTCCTTGGTGCCACACTCGGTCAAATGCTGCCCTGATGTCAAGGGCAGTCACTCTCAACTCACTTGTGTAGTCACTGTTGTAATGTAGGAGATGTGGCAGCCAATTTGTGCACAGCCAGATCCCACGAACAGCAGTGAGATAAATGACCAGATAATCTGTTTTAGTGATGTTGGTTGAGAGATAAATATTGGCCAGAACAGTGGGGGAAAACTCCCCTGCTCTTCTTTGAAATAGTGCCATGGGATCTTTTATATCCACCTGAGACAGGGCCTTGGTTTAATGTCACTGGGAGTGTCAGACTTGATTTTGTACTCAAGTCTCTGGAGTGGGCATTCAACCCATAACGTCCTGACTCAGAGGCAAGAGTGCTATCAGTGAGCCACAGCTGACACTGTGTGTATGTGACTCGGGGGGGGGGGGGGGGGGGGCGGGCGGGGCGGGGGGTCGTACATTCATTCATGTGTACAAAGGGACTTTTTTTCTTTTTGCAAGACATGAACTGATAAGGCTAATCCAAACTCCTGTAAGGATGAGAAACTGGCTCCAGCACACTATGTCACTCTCATAGCAGACTGTGTCATGAGGTAGTAATCGGCAACTCAAAAAGAGCCAAACATACTACACAAATGTGGTTTCATACCAACTTCACAAAATCATTCCCAAATCTGTAGCATAACATTCCTGACACCATCTCAAACGAGCTCAGTTCCAAGATGTAGTCGGTCGGTGGTATAAGGATTTGCCAGTTGCAATGTCAGCCATGTATAATACTAACCATCTTCCAGCTTGGAAGAACACACCAATTCTCTCCTTTCCAATGACCCTCTGATGGATGATGAAATATATCTAGCTGATATCCATTTCACACATTACATAGGTACACACTGAAAGGTTCTGGCCCAAGTGGCTTCTCTTCACAAAATCCACTCAACGCTAATCTGTAAGTACAATAAGAGCAAGGAGGTATAGTACCTAATCAGAGCGTATATTCTTAATACCAAATAAAGGCAAATGTTACCAAAATATTCTGTGATAGAAAGTAAAAGTTGCTCTTGCTTCAAGGTGATTCCTTTTTTTTTTACTTAAACAGACGGTTACTATGCAAAAGACACTGGATAGTCCAGCATCAATGACACTGCATCATTTACGGCACTCCGTTTGATCTCAATTAGACAATCATTTCGACCACATCTCAATTAGATGATGAACTGTAATCAGGGCCACACTAGCACATAGAATTATTATGATCTACACAGTAATACAGCATTTTCATTCCACTTTAAGATCAACTACATAAAACTTAACATTCAAAAACGAGGTAATTAGAAGTATTTTCCACTAGACAAAAAATTTTAAAATAAATTTGGGCCTTATGCAACAAAAATAATTCCATTACTCAGCCAACAGCAATTATTTTCTTCCCTTGCAAGAGTTCTCAGACACATTAAAAGGAGTGGAACGTACTAACATAGTTTTCCGCCGTTGAACATACACTCATTTTTGCAATACTTGGTTAATCGTGCTGTATTGGACTGTTGCCTGTCCCATGCACAAAGTGGGAATGCTGGCAGCAAAACTGCCAACTTCACACACATCCTCACACTTTCCTATACAACAGAAACCTCAAGTTTTCTAATCATCTTTGCACTAGAACAGCATTACAAAGCTGTGAGCTGTGGAATAAAACTAATGAACAGTTACAGTCTGCATATCAAAGCAAGCCTGCCCAATGTCTGTTCATCACAAGTCTTAAATAAGTTGTGGTTTACAAGATTTACATCACAACAAATCAAACAAACACATCATGGTGTTCTTTTGCCAATGTTTTTTTTACAGAATGGTTAAACACTACAAAGCTCCAATTTACTCTGTTAAGAGGGGGAATTCTCTCGTTTCCTCTCTTGGGAGCTGTTCTAAATCATATCATGCAACCTGCTGCTATTAGCCAATTGGTTTTACTGCCAGAGATTGAAACACTAGAGCTCTCAGGGACACAAGACCTGCTTAAACACACACACACATATACATTTGAGATAAGTTCCACATTATTATTAGGGAGTCAGAGTATTTATTCATAGATAGGCACCGTGCCAGTGAGTTATATTTGTACATAAACACATTTACACACCTTTTATATAATTCATGTAGAATTATACAACCAGCATAATTACACACTTTGATAAATTGATGTCAAATTATTCATAAACATTTAAAATTAAATTGATCTTCAGTGAGTGGACCTTTAAAGACATCCTAAAAAGTGAGGAGTTTTGAGAAAGTTCTAAATACATTTTTCTAAAGTCATCAGATATTGTAACTCCATCTGTAGTGGATTCATTAATTGGTTTCATATGTCAACATTTCTTCACAACTTAGATAGCTTTTTAGCAACCAAAGGTATTAAGGGATATGGGCCAAAGGCAGGTACATGGAGTTAGATCACAGATCAGCCATGATCTTATCAAATGGCGGAGCAGGCTCGAGGGGCTGAATGGCCTACTCCTGTTCCTATATTCCTATGTTCCTAACTTAAAGACGTCCATAAATGTTATTTCAAAACATTTTACTGCTCCAAACCTGAAGTAAAGTTTTGTATAAATCTTCAAAGGGAATGAAATCACACCAATATATTACATATGCCAAATCCATACCCTCCAAAACTTTCACAATCAACTCAGAGTTGATTGGAACTGGCCTGTCTGCCAGTTACAGAAAACACTGAGCAGTGCAGCAAACAATTCATGTTCAGCTTGAAATTGATGCATGTACTTAATAGAAAATGCAATCATAAAGTATAATGCTAACTGTGCATCTATCTGTACAAGACCACAGTGGCACTATCAATCCACTATGGACTTTCAAACACAGTTTCCCCTGGCTGGAGAGTCTAGAATTCGGGGTCATAGTCTCAAGATAAGGGGTCCGCCATTTAGGACCAAGATGAGGAGGAATTTCTTCACTCAGAGGGTTGGAATTCTCTACCCCAGAGGACTGTGGATGCTGAGTCATTGAATATAGTCAAGATTGAGATCGATAGATTTTTGGACACTAAGGGAATCAAGGGATATGGGGATAGGGCAGGAAAGTGGAGTTGAGGTAGAAGATCAGCCATGATCTTATTGAATGGCGGTGCAGGCTCGAGGGTCCATATGGCCTACTCCTATTTCTTATGTTCTAGTTGGGAAAACCGATAGTCATGGGTTTGGACACACACAAACATTGACCACAATCCAACAAAAACCAGAGGGGCACAGAAGAGATTTCTAGCTACAACCAATATAAAATCTTTAGTACTCATCAAGAACTGTGACCCTGGAGTTGGATGGAGAGATTGCATATTCTTAGTATTTACTGCTTCTTGATGTTGACAGGCTGAAGGATGCAATCAGCATCAGACATCCAGCAGACTAAGAACTTTTAGTTTTCACTTCATCTCATTTGTTTGGCTAGTAAAGTTGTTATGTACAATAGTTTAAAAAGTTCATTGTTCCATTTCAGGTACTTTCCTTTTATTCAGAATGCAATCCTATTTAATATTCATAGCATTACATTTTGACCTTGTTTCATTCTATTCTCCATTCATTTCCAAAATAGAAAATATGCAGATGAACAGCACAAGCAGCTTGGAGTATCAACAGTTAATGCACTTTTGAGGAAATATATCATTTTTAATCACAGCCCCTAGCTTTCCTCAAAGAGGTGAAGCTTCCACTACCTTATTTCTCTGTCTAAATATTTTCTAGTACATGTAGCTGTTGCTCTTTAAAGTCAGTTTCAACAATTCGCCTTTAAAAAGAGGCAAACTGTCAGAAGTCACATCAACTTTTAATATATCTTATTTGCATATTTCTTCCGATTTAAAAACAGTTTTTTGCTTGAACACTGATAATCTCAGTGGTGAACTGGCTGGGAGGAGTTACTGAGCCCGACAGTGCAAGGAAGCTGAACCCAAGGTGCTATAGCAGTTACATCTATTCAACTATGTATATTGATCCCACACTGTCAAGCTCAGCAAGCACTTCTAGTGGACTTTGCTCAGTGGAATGTTCCATGTATTCTAACAAAAGATTTCGTCAAATCAACACAAAGAAAAAAACAGAAATTAATCCATTTCTAGCAGCTTGATCAAGTGCTTGTGAAATATCAGACAAGCAAGCCAATTTCTCACCTTAAGGGGATAAAATGCTGAATTTCTAAAAAAAATACTTTCTTAACATTTTGAGCACAGTTCTCCCTTCTTTCCAAGTATTCTTGAAACATTAAAACAATATATTGCTTTTTGGAAAGTTGGTTAAAAGTGTGAATTACTAGCTGTCTCACTCAGATTAGTAAACACAACGTTGCAGGACATTTCACTGGTGATGTCATCACGCACATTCTTTCCCATTATCTTCATAGTGACGTAATGACATCACTTCTCCACACATGCACGGTGGCCAAAACGTTACAGCCAGCCCTGTGCAAGTCCAGAATGTAGGGACCCCACAGTGTAGCTGGTTTATAGGAGGAGAACTTGCACATTGCACAACTAAATATGGGAGAGCACCACGGTTAGCTGGCTTTTCCGAGACCTGGCCTTCAATACAAAAGCAGCTCAACAGTCTTTCAGATTGGGAATTTTTCTGGGCACCTCTTACGCTGTGACCAACCAGCAGCATTGCACCTACCACTCGATTGTTCAAGTCAACACTGAATCTTGGGCATTGCTGGCCTGTGTGGCAGACCTCCAGCCTATTTCAGGAAAGGTCCTGGTCAGACTGACAATGCAATTTTGCAATAATTTTTCAAGCTCAGGTATCAGTTGTTGCTGAAATCCACCCTGCAAAATAAACCAGCCAGATTCGGCAGCAACGGAATTGGCGTATGTTATAAAAACGCTTGCAATGGAAGCAGTTCTGCAAGTATACATGGGCCATCAGTGTTATCGCTCTAAGTGAATGAAGTATCATTATTCTGTAGTGAAAGTGAAGGTGTAAAAGATCTAAAGTCTCCGACAGAATCCTAGTCCGCTATCATTCAAAGACCAAGCTCTGGGGTAGCTTTTGATCAAATCACTAAATGCAACACTGTGCTATGACAGATCACATCAACTCATACAAGGGAAAGATTCAGGATATTTCTTTTCTATCAAAGTTATCATCTTTTAATTTGTTAAATAAAAAAACCATCTTGCTCTAAATCAAGCAAACTTCATGTTTGCCAAGCACAGTGCTGCAGCAAGAGCAATGTATGGAGCCATCTGGTGACTTTCTGTGACAGAAAGGGAAAAAATGAGAGTTGGAGACAATTCCACTAAGATCCCTGCAGAGCCCCTTCAGGAAAGTTTGCTGCATAGCTTGGTGTTAGGCTAGGTCACTCGGCCAGGAAAGTCCCAGGTTCGATCCCTGATCCGCACTGAATTAGCTGATCTGAGTTGCGGTGGCAGCTGGAGTGCTATAGTTCGCCTCAGTGCCCCTCAATAGAAAGGGGAGAAAGGTAGTGGTTCTCACTCCTGGTCACTATCCAATGAACCTTGTTGGAAAATGCACAAGTATAAACAGTAAGCAAGGATAAAGTCCATTATTTTGTCCCAGTATGATATCCAGGAGAACTTCAAATTTCTTAAATTCATGAATCCATGACTTATTTTTATTGCAAGCCATTTAAGCAGATAAAATTGCGCAAGACTGCTGCACTGGTTCAGCTGTCCATAATGTTATTCTGGACTCTAATGTGATTAACACAGGTTACAAAATTATCCACTGAAAAAGTTACAAATTGCATTGGGAGGAAATCCATAAAACACTCATTTTGCGTTTTATCAAACCAGTAAGTTTAATATGTTAGCTTTTGTTTAGCTCCAATGTAATTAAAAAGGTTAAAGTCTAAATGGAAAAACTGCAAGTCAGACTATTGTGTTCTCACACATAAAGTTGTAATTTTTCACGAAAGCGAAGCTTGATGAAAAATGAGGGAAAAGGGATCCTGCTGCTTCAATTATTCCTGAGGAATGCGATTGCCCGACACAAGTTAGATAATGTAGTTATAGGAGATTCGATAATTAGAGGGATAGATACGATTCCTTGCAGTCAGGATCGAAAGTCCCGAAGGATGTGTTGCCTACCTGGTGCCAGGGTAAGGGACAACTCGAAACGGCTGGAAAAGAATTTGGAAAGGGACGGGGAGGGTCCAGCTGTTGTGATCCACGTCGGAACCAACGACATAGGAAAGAATAGGGAGGAGGTCCTGCAAACGGAATATCAGGAGTCAGGAACTAAATTGAAAAGCAGAACCTCCAGGGTAGTAATCTAAGGATTATTACCAATTCCACGTATGAATTGGCATAGGGACAAACAGAACAGGAAAGTAAACATGTGACTGAAGGATTGGTGGGGGAAAGAGGGGTTCCTTTTCATGGGACACCGGCACCAGTACTGGGACAGGAGAACTGTACTGTTGGGACGGGCTGCACCTGAACCATGCTGGGAAAAAGGTCCTAGTGGAAAGGATAAATAGGGTGGTTAATAAGACTTTAAACTCATTGGGGTGGTGGGGGGGGGTCAGGTAAAAATATTAGTAAAAAAGATAAAACAAGTGTAAGAAAACGGGACCAGAGTAAAGTCCAGGCCAGTGTTGTAGAAACCATAAATATTCCAGGTCTGGGAAACAACAAAATAACTGAAATAAACCATAGCAGGAGTGATAAATAAGAAAAATGATACAGTAAAAAGTGTAAAAGTAAAAGGAAGAACTACTAAAGACGATTTAAACTGCCTGTACAGCAACATACCCAGGATCTGAAATAAAACGAGGGAACTGTTGGCAATAATTCGAAGCAAGGAACCAGACGTAGTAAGAATAACTGAAACATGGCTACATAAAGAACAGGACTGGCAACTAAATATTGCAGGTTATAACTTAATCAGAAGGAATAGGGAAGGAAGAAGTGGGTGGAGTAGCTGCACTAATCAGGGATAACATATAGCAGTAGAAAAAAGGGACATAACTAACAGAAGGATAGAATCAGAATCCATATGGATTGAAATAAAAGATAAGGGATCGATCGAGCTCATAGGGATATACTACAGACCAGCTAATAGTGGAAAGGGGGTAGAGGAAGAAATATGTAAGCAAATATGTGGAATGAGTAAAGGGCATAGAATAATAATCATAGAAACAAAGAAAAAAGGAGCATGAGTAGGCCATTCGGCCCTTCGAGCCTGCTCCGCCATTCAATATGATCATGGCTGATCCTCTATCTCAATACCATATTCCTGCTCTCTCCCCATACCCCTTGATGCCTTTTGTGTCCAGAAATTTATCTAGCTCCTTCTTAAATATATTCAGTGACTTGGCCTCCACAGCCTTCTGTGGTAGAGAATTCCACAGGTTCACCACCCTCTGAGTGAAGAAATTTCTCCTCATCTCAGTCCTAAATGTCCTACCCTGTATCCTGAGACTGTGACCCCTCGGTCTGGACTCCCCCAGTCAGGGGAAACATCCTCCCAGCATCCTGTCTGTCTAGCCCTGTCAGAATTTTATATGTTTCAATGAGAGCCCTTCTCATTCTTCTAAACTCGAGTGAATGCAGGCCTCACCAAGGTCCTGTATAACTGCAGTAAGATATCTCTGCTCCTGTACTCAAATCCTCTGGCAATGAACGCCAACATACCATTCGCCTTCCTAACTGCTTGCTGCACCTGAATGCTCGCTTTCAGCGACTGGTGTACAAGGACACCCAGGTCTCGTTGCACCTCCCCTTTTCCCAATCGATCACCATTCAGATAATAATCTGCCTTTCTGTTTTTACAACCAAAGTGGATAACCTCACATTTATCCACATTATACTGCATCTGCCATGTTCTTGCCCACTCACCCAACTTGTCTAAATCACATTGGAGCCTCTTTGCATCCTCCTCACAGCTCACATTCCACCCCAGCTTTGTGTCGTCTGCAAACTTGGAAATGTTACATTTAGTTCCCTCATCCAAATCAATGATATATATTGTGAATAGCTGGGGCCCAAGCACTGATCCCTGCGGTACCCCACTAGTCAATGCCTGCCACCCCAAAAAAGATCCATTTATTCCTACTCTCTATTTCCTGTCTGTTAACCAATTCTCAATCCATGCCACTATATTCCTCCCAATCCCATGTGCTTTAGTTTTGCACACTAACCTCTTATGTGGGACCTTATCAAAGGCCTTCTGAAAATCCAAATAAACCACATCCACTGGTTCTCCCTTATCTATTCTACCAGTTACATCCTCAAAAAACTCCAATAGGTTTGTCAAACATGATTTCCCTTTCATAAATCCATGTTGACTTTGTCTAATCCTGTTGATATTTTCGAAGTGTCCTGTTATCACATCCTTTATAATAGACTCTAGCATTTTCCCTACTACTGATGTTAGGCTAACCGGTCTATTTTTGCCTGTTTTCTCTCTCCCTCCTTTCAATCTGCAGGAACGGTTCCATAATCTATAGAATTTTGGAAGGTGACAACTAATGCATCCACTATTTCCATGGCTACCTCTTCTAGTACTCTGGGATGCAGATTTAACTATCCCCAAATAAACTGGCAAGAAGAGGTAGGTAAAGGGGTACAGGGAATGGAGTATTACAATGTGTGCAGGACTCATTTCTCACCCAATATGTAAAAATCCCAACAAGAGAGAAAGCACTGCTTACTTCTCTTATCTGTTCTGGTTCATTTCCCATGGGAGGAACATCTAGGCAATAGCAATCACAACATAATAATGTTTAAGATAAAGATTGAGAAGGACATAAGACAGACAAAAACCAAAGTAATAAATTGGAAAAAAGCTGATTTTGAGGGGATGAGAATGGGACTAGAGAATATCATAGCATCATAGAATCGTTAGAGCACGGGAAGCCATTCAGACCGTCGAGCACTTGTCGGCTCTTTGTAAGACCAATCCAGTTAATTCCATTCCCCAGCTCTTTCCCCGTAGCCTGTAACTTTTTTCCCTTCAAGTATTTATCCAATTCCTTTTGGAAAGCCACGATGGAAGCAGATTCCATCACCCTTTTAGGCAGCATATTCCAGATCATAACTACTCGCTGCATTAAAAAATTTTTCTTCATGTCGCATTTCATTCTTTTGGCAAGCACCTTAAATCTAAGCCCTCTGGTTCTCCACCCTTCCGCCAATGGGAACAGTTTCTCTTTATTTACTTTATCTAAACCCTTCATGATTTTGAACACTTCTATCAAATCTTCTCTCAACCTTCTTTGCTCTAAGGAGAACAAACCCAGATGCTCCAGTCTATCCACGTGACTGAAGTCCCTCATCCGTGGAACCATCCCAGTAAATCTCTTCTGCACCCTCTCTACGGCACCATCTCTTCTGCATCCTTCCTAAAGTGCAGTGCCCAGAATTGGACACCATACTCCAGCTGCGGCCAAATCAGTGTTTTATAAAGGTTCAACATAACTTCCCTGCTTTTGTACTCTGTCTCTATTTATAAAGCCCAGGATCCCATATGCTTTTTTAACTGCTTTCTCAACCTGTCCCGCTATCTACAAAGATTTGTGCACATATACCCCCAGGCCTTTGTTCCTGCGCCCCCTTTAGAATTGTACCATTTAGTTTATATTGCCTCTCATTCCTCCTGCCAAAATTTATCACTTCGCACTTCTCGGAGTTAAATTTCATCTACCATCTGTCCGTCCATTCCACCAGCTTGTCTATGTCCTCTTGAAGTTTATTACTATCCTCCACACTGTTTATTACACTTCCAAGTTTTGTGTCATCTGCAAATTTTGAAATTGTGCCCTGTACACCCAAGTCCAAGTCATTAATATATATCAAAAAAGCATTGGTCCTAGTACCGACCCTTGGGGAACACCACTGTATACCTTCCTCCAGTCCGAAAAACAACCGTTCACCACTACTCTCTGTTTCCTGTCACTTCGCCAATTTCGTATCCATGCTGCCACTGCCCCTTTTATTCCATGGGCTTCAATTTTGCTGACAAGCCTATTATGTGGCACTTTAACAAATGTCTTTTGAAAGTCCATATACACATCAACCACATTGCCCTCATCAACCCTTTCTGTTACCTCATCAAAAAACAAGATAGTTAAGCACGATTTGACTTTAACAAATCTGTGCTGGCTTTCCTTTATTAATCCACACTTGCCCAGATTTTGTCCCAGATTATCGTTTCCAAAAGCTTCCCCACCACCGAGGTTAAACTGACTGGCTTTTGATAAATGTTACACCCTTTTTCGAACAAGGATGTAACATTTGCAATTCTCCAGTCCTCTGGCACCACCCCCATATCCAAGGAGGATTGGAAGATCATGGCCAGCATCTCTGCAATTTCCACCCTTACGTCCCTCAGCAACCCATCCGGACCAGGAGGTGACTTATCTACTGTAAGTACAGCCAGCCTTTCTAGTACCTCCTCTTTATCAATTTTTAGCCCATCCAGTATCTCAACGACCTCTTATTTTACTATGACTTTAGCAGCATCTTCTTCCTTGGTGTAGACAGATGCAAAGTACTCATTTAGTACCTCAGCCATGCCCTCTGCCTCCATGCGCAGATCTCCTTTTTGGCCCCACCCCTCTACCATTTATATGCCTATAGAAGACTTTTGGATTCCCTTTTATATTAGCCGTCAGTCTATTCTCATATTTTCTCTTTGCCCCTCGTATTTCCTTTTTCACTTCTCCTCTGCATTTTTTATATTTAGCCTGGTTCTCACTTGTATTATCAACCTGACATCTGTCATTCGCCCCCTTTTTCTGCTTCATCTTGCTCTCTCTCTCTTTCATCATCCAGGGAGCTCTGGCTTTCCCCTTCATGGGAATGTACCTAGTCTGTACCTGAACCACCTCCTCTTTAAAGGCCGTCGATTGTTCGATTACAGTTTTGCCTGCCAATCTTTGAATCTGGCCTGGGTAAATTGGAATCATTCTCAACCCACTGAAATTGGCCCTCCTCCAATTAAGTATTTTTACTCTAGAGTGCTCCTTGTCCTTTTCTGTAATTAATATAACCCTTATGATTCTACGATCACTGTTCCCTAAATGTTCCCCCCACTGACACTTGCTCCACTTGACCCATCTCATTCCCTAGAAACAGATCCAGCAATGCCTCCTTCCTTGTTGGGCTGGAAACATACTGATCAAGAAAGTTCTCCTGAACACACTTGAGAAATTCGTCCCCCTCTTTGCCCTTTACACTATTACTATTCTAGTCTATACTAGGACAGTTGAAGTCTCCCATTATCACCACTCCATAGTTCTTGCACCTCTCTGTAATTTCCCTGCAAATTTGCTCCTGTATATGCTTCCCACTAGTTGGTGGCCTATAGAATACAAGTAGATGAAAAATTGGAAAAATTTACTGGCAAAGAAATAGAACAGCAGCGGGAAACATTTAAAACAGTGATCAATAGAGTCCAGGAGAAATATATCCTACTAAAAAGAACAAACTAACCAGTAATGACACACCATGGATGAATAAAGAAATAAGGGCAAAATTGAAACTAAAGAAAAAGACATAAACTAAGTAAGTAGACAGCAAAGGAGAGAATGACAAAAGGGAATACGAAAAGGTTAGGAAAGAGGTCAAAAAAACAATTAGGAAGGCAAAAAAAGACAAAATTAAATTATCGAGGAATGTCAAAAAAAAGTAAAGTATTCTACAAACACATAAATAATAAAAGAAAAATCAGGATAGCGATAGGGCCACTAAGTGATGCACACGATAAACTCACAAGGAATGACAGCGATATGGCAGAAATATTAAATAATTACATTATTTCAGTATTTACCAGGAAGACTAATATGGTGGGCATGACATTAGAAAAAGAGATCAAAAAAGATGTAAAGACATTCAAGATAGAAAGGGGGGAGACAATTGATTAAACTAATCAAACTTAGAGAGGATCAATTCCCAGGTTCGGATGGATTGCAGGGAAGAGATAGCAGAGGCACTATTACATATATATAAAAATTCATCAGAAAAGGGAATAGTGCCAGAGGACTGGCGGACAGCTAATGTGATTCCTACATTTAAAAAGGGAGATAGAACAAGTCCGGGGAACTATAGGCTAATTAATTTAACATTGGTGGTAGGAAAAATAACGGAATCAAAGATGTAATAGAGAAACATCTAGAAACCAAAAATATAATAAAGAATAATCAGCACGGATTTCAAAGGGGAAGGACATGCTTGACCAGCCTTATTGAATTATTTGAAGAAGTAACAGAAAGTGTAGACAAAGACTGTGCAATAGATGTAGTATGTTTGGATTTTCAAAAGGCTTTCGATAAGATACCGCATTGGAGACTCATACGGTCAACATAGGAAAGAGTAGGCAAAAGGTCCTGTTCAGAGAGTACCAGGAGCTAAATTAAAAAACAGGTCCTCAAGGGTTATAATCTCTGGATTGTTACCCGAGCCACGTGCAAATTGGCGTAGGGATAAGCAGATTAGGGAGGTGAACAAGTGTCTGAGGAGTGGTGTGGAAAAGAGGGATTCCATGTCATGGGACACTCGCACCAATACTGGGACAGGAAAGAACTATACCATTGGGACGGGCTCCACCTGAACCAGGCTGGGACCAGGGTCCGAACGGAAAGGATAAATAGACCAGTTACAAGGACTTTAAACTGGAAAATGGTGGGGGGCGGGGGGGGTAAACGACGACTCAGGCGGAAAAGGTAATATAAATAATAATTCTAAAACAAACAAAAAGGAAGAGAGTAGAGTGATAGTCAGACATTATGCTTTAGGCGCTACAGATAAAGGAAAAACTAAAAGATGTAAAGTAACTAAATTAGGAGAAATAAAAAATGTGAGAAAAACAAGATCAGAGCAGAAGGACAGGTTATTGTGTGTGGGCCAAATGGACCCCCTGATAGCAGCTGTGAAGTGGCAGAATATATAAATGCAGAGATTAGGCAAGCATGGAGCAACGGCAGAGTGGTTTTAATGGGGGATTTTAACTTTCATCTTGATTGGGATAAGCAGATGAGCTATGTCAGAAAAGCAGCAAATTTCAGGACAGCTTTCTGCAACAATATGTCCTAGAACCAAGGGGGCAGGCCATATTAGATTTAATAATGAGTAATGAGCCAGGTTTAGTTAACAGCCTAACAGTGCGGTAACATCTATCTATTAGCGATCATCATATGATCAAGTTCCACATTGTGTTTGAAAGGGAGAAACCCATATCAGCTACTATGATTCTAAATTTAGGTATGAGACAGAGACTGACAACAGTAAACTGGGCAAATCTATTAATAGGTAAAATGACAGAAGATCAGTGGGAGGTGTTCAAAAAATAATTTAACGTGATACAGAACTAGTTTATACCCCTAAGGGGCAAGAGCTAGACTTGCCAAAAAAAATGCCATGGACAACAAAAGAGGTCAGGGACAACATAAAACTAAAAGAAAAAGCATACAAAAATGCAAAAAATAGCACAGATCCTGGCAACTGGGAGAGATACAAAGAACAGCAAAGGATAACAAAATAGTAAGAGCTACAAAAAGGGAGTATGAAAAGAAACTTGCAAGGGATATCAAAATCAACACAAAAAATTTTTACAATTATATCAGGAAAAAGAGGGTAGTCAAGGGCAATGTGGTTCTCTTAAAAACTGATAATGCTGTAAGTGAAAATAAGGAAACGGCAGACATATGGAATAATTACTTTGCCTTAGTATTTACAGCAGAGGAAGAGGACAGCATGCCGGACCCACCAAGGAACTAACTTTGAATCAGGGACAGGGACTCATCATAATTAACGTAAGCAAATTAACAGTAATCAAGAAAATAATGGCACTAAAGTGTGACAAATCCCCAGGACCAGATGGTTTCCATCCCATGGTTTTAAAGGAAGTAGGTAAGAACATTGCAGAAGCCTTAACCATAATCTTCTAAAGTTCTCTCGATTCAGGAACCGTTCCATGAGATTGGAAAACTGCACGTCACTCCGCTATTTAAGAAAGGTGAGAGAGGGAAACCAGGGAATTATAGACCAGTTAGCCTAACATCTGTTGTTGGGAAATTATGAGAGTCTATCATTAAGGATAGAGTGACTGAACACCTTGAAAATTTTCAGCTGATCAGAGAGAGCCAGCATGGATTTGTAAAGGGTAGGTCATGCCTGACGAGCCTGAGTAAATTTCTTTGAAGAGGCGACTAAAATAATGGACAGGGGAATGTCTATGGATGTGGTTTATATCGACTTCCAGAAGGCATTCAATATAGTCCTTCATAAGAGACTGTTAGCTAATGTTGAAGTTCATGGAATTGAGGGCAAATTATTGACCTGGTTAGAAAATTGGCTGAGCGGCAGGAGACAGAGTAGGGATATGGGCAGGTACTCAAATTGGTAGATGTGACTAGTGATGTCCCACAGGGATCTGTGTTGGGGCCTCAACTATTCACTATATTTATGAATGACTTAGATGACGGGATAGAGAGCCACATACCACATTTGTCGATGACACAAAGATTGTTGGCAGCGTAGATGGAAGCATAAATTACAGAAAGATATATTAATAGATGGGTAAATGGGTAAAACTGTGGCAAATGGATTTCAATGCAAGCAAGTTTGAGGTCATCGACTTTGGACCTGAAAAGGATAGATAAGAGTACTTTCTAAATGAAAAGCTCAAAACAGTGGAGGTCGAAAGAGATTTAGGAGTCCATGTCCATAGGTCATTAAAATGTCATGGACAGGTACCGAAAATAATCAAATGGAAAGCTGGCCTTTATATCTAGAGGACTAGAATACAAGGGGGTAGAAGTTATGCTACAGCTCTACAAAGCTCTGGTTAGACAACACCTGGAGTTCTGGAGTGTTCAGTTCTGGGCACTGCATCTTAGGAAGGATATATTGGCTTTGGAGGAAGTGCAGCGTAGATTTAGTAGAATGATACCTGGACTCCAAGGGTTAAATTACAAGGAGAGATTACACAAACTAGGGTTGCATTCACTGGAATTTAGAAGATTAAAGGGGTAATTTAATTGAAGTTGTCATGATATTAAGGGTAGATAGAGAGAAACTATTTCCACTGGTTGGGGAGTCTAGGACTAGGGGACATAACCTAAAAATTAGAGCCAGGACTTTCAAGAGCAAAATTAGGAAACACTTTAAATTTAATTTTAAATCTGAGATTGATAGATTTTTGGTAACCAAAGGTAGTAAGGGAAATGGCGGGTATATGGAGTTAGGTCACAAATCAGCCATGATCTCACTGAATGGCGGAACAGGCTTGAGGGGCTAAATGGCCTACTCCTGTTCCTATGTTCCTCGGTCAGAGCATGTGGAGTCAGGGGATAAGTAGCAGAATGGATAGCAGCTGGCTACAAAACAGAAAACAGAGAGTAGGGGTTGAAGGTAGTTACTCAAACTGACGAAAGGTGGGAAGTGGTGTTCCACAAGGATCGGTGCAAGGACCACTGTTAATGCACTCTTGTATTTGCACCAATCAATGCACGGTCACTAAAAATGTATTTTAGTATTTGTGAGTGGAAGTGCAATCTCTGTGCAAGCAGCGGTAGTCATGGTTACTGTAGCTGCGACCCTCTTCTAAGTTCTCGGTCGCAGTGAGCCGTGCCTCCTCGTGGTCCCGTCGAAAACAACACACAAATGTTGGCAAAATGGGCTGTTCAAAGAACCTAAGAATGATCTGCAAAGATCAAGCAGGGGTATTCGAGGACTCTCTCGTCCTGTCCAGGCGAGAGCTCAGGATTTCGTGAGGCAAAGCCAAAGTTTGAGGGTAACGCCTTGCCCCTAAACCGATGTCTGTTTTAGTAAGTCCAGTTATGGTCAGGGATGGTTGTAGACATGCAGCTCTGCCATTTATTCACAACCAAATCTAACACCCATCAGGCTGCAGTCCTCGTTTTACTAATGTAACCTAGCTGTGATTGTCCTGTGCTGTTCTCGGTCACAGCAAGTCATGGTCCCGCCAGTCATATTCTTGCCATTACGGCTGTTCCCAGAATGCGCTAAAAGTCTGGCACAGATCACCCCCCTCAGGAGAGAAACAAAGAAAAACCAAGGCCGCTCACTTTTGGATGGGATTGCCAGGCAAAAAAGCTCCCCGTCTGCGTGTTTCAGTGACCCAGACGCAAAGTGCAGAGCTGAACTGCTGGACTGACTCCTGCAGTGCCAGCATTACGGCTTCCATTAAAGATGGAGGGTGGCACTACAAGAAGATCTATATGCGCTCAGCAGGAAATCAATCGGGGAATACTGGGTTGGAGGTAATCCCAAAGACCAAGGAGTCCAAGAAGTGTTCGTAAGCTGGTGTTGTCAACGAAAATAACCACGAAAAGCACCTCTGGAAGACTAATTTCAAGATTCACCTTTTTTATGGGCAAATCTATGGACTCAATCTTATCTAATCTTAGTACTTGTGTTTATGCCATTTTAGCTTGTTATTTTAACTATTTTACCATGTATCATTTAAACGTACAATTTTACCATTTTTGGGAGTCCACGGGCATGCGCGACTGTCCAATGTAAGCTGTACCACATAGGTCTCTATTATATCACATTGTTAGACTATTCTTATTTATATTTTGCTTGTTTTTTCAACTATTTTACTATGTATTATTTCAACTTATGATTTTAACTATTTTATTAAAGACGTTTTTATTATTTCTGTAACCGGAATACATGTCCAGTTCCATCTCCCTGGAGGATTCCAATGCTTGGTGAGGTTATGCGACCCAATGATACTTCCCTTATATCACTGGATCCTGTCTTTCCTCTCCCTTTATACCTGCTGCCCCCCACCTTGCCTGTGATATTTCACTGGACTGGCAAAAAGTGGACGAGGCACTTTAATAATCGAAATTTACACTCATTTAATGGACCTAGATTCCAAGAGTGCACGTAAAATAGTCAGTAACAAATCCAATAGGGAATTCAGGAGAAACTTCTTCACCCAGAGAGTGGTAAGATTGTGGTACTTGCTACCACAAGGAGTATTTGAGGTGACTAGCATAGATGCATTTAAGGGGAAGCTAGATAGACACATGAGGAGAAGGGAATAGAAGGATATGTTGATAGGGTGAGGTGAAGATGGGTGGGAGGAGCCCACGTGGAGCATAAACACCTGCATGGACCTGTGGGGCCGAATGGCCTGTTTCTGTGCTGTACATTCTTTGTAATTCTTTGTTACAAGTTGTTGTAACACCACAATCTGACATCATGCCACTTAACTGTCAACCTTTTTTTCAGCTTAGAAGTGAAATAAAACAAATGCACTGCTTAGAACAGAACAAATTAATTTCTTGATGACAGGCTATAAAGTGTTGTGGTAGTGGAATTCTTAAAATCAAAAAAAGAGTTTTATAGTGTGTGTGAGGCAGTGGCAATTTCAACATTGCTTGCAGAGAGATTGCACTTCCACTCACAAATACTAACAGACATTTTTAGTGACCGTGCATTGATTGGTGCAAACACATTTGATGCAAATACAAGCGTGCAATAGCACAATGCCAGTGGGAGAGAAGGCTTAGCTCCCAAAACACTACGTTATTAATCTGAACCATGGAATGCCATGGAAAGAAAAGTGGAAAGACATCCCTACACCATTTTGCCACACCTTTGGTGCATTCATACTGGTGCTCCAATTCTATGACCTCACTTTGTAGGTCTAGGCTCTTCCTGAAGCTGCAGTGCCACCTCATTTATCAGCCATTCATGGTTTAAATTGGAGCTGCAGCTGATGGCAGCACTGTAAGGTGAATGCACTACTACATTTACAAAGACCTTTATAATTTAGTAGACTATTTTAGTAGCCTAGATTCCAGCAGCCAGTAAATAATTAGTTGTTAAGAAATTCATTTAGACAAACAAATGGATTTGTGCTTGCCACTGAGTAAGGTAATCGTTACTCTGTTTAAGAATGGGTGTTGATTAGTTCCTATCCAGATTGGTACTATATTGGCACAGTGAAACAAAAGGTCAGTAGACACTTCAGTGAGGTTGAAAAATGAGAGGTCAGCAAAAAACACCATAAATAAATCATTCCACTCAGGATATTCCACTAATCTGGGTTTACTCAAATATAGTAGAGAACAGGAATAAATCAGTGTCTGTGGGTTAGCATGCTGTGGGTTGGACAAAAATACCGCTACCTCCACAAATTGCGTTTGCTGAATACAAGAAATCTTGGCTGGAATACAAACACTGGAGAGTCTGATATTCCACCCTGTACACCACATTGAGCAATTTCAATTCTAACCCTGGTAAACGAACAAGTAGTTTTTAAATTGTTGACTGTGACCTTGATCTGAACCAAACATTTTTTTTTTAAAGTCAGGTTATTTGGAACATAGGAACAGCAGTAGGCCATACAGCCCTTCAAGCCTGTTCCACCATTCAATTAGGTCATGGCTGATCTGTATCTTAACTCCATTTACCCTTCTGTAACCCTCAATACCCTTGCCTAACAAAAATCTCAATTTTGAAATCTTCAATTGACCTAGCCTCAACAGCATTTTGAGGGGAGAGTTTCAGATTTTCACTACCCTTTGTGAGAAGAAGTGCTTCCTGACATCACCCCTGAACTGCCTAGCTCTAATATTAAGGTTATTCCCCCTTGTTCTGGACTCTCCCACCAGAGGAATTAGGATAGATAGAGAGAAACTATCAACCAGTTAGTCTAACATCGGTTATTAGAAGTTATTGGAATGTATAAATAAGGACAGAGTGACTGAGCACTTAGAGAAATTTGAGCTGATTAGAAAGAGCCAACATGGATTTGTAAAGGGTAGATCACGGATCTAATTGAATTTTTTGAGGAAGTAACTAAAGTAGTAGACAGGGATACGTCTATGGATGTAGTTTATATGGACTTCCAGAAGGCATTCGATAAGGTTCCACATAAGAGACTGTAAGCTAAAATTAAAGCTCATGGCATTGAAGGCAAATTATTGACCTGGTTAGGAGACAGGTAGAAGACAGAGAGTAGGTTCTGACTAAAGGTCTTCGATCTGAAACATTAACTGTTTCTTTCGCCACAGATGCTGCCTGACTTGCTGAGCTTTTCCAGCATTTTCTGTTTTTATTTCAGATTTCCAGCATCCACAGTATTTTGCTTTTGACAGAGAGCAGGGATAATGGGTATGTATTCAAATTAGAAAGAAGTGACTAGCGGTATCTCAAGAATCTGTGCTGGGGCCTCAGCTATTCACTATATTTATTAATGACTTAGATAACACAACAGAGCATCATATATCCAGGTTTGCTGATGACACAAAGATTGGTGACATAGTAAGTGGTGTAGACAGCAGCATAAAATTACAAAGAGACATTGATAGATTAAGTGAGTGGGCAAAACTGTAGCAGATGGATTTCAACACAGGTAAAAGTGAGGTCATACATTTTGGGCCAAAAAAAGGATAGATCAGAGTATTTTTTATATGGTGAAAAGCTAGGAACAATGGAGGTTCAAACAGATTTAAGGGCCCATGTACACATATCACTAAAATGTAGTGGTCAGTTACGAAGAATAGTCAAAAAGGATAATGGAATGTAAGCCTTTACATCTAGAGAGCTAGAATATAAAGGGGAGGAAGTTTTTCTAAAACTATGCAAAGCCCTGGTTAGACCACATCTGGAGTACTGTGTACAGTTTAGAAAGGATATATTGGCCTTGGAAGGAGTGCAGGGCAGATTCACCAGAATGTTACCAAGGGTTAAATGAGAAGAGATTACATAAACTAGGCTTGTATTCTCTGGAATATAGATAGTTAAAGGGTGATATGACTGAGGTTTTTAGGATTTTGAAAGGAATTGATAGAGGTAGATAGAGAGAATAATTTTCCGCTGGTGTGGAAGTCTAGGACAAGGGGACTTAACCTTAAAATCAGAGCTAGGCCATTCAGGAGAGCAGTTGGGAAACACTATTATAGTACAGCAGGGGAATGGAATCAACTGGATAGCTCTTTCAAAGAGCCAGCACAGGCACAATGGGCCGAATGGCCTCCTCCTGTGCTGTACCATACTATGATACTTCTTCACGCAATGGGTGGTAGAAGTGTGGAACCCTCTCCCACAAAAAGCAGTAGATGCTAGCTCAGTTAACAACTTTAAATATGAAAATCTTGTTTGACGAACATGATTGAGTAATTTGATGAAGTACCTACTATGATATTATGACAGATGAGTCAAAGGAGAGGATGATAAAATGGAATATGAAGCGGTTAGGAAAGAAGTCAAAAATGAACTATGAAATGAAACTATCAAGGAATATAAAAAAGAAATAGTTAAGTATTCTACAGACACAAATAATAAAAGAAATAGAATAGCAGAATAGGGATAGGGACACTAAGGGATGCACAAGATAAACTCACAGGTAATGACAGCAAAATGGCAGAATTACAGAACAATTACTTTGCCTCAGTATTTACCAGGGAGTAATAGGGTAGAAATGACATTAGAAGCGATCAAAAAAGAAATAAAGACATTTAAGATAGAAAAGGGGGGGGACAGGACAAGATAATTAATAAACTAACCCAACTGAGAGAGGATAAAACTCCAGGTCCGGATGGATTGTACCTGCGTATATTAAAGAATTAGGGAAGAGATATCAGAGAGACTATTACATATATATAAAAAATCATTAGAAAAGGGAATAGTACCAGAGGACTGGCGGACAGCTAATGCTTTTCCTATAATTAGAACTATAGACCAGTTAGCTTCACGTTGGTGGTGGGAAAGATAACGGAATCTTTACTCATAGATGTAACAGAAAAACATCCATAATCTAAATATATAGTAAAGAATATTCAGCACAGATTTCATGCTTATTGAATTCTTTGAAAAGTAACAGAAAGAGTAGACAAGAGTAATGCAGTAGATGTAATATATTTGGATTTTCAAAAAGCCTTTGATAAGGTACCGCATAGTAGACTATGGTCAGAGCAGGTGGAGTCAGGGGATAATTAGCAGAATGGATAGCAAGCTGGCTACAAAACAGGAGAGAGAGATGGGGTTAAGGGTAGCTACTCAGACTGGCAAAAGGTGGGAAGTGTTCCACGAGGATCAATGCTGGGACCACTGTTCACGATTTACATAAACGATTTGGACTCAGGATTCAGAAAAACGATCCCAAAATTTGCAGACGACACCAAATTGGGAGGTAGAGTCAATATAGAGGAAAACAGTGACAAATTATACGAAAACATTAATAAACTTGCAGAATGGGTGTGTAATTGGCAAATGAATTTCAATATAGATAAGTGTGAGGTGGTGCATTTTTGGTAGGAAGAATAAGGAGGCCACATACTCCTTGGAAAACAAGAGTCTAAAAGAGGGAGAGGAGCAAAGGGATCCAGGGGTTCATATACACAAATCACTAGAAGTAGCAACGCAGGTTAATAAGACCATAAAAAAAGCAAACAAAGCACTGGGATTAATTTCTGGAGGGATAAAATTGAAAAGCAGGGAAGTTATGTTAAACCTGTATAGAACCTTGGTTAGACCACACTTGGAGTACTGCGCACAGTTCTGGTCTCCATATTATAAAAAGGATACAGGAGGCGCTGGAGAAGGTGCAAAAATGATTTACAAGGATGATATCAGACCTGAGAGGTTATACCCATCAGGAAAGATTGAACAGGCTGGGGCTCTTTTCTTTAGAAAAGAGACAGCTGAGGGACAGAGGTCTTTAAGATTATGAAAGGGCTTGATAAGTGGAAACATCTCTATATCTACCCTGTGGGGGAGTCCAAAACTCAGGGCCACAAATATAAGATAGTCACTATTAAATCCAATAGTAAATTCAGGAGAAACTTCTTTACCCAGAGAGTGGTTAAAATGTGGAACTCGCTATCACAAGGAGTAGTTGAGGCGAATAGCTTAGATGCATTTAAGGGGAAGCTAGATAATCACAGGGGAGAAAGGAATAAAAGGTTATGCTGACAGGATTAGACGAAGAGGAGTGCGCGGAGGCTCATGTGGAACATAAACACCAGCATGGACCAGTTGTACGAATGGCCTGTTTCTGTGCTGTAGATTCTATGTAATTCAATGTAGTGTAGGCTTTTTTTTAAAAAAAGGATGAGGGTGATGATAGTGGTTTTGAAAGGGAAGGGGAGAGTACCTGCAGAGAGGAAGCATTTAAAATGCCAGATAGCATGGTGGCTAGGAAGGGAAGTTGAGCAGTCAGCATTTTAGCGAGAATGGAACCGAAGATGCAGAAGGTGTGTCTCATGGACAAGATGAGCTTGAAGCTGGCATGAGTGGATTTGGGAGGGAAATGTAGGTTCAGAATTAGAAGCAGCAGAGGTAGCTAAACGGATGGTCTCAATCTTAGTGACAAAGAAGTCCATGAACTCTTAGCACTTGTTGTTGGAGGTGTGGGTGGAGGGGAGGTGGGGGAGAGGGATTTAAGGAGGCAGTTGGTAGTGGAGAAAACAATCGCTTTCCAGGATGATCCTGGAGTGATGAGTGATTTTGGCAGGGAAGAGCAAGGCTTCATAATACTTGATGTGGTCCAGCCAGATCAGGTGATGAATGGCTAAATCAGTTTTGCAACAGAATCACTCGAGTCTGCACCTCTTGGACTTGAGGGAGCAAAGATGGGAGCCATACCAGGGGGAACAACCAGGTTGGGAAGAGTAAAGGTTTTGCTGGGGACAATGGCATGAAAGGTGGAGGTGAGAGAGCGGTGGAGCTAGTCAGCAATTGCAGAAGTATTGTGACAAATAGAAGGCCAAAGGCTATGCAATTAGGAGTTTGTGGATTTGTAAATGACATGGGGACTGGGGGAAGTTTTTTTCCTGAGGCAGATGCAGAAGGAAGTGGGGTTGGAAGGGTGTATGGTGATGTGGGTGGTGAGGAATACAAGGAAGCGATTAGAGATGGCCTTGTTAGTGATCAGGAGTAGAGAGGTCATGGGAGATGGCAAGTTCAAGGGGGTGGCCGTGACTAATGATAGGGGAGTTTAAATGGAGGAAGAGGTAAAAGGCCCAGAACACTATCCATTCTTCTCTCAGTTCCTTGATTCCAACAAATCACCTCCATTTATACTACAATGGAGAGCAAAAGCACAAGAAATTGAAGTTTAGAGGTTAAAGGGGGATCAGCCATCAGGTGACAAACTGGAATGCAAGAGTTGCCAAGAGAACATCCCCGAACAGTAGTCAGGTTTTGGACAGACTTGAGGTTTATAGAGAGCGAAGAGTTCTTGAGGGGAAAGAAGTGTTTGCACAAAAGAGGAAACCAACCTTTAACACTGGAGAAGATGCAAAAGTTGCACGGGATCATTAGAGATAGCGAGGTCAAAAATGTCAATAGGTGAAGGACTACAGTTATTCAGTGACAAAGGTTATGCACCTGCCCTTCAAAAAAAGAAAACTGCAATAAAGATATCCTGACCACTTCCACACTTCGGTTAAATTGGTGCCCCTTACTTTGTTTCGACCCAAAGTCTGTGTATTTTACATACTTTTCTGTTAGATCATGTGATTTTTTTTTGTCGTTACAATAGTTGTTCTGCAGTATGAGAGGTATGGACAAATATTTATTTTCTTCTGTTTCCCCCTTCCATGCACATCATTCAATCTAGGACTTTAAATAAATTATATACCGACAAGCTTTTTTAAAAAACATTTACTCACAAACTCCCTTCCTCAACACTGTTTTTTTATATTTTATGTCAAGAAACAAATATTGAACAAATTACAAATTGAAACAAAAAAATTGTCTAACATTTAACAAACATTTTTTTAAATTTACAAGAGAAAAAACATACAATGGTTTTGACATAGATATACTTGCATACAAGCTCGACACAACATTTACACAAAGATAGCAGTGTAGATGAAAACATAAAATTACAAAGGGATATTGATAGATTAGGTGAATGGGCAAAACTGTGGCAAATGGAATTCAATGTAGACAAATGTGAGGTCATCCACTTTGGATCAAAAAAGGATAGAACAGGGTACTTTCGAAATGGTAAAAAGTTAAAAACAGTGGATGTCCAAGGGACTTAGGGGTTCAGGTACATAGATCATTGAAGTGTCATGAACAGGTGCAGAAAATAATCAAGAAGGCTAATGGAATGTTGGCCTTTATATCTAGAGGACTAGAGTACAAGGGGGCAGAAATTATGCTGCAGCTATACAAAACCCTGGTTAGACCGCACCTGGAGTACTGTGAGCAGTTCTGGGCACCGCACCTTCGGAAGGACATACCGGCCTTGGAGGGAGTGCAGCGTAGGTTTACTAGAATGATACCCAGACTTCAAGGGTTAAGTTACGAGGAGAGATTACACAAATTGGGGTTGTATTCTCTGGAGTTTCGAAGGTTAAGGGGTGATCTGATCGAAGTTTATAAGATATTAAGGGGAACAGATAGGGTGGCTAGAGAGAAACTATTTCCGCTGGTTGGGGATTCTAGGAGTTGGGGGCACAGTCTAAAAATTAGAGCCAGGCCTTTCAGGAGCGAGATTAGAAAACATTTCTACACACAAAGGGTGGTAGAAGTTTGGAACTCTCTTCCGCAAACGGCAATTGATACTAGCTCAATTGCTAAATTTAAATGTGAGATAGATAGCTTTTTGGCAACCAAAGGTATTAAGGGATATGGGCCAAAGGCAGGTATATGGAGTTAGATCACAGATCAGCCATGATCTTATCAAATTGCGGAGCAGGCACGAGGGGCTGAATGGCCTACTCCTGTTCCTATATATTGATAGCATAGTTGTGCATATCTCTATAGTAATTTAACTGCTTCAGATCCACTGCAGACACAGGGTAGGAACAGTAGTCGGACAGGGATACACAGAAGCTATCCCATCTTCGCTCTGGGATTTTTTGCGTGGATCACTCTTTCTATACACCAATGGACTGATGGTGGGCCACTTTCATAGCAACCCGTGTGCCCTACACAGGGATGTGTCGTGGGGTTTGTGAGTGGACCTGTTGTATAGGCGTTCAGAAGGGGCTTGGACGGCTTGACATTTTTCCAGCTCGTCCTCTGATTGGTACAGTGTTTACCCTACATGCTTGTGATGGGAGGTATAGGGTTTCACTACAGGTGAGGGATGCATCTTCTTGCCGCTAGCAGTGAGAGTTGTGCCCATCTGTGCACCTCAGGCAGATCTCACTGATATTTATATTTCCACATGCTCTACAGATTATCTGCATCCATTTTGGTGCATAAACAATTAATAAATTCAAACGCTGCGTACAGATTTATATTATCAGCTTTATACTGGTACAGCCTCACTAAGGGTTTCACACTTGTATAAAATTGACACCATAACAGCAGCTTTGGGGAGTTGGTTATCTCAAACAAGCTGAAGTGTTACCAGATTTTCAAAAGGCAGTGTAAGCTGCTCAATTAGTCTGTCTGCCTCACTGGCTTGGAGGTTAGAGGTCAAAGATGAGCAGTATGCTTTTCGACTGGTTCATTATACAGCTACCGTCAAATGATAAAGCTCCATTTAATAGCTGCAAATTAACAACTCTTTCAAAATTGGCTGCTGATGCACTCTAGAACACCCGGTCAAGTGGCCAAGTTGTCATTTTCAACAACTGCGTGATGAAATAACATTTCTGCAGTCTTAAATGCTGGTGCTGATTTGGGATGTAAAGTTCAAAATGCTCATCTCTGACTGGACTTTAGCTCAAAAAGCTGTCAGTTCATTTGTCCAGGCAGATAATTTGTCTTCCTGCACATGAACTGATTCAAGGGTCAGTCTGAGTTACCTTCTTTGAAATAAATGCTATCTTACAGAACTTAACTGTAGAAACACGATTTAGTTTGGCCATTGACAAAGATACTCCTTTCAATTATGAATGAGTCAAGTTCAATTGGAAACATCAAAACTACTAACATTATTATAGTAGATAAATGATTATTACATACTAGCACTATCTGGAGAATTCACCTCTGAGAACAAGGAGCAGTTCTGATGGCATCAACATAGCACCCATATACAAGAAACCAATGTAAATTCAGGTGCAAAACGTAATTAGAATGTATTCAACGAGCAGCTATTTTTTGGCAGATGAAAAACTGATCTACTAACCAAACTGGTCCTGTCCCTCTGCACCATCTCCAGGTCTACTTGAATGTCACAATGATAAAATGTTCATCATTCCCCACAAAAAAAATCAAATAAAACCAAAACATTGAGAGGAACTGAAACTATCAAATGGAAGGAGGAAAGTACACCAACTTGCAGGCGATTATCAAAGGGTGCCCTTGTACAAAGCAAAACTTTAGAAAAACCAGTATCGACGAGCCAAAGGTGATGTAAGGTATGGACTGTTAAAGGCATTAGGAGCAGCTACATAGAACACTTGTATTTGGTAAGGAAAGCTAGTCTATATTTAAATGATTATGTCCTAGTAGCTACTGAAAATCAAATAATTTATATTTCATTTTTTAAAAAGTCTAATGTGTGAGGAGACACCAAGGCACCTCCCCACATCAGAAGGAAAGCTGGACAGTCTATTTTCCCTGGACTACTTTCATACACCTCTTAACATCGAGCTAAGAACAACAATGGCAGAGACCTGGGAACAGGTATCCACAAACCCATAATTGGTGCATGATCTCATTTAGAAAGAAAGAACATGCCTTTATATAGCGCTTTTCACAACCCCAGGACATTTTCAGTCAATGAAGTATTTTAGAAGTGTAGTCACTGTTGTAATATAGGCAAACGCAGCAGCCAACTTGCACACAAGATCCCACAAACAGCAATGAAATAATGACCAGATAATCTGTTTTTGGTGGTGTTGCTTGAGGGATAAGTGTTGGCCAGAAGAACTACCCTGCTCTCCTGCGAACAGTGCCATGGGATCTTTTATGTCCAACTGACAGGGCAGACAGGGCTTTGGTTTAATGTCTCATCTGAAAGACATCTGACAGTGCAGCAGTTGCTCAATACTGCACTGAAGTGTTAGCCTAGAGTATGTGCTCAAGTCTCAGGAATGGGTCTTAAACTCACAACCTTCTGTCTCAGAGGCAAGAGTGCTAACACTGAGCCAAATCTGACATCTGATATCTTCATTTAAAGACACAAAAATAACTTTACCTTTAAATTTAAATGTTGTTTCCCCTAAATTCCCCATTTTATTTGCATTCAGTATTTGAAAATGTGTGTGTGTGCACGTGCGTGCACCTTGGGAGAGGTGTAAGCAGAAACCATAACAGCATCCACCTACTTCTGTTACTGGTTTTTTGGTTTTAAGGAACAGACCAAGTATAATGCTGGATGTGGAGCCACAAATAGGTACTGCAATCATTTATACTATTCATTCCCAATTATTCCCCAAAGGTAACATTCTTAGTCCTAATCAAAAATGTACATGTTTTTAGTCAAATCCAATTTCCCTAGTACACTGTAAAACATTGAATCTAATAACTTTATCCAATTCATTAGATTTCTCTGAGGTGAGAAGTTAAAGACCTGAAAGTTCAGACTTCAGGGTACAGAAATCAAAGCTTCCAAATCTCTCCAGCTGAGTTCAATACACATGTGTTGGCCCACTACATGAATTGGAATGAATGTAGTCCCTTTAACCTTTTCTGTACTGAAAGACCTTTTTACCACCAAATGCACATACCTTTTATATCATACAGAAGGATATGCTGATGGCGTTAGATGAAGGGTGGGAGGATACTCGTGCGGGGCATAAACATTGGCATGGACCTGTTGGGTTGAATGGCCTGTTTCTGTGCTGTACATTCTATGTAAAAAAAATTTCCTTCAGATATTCCATGTAAATTTTACAGATTCCATAACAACTATTTATAGCCAGGAATTGTTTTAAATTTCTAGGCAAGTTCCATCAATTTTATGCATGAATTGCTGGAATTGTGTCAAGTATGGGATTAAACAGATATTGACCTGGTCCAGATAGGTGTGCCCCGAGTGCCTTTTCTCGCTGTATATATAAGTGAAAATACTTTATGCATGTATCAGTTTGGGCTTAACTATAAGACCATTTCTAAATTCAAGACTACATAACATATTTAAAAGCACATGACCACAACTAGCATAAAATATTTCTTCCAAATGAAACATTTTCCTGACGTTAAGAACATTTTAACATCCTACAGAGCTCACAACAAAAGTTTCCTTAGTGCAGACTTCCAGTCAGGTCCTTTTTATTTATACACACACACACACACACACACACACACACACACTTACTTTATTTGAACACCATAATTAGGTAAAACCTTAAAAGCACATCTTGTAATCAGTGTAGAAGAATGGGAGCTGTCTTCGCATTGCAATCATCCTTGATCACAGCCACAAAAGAGAACAAATACGTCTTCAATAGTTCCAATTGCAAATATACTTCACCATAATTGAATCAACACAGAATAGCCGAGCATTAATCGAGAAAGTTCAAATCTTACAGTTCTATTCTATTGTCCCCATTAATCTTCAAGAACAGATACAAAATTTGGGAAGGGGTAGTCTTCAATTGGATTACAAACTATGAAGCCATAAGATAACATCAAGCAATACAAAATGATTCCTATAAATTTACATTTTGAACAGCTTCTGGTAGGCAAACACTGCTGGAGTGTCTGGAACTGTCCTGCATATTTTCAACAGTCCCAACAATGCATATAGAGACAATCAATATTTTAGGAGTCCAGTTCTCAAAATAAAAAGAAAACAGACCTGTGAGTCACTTTAGACTTGTTATTCCATGTGCTTCTGGGCTTTCATTCACAAACTGGTTGTGGGATTTTGCCAGAGCTAAGATTCAGTGCTATGCCCTGTCTCCTATTCTTGACCTCCCTTCCACCAGAATTAACTATCAGGAAGCAGGACTATCCTAGTTTACAAACAGCATATAAAGGGCCCTATAAAATTATATTTGTTTAATAGAACTATTGGTGCTAACATTTTTCCCTCTCTTCCGAGGAGGAAGTGCCTTGCCTTCAATTGGTATTTGAATCAAGAACTCACCTTTACTTTGTGGTGCAGTACATTGTCATATTCTTGACAGCAGCTCTTGAGCAAGGCATTGGTTGGAACTGTTGCCCAACACAAAAACTAGTAAGTAACATTGTCCTGGTGAATGATGATCCATAGCACAAAACTAACCCCAATTCGCCAAATTAGAAAAAAGTCTTCCTGGTGCAAGTAAGTAGTATTCTGAGGTTGAAGTTAATGTTGGAGCAGAGTAAATGGAGCTCCTTCATAGAACTGGATGTTGATAGTGGGTGATCAAAGTGGGATAGTGTTTCATCCCTCATCGCAATTAGCACATAAATTTGAACAAAAATATTTTTGAAAAATTGTCCTGGCTTTCCACATGCTGCTCATCACACACACTTTTTGGTCACAACGCAAGCAAGTATAAAATAAGGCAACCAGATTCTGTTCTAATCGAGGCAACTGAAAGCAAGTCTCAGTCCACTACAAATGCGAGGCAGCCTAAGATGAGTTTGGAGTGCACATGAGTAAATGTACATAATGAGGTAAATAAGGTTGGTGAGCTGCAGGCACAAGTCGCCACATGGGACTATGATTATAGTGGCAATATCAGAGATCTGGCTCAAAGAAGGGGAGGAATGGGGATTTAATATTCCTGGCTACAAGGTATTCAGGAAAGATAGGGACAGAAAGAAAGGAAGGGGGGGGTATTGATCAAAGAAACTATTATAGCACTGGAAAGGGATGATGTAGTTGAGGGTCAAAGACAGAATCTATTCAGTTAGAATTAAGGAACAATAGGAGGAGCTATTACACCACTGGGTGTATACCATAGGTCACCAAATAGTGGGAAGGAGGTAAGAGGAGCAAATTTGCAGGCAAATTACAGAAAGAAGAAAGAACTATATAGAGTAGTGATAATGGGGGACTTCAATTATCCCAATATAGACTGGGACAGTAACAGTGTAAAGGGCATAGAGGGGCACGAATTCCTGAAATGTGTATAAGAAAACTTTCTTGACCAGTGTGTTTCCAGCCCAATGAAGGAAGCAGTGCTCGATCTAGTTCTGGACAATGAAGTGGGGCAAGTGGAGCATATTTCAGTGAGGCAGCATTTGGGAAACAGTAATCATTATATTAGGTTTGTAAAAAAGGACAAGGAACAATCAAGTGTGAAAATATTTACTGGAGGAGGACTAATTTCAGTGAGTAAAAAGGGATCTTGCCGAGGTGGATTGGAATCAAAAATTGGTAGGAAAAACAGTAAGTGAACAATGGGAGGCCTTCAAGGAGGAAATGGTTCGGGTACAGAATAGGGGGATGTGAAGGGCATTCAAAGCTAGAGAATAGATTAGCAGCTAACATAAAAGGGAACTCAAAAGTCTTTTATAAACATATAAATAGTAAAAGGGTAGTCAAAGGAAGGGTGGGACCGATTAAGAACAAAAAAGGAGATCTTCTTGTGGAGGCAGAAAGCATGGCTAAGGTACTAAATGAATACTTTGCATCGGTCTTCGAGAAGAGGATGCTGGAAAGGTAGCAGTAAAGGAGGAAGTAGTAGCAATATTTATTTTTATCCTATCCAAAAAAGAGGTATTTAAAAGATTGACAGTACTCAAAGTAAATAAGTCACCTGGTCCAGATAAGATGCATCCTAGGTTGCTGAAGGAAGTAAGGGTGGAAATTGCAGAGGCTGCGGCCACAATCTTCCAATCCTCCTTAGACATGGAGGTAGTGCCAGAGGATTGGAGGATTTTAAATGTTACACCCCTGTTCAAAAAAGGGGAGAGGGATAAACCCAGCAATTACAGGCCAGTCAGCCTAATGTTGGTGACTGAAAATTTTAGGGACACTAATCTGGGCAAAATTAATTGGCACTTGGAAAAGTATGGGCTAATAAATGGAAGTCAGCACGGATTTATTAAAGGAAAATTGTGTTCGACTAACTTGATTGAGTTCTTTGGTGGAATAACAGAGAGCGATGATGAGGGTAGTGCAGTTAATGTTGTTTATATGGACTTTCAAAAGGCATTTGATAAAAGTACCACACTTGTTAGCAAAATTAAAGCTATGGCCTTAAAGGGACAGTGGCAGCATGGATACAAAATTGGCTGGTGAACGGTTATTTTTCAGACTGGAGGGAAGCACTTGAAATGCCATAGCATACAAGGCTACGGACCAAATGCTGGAATATGGGATTAGAGTAGACAGGGCTGATGGCCGGCGCGGACACGATGGGCCGAAGGGCCTCTATCCGTGCTGAAAAAAAAAAGTATACAGTGGTGCTCCCCAGGAGTCCGTATTAGGACCAATGTTCTTTTTGATATATATTGATGACCTGGATTGGGTATTCAGGGTATCATTTCAAAGTCTGCAGATGACACAAAACTCTGAAATGTGGTAAACAATGTGGAAAATAGTAACAGACTTCAAGAGGACATACACATGGCAGATGAAATTTAAAGCAGAAAAGTGTGAAGTGATACAGTTTGGTAGGAAGAATGAAGAGAGGCAATATAAACTAAATGGTACAATTTTAAAGGGGGTGCAGGAACAGAGAGACCTGGGGGTGAACGTACACAAATCTTTGAAGGTGGCAGGACAAGTTGAGAAGGCTGTTAAAAAAGCATATGGGATCCTGGGCTTTATTAATAGAGGCATAGAGTACAAAAGCAAGGAATTATGCTAAACCTCAATATAACACTGGTTCGGCATCAGCTGGAGTACTGTGTTCAATTCTGGGCACCACACTTTAGGAAGGATGTCACGGCCTTAGAGAGGGTGCAGAAGAGATTTACTAGTATGGTACCAGGGATGAGGGACTTCAGTTATGTGGAGAGACTAGAGAAGCTGGGGTTGTTCTATTTAGAACAGAGAAAGTTATGGGGAGATTTGATAGAGGTGTTCAAAATCATGAACAGTTTTGACAGAGTAAACAAGGAGAAACTGTTTCCAGTGGCAGAAGGGTCAGTAACCAGAGGACAGAGATTTACGATGATTGGCAAAAGAACCACAAGGAAACATTTTTTTAAATGGAGCAAGTTGTAATGATCTGGAATGCACTGTCTGAAATGGTGGTGGAAGCAGATTCATTAGTAACTTTCAAAAGGGAATTGGATAAATACTTGAAGGGAAAATAATTCAGAGCTAAGGGGAAAGAGCAGGGGAGTGGGACTAATTGGATAGCTCTTTCAATGGAACTAATGGCCTCTTTCTGTCTGTACCTTTCTATGATACAAGGCACTGACTCAATGTGAAGCTTCCCAAGAGAAAATGGAAACAAATCTAAAATACAAAGCCACCCTTCACTGTCTAGGCACACAGGAAGGACTGTCATTTGGATGAGGTACTAGAGGGCTACCAGTATCTCAGATTTCAGAAGAGGAGAATAAAGGGGATAGAGAAAGAAGAAAGGGAGCAGGAGCAGCACTATTAATTAGAGACACTATCATAGCACTACAACATAAGGATTTAAATAGAAAAGTGGCCTAAACAAAATCCTTTTGTATTAAGCTTAAGAACAGCATGGAATGGCTCCAATTACTGGGAGCATATTACCCACTGCCAAACAGTGCAAAGGAAATTGTGGATGAAATCTGTGGACAAATTAAAGATGCAAGTATGAAAAATAGTCCTAATTGTAGATTTAACTTTCCAAAAATAGACTGGGATATAGAAAATAATTGCAGTGAGAAAAATGATACTTTTTCAGTGTGTTCAGGACTGTTTCCTCAGTTAATACATTGTTACTCCAACAAGGAAGGAAGCACTACTTCAAATGATCCTGCGCAGAGCCCTTTAAGTGTCTCCAATCCAAGAGGTTGTCAGGACAGGTTTTGTGCGGGCCAGGCATGGAGGTCATCCTCTCAGCTTGTGCCGATATTGTGCTCCTCCCTACAGGGGATCCTGTTGACTTGTGAAGGATGCAAGCACGGCAACCTCACTCACCTCCTGTACCTGAAAGTCTACTTGAGCCCTGCTGCGGATGCCTGGCTGGCCAACTGAAGTGAGCTGCGTATTAGAGGAAGGGTATAAAATCAATGGAAAATGTGCAGCATGGATTTACTAGGACATTACAAAGGATGAGGTACAGCTACGAAGAGAGGTCTTCAAGATTATAAAGGGTTACAAGATAGGGTTATAATTTCCACTGCCAGTGAGACAGTAATGAGGGGTACAAATTTAAAATAGTCATAAAAGAATGAAAGGTGGGGTGGAAGAAATGTATTTACAGAGGGTGATTAGAATGTGGAATTCTTAGTCAAACCACTTTTGAAGCAGAGTCCATAATAAATTATTTTATAAGGGAATTAGATAGTTGCTGAAAAAAGGGAATATTAAAACATATGTGGAGCAACCAGGAATATGGGAATAGACTGGATGGTTCTTGTGCCAAATGCCCTGTTTCTGTGTTGTAACATTTTACGATTCTATGAAAAAGGCGGCATTTTTTTATTTAAGCAAGTGAGGTTCTTGTCAGTGGTCATTATGAAGCTAACTACAGACAACCACAAGATAGAACCATCATGCTTTACCCTCTGCTGGATCGCTCAGCTATTTATCCATGGCCATTCCTCCATTCAGATATTTCTGTTCACATTCCTATAATTTCAGTTTTGATCTTCTATGTGGCCTGTTCCTATATGGGGTTTATTCCATCACCTTCTAATAGGTATCAATCTTCAACTATATACCAAACAAGTCCTTCCCACTGCAATCTTATCCTTAGAAGATATTTTCTACTGCATGAAAGCCTCTCCTTTCCATTATTTCAGACCTCCCACCCAATATCTAACTTCCTCCTTCCAGAGTTGTTTCCAAAATCATTTACTCTTTGGTTCTGTGCATTCACCAAACTCTCAGCCTCATACAAAACCATTGATAACAATAGCCTCAAACACTGACTCTCCTTTTCACATCATCCACGGTGGTTTCCACTGTCAGTCAAGAATACTTCAAATTTCTTTTCTATTTTGTATCTCTTCTATAGCTTCCCAGGAACATAAACTGATCCACCACTTCTACCTTCTCAGCATTTATGTCCAATTCATTTATCCTTCTGTGCTTTTTCTTGTATTACGAACATGGCCTTGGACTTTGGGAAGGTGATACTGACCAACCTCTTCAGCACCTTGACATCATCTTGACAGCAAACAAGGATCCAGCCACAACAACGTTATCATTCACATATTCCAAGTCCATGGCCTATCCTTACACTTTCACACTCATCCCTTCAGTTCAATATCTTCCCATTACTTCATTCATACCACAGTCCATGACAATACTGAACCAAGTTGATGGCAAGGTACAGTGTTTTGCTCCCCTCTGAACCATTCTTCCAGTCCTTACACAAAACATTTTTCTTCCAATGCTTAAACGTGCTTTTGCTCCTCTGTGTATCTCCTTTAGATGACCGGTAATCTTTGCAGTTATTCCATTCAGTTCCAGCAACTTTCAGGCACCATTTCGCCACAGTGAGCGATGCATCTGCTAAACATCTATGAAATAACAAGAAGAAAGTTCTGGTGCTTGTATCCACAGATCTTTTCCAAACTCCCAGCACTTATCAATCATCAGTCTCATCATGAAAATCTGGTCTGCACGTCCATAAACATTTCTGAACCTATCTTCTTGGTTTTGTGTCTCCACTTTTGGCAATAAATTCCAAGGTTTCTTAGTGTCATGCGACCTCAGGTTCAACCATGGTCAAAAAGATTAGTTTGTTAATGACTAAGAGAGGAGGAGCCTCTGTCCTTGGGTACTCCATCCGCAACTGCATAGTTGTGACTTAGCTCTAAACACCTGTACAAATTTCATCACCAAATGTTTGGCTGGGTCAGGACTGACCCCCAAACAGATAGTTATGGAACAATTATAAATTTACTTGGCCTAAAATCTCTCTGGTGTTTCATCATCAAAGGGTAAGCGTCAGATTAAACTTGTGGGAATGCAGTACAAACGGCAAGTTGCAGTGGGTCATGGCCCAATCCCTGTATAAAGCACCGTCACCAGCAAGTTCAGTCCCGCACCACATTAACAAAAATTGTAACAGGGTTACCTATAGTTATATATGAAACTAGGCTGATGATTTCCAACAATGAAATTAAGGAGATGCACACAAAAACCTTACATATTGTAGACCCTATTATTGGGGCTATGAGGATCAACCCAGTAACCACAAGTTTGTGAGCAGGAGTGACCCACATTTTCAGGAGTAAGAAAAATAAATTCTATTTGTTGATTTCCTGTATTCTTTCATTCCAAAGTTCTTGTTTTCTCCTGGGCCATTTTCTTCAAAATATACATCACCTGCATTTTTACTTTTTTAATCTTGTTTTCCTGTTTTGCCTTTTAAACTTCCCTGAATCTAATCCTTCCTTCCAACTACTGAGTAAGTAAAGGCAGCATCCAATGATATGCCACGTCATGTAGAGCAGAAAGTGCCAGGTCTGTACTGTGTGTTCTCCTTTTACATCTGGCTAATTTATCTCCTGACTTTCTCTTTACTTATTATGTTTTGCTACTAAAAAATTACCTGCATGTCCTGAAGTCATCTAACCTTCTGTCATTTTCTTACTGTTATCTGTCTGAAGGGACTGCAAGCTTATCTGTTCCCATCTGTTCAATTCTGGGTGGACTTGGGACAGGCAGGAAAATCAGGTGGAGAACTGTTCCACTGGCTCCCCACAGTCACGTCCAGGGTTTTCCATCCGAAAGCGTGTGTTGAACAGGTCACCCAAGTATACTGTGCATCTTAAAAGGGTACATTAATGACAAGAAAAGGGAAACGGGGAGGGGATGGAAAATCGCAGGTCATTGGGGCAGACAGAAATCCCATCCTGCCAAAGTCTGTGGTGACATTTCACCGAAATGCAAAATTGTGGTAGGCAACAAACCCTGGATATACGACTGCATGTTTTCATACCTGACTTCCAGGTAACACGTTCCTGCAGCTGTCGTCCCAGACTTCAAGTTTCCTTATCAGCTGTACAACAGGCAACTGTACAACAGGCAACTGCCTTCGACATGCTGCAAGAATCATTACTGAATAGCTTGCAGTGTGCCAGTCACCTTGATGTTCTAGACATCCAAGTCCAATGCTGCATGCCAGGCTTACTCACCACCAACTACTTAATCTGAGTCCTCATGAGTGACTTTGGCAAAGTCCTCATTATGAGATCTAATCCCTCTCCAGAGTGCTGAATGACAGATCATTATAGGCTGGAATATCCCTCCTCCCTTCAACTACTTTCATATTTTGCTTTAAATTTAAATTGCAGGTTGGTCCTGGATCTCATCTATGGACCACATAAACCCTTCAGTTGCACATCTCAGAGTTTCAAACCACAAAGAACTGCTTCGACATGCAAATGCAATAAGCTCACTGAAGACAGACAAGATAGATCAAAGTGCAATCCCAAAGAGCTACGTTCAAGCTAACGTTGGCATCCAACAGAACCCCCAAGTACTCATTGAATCAACAACTGAGACAGACATCCTTACATCCTCCAATCAATACTTTAGACCTCCCATCTTGAACCCTACAAAAATGTAGTACTGTACTTGAGAATTCACCACTATATCCCACTGTTGAACCCTTTGTTTAAGATGCAAACGGAGCACACCAAGTCGCCAGGCCAGTCTGCCAACAACACAATACTGACGAAAATGATCACGATTCTTTGATAAATACCTGGAAAAGACATCCTGAATCCATCCTTTAAGATGCTACTCAACATATCATTGCTCAAGATCTTAAATAGGATGGGTTCCTATTAATAATACTCCGATTAATAGGGTTTTCAACTCATTCTCTATCCCCTACCTAATAAAATGCATTTTTATATATTTTTTGTATTATGATTTAACAGGACACAATTCAATCATAGAATCATTTGAAGTGCTCAAACAAATTCAGTATTTCAAGCATTTCCTTTAAAAAAAATCAATTGCTGCAGGAATTTTTAGATACACTATGAAGAAAAATAGCTGTTCAACCTACCCTTGGAACAAAACTCCCACCCTCAATTTGTTCTGATTGACGAAGAAATTAGCAGGCAGCCTCAAAGCAGCTGCCACATAGCCAGCAGATGTGTCCATCAAAAGTCACTTCCTCTTCAAAGTTACACTGACATAAGACAGGCTGTCTTGCCTCACTTTGTTTACAATGGTGGCCGGTTGGCAGCGGGGTGTGAAGGTGCGCGTGGCAAACCCGTATGAACAAAACTTACCGTTTCCAACGCGATCACATGTTGACCGATGATAATTAACGTCCTCAGGGTTTCGCGGCCAGCAGCTAGCCTGATTGACAGGCTGGCTGCTGTCAGGAGCTGCAACGCGAGGTGGGTGGGTGGGGGGTGCCGGAAAAAGAGAGAGTGAGACGTCATCTGGCGCTGGAACGGCAGACCGGGGGGGGGGGGGGGGGTGGGGGTGGGGGGAGGGGCGGGCACGCACCGGAGCAGGTTGCAAAGGTAGGTTCATTTAGTGTTTTCACTTCCTTGCATGATTTTTTAAGTTAATTTATTTAGTTTGTTTTCCCTGAACCGGCCCTTCACGCCTGGTTTCATCAGGCATGAATCAGAAGCAGTGGGCAAACTGCCCAGTAAGTTAAAAATCTTTCTAATCCCTTCATCTGTCACAGGTAAAGTGTCTTAAGTACCTCAGGTACATTTGGCTCTTTAACTGTCATCCTGACAGCTTTAACATAGCCCCCCCTGCCCCCAATGCACCTGCCTCCTAAAATCACCTCCTTTGAGTGTGACAAACACATGCAAGGAATCTTGCATTAGGAATCTTATGGAACTCGTCATCCTCTAAGAAATTTAATTAGCCAACTTATAATTTCCATTTCTATTCTGCTGCTTGCATTATTTTAATTTCATTCATAACATATTGCTGAAAACTCTGATCCACAATTCTGATGGGTTAACTAACACATTGCCGTGTTTATAATTAAAAAGCTTATTAATTTCACCTCTAACCACTTCATTATAAAAATTGATTAATTTCAGTTATATTAATAAATACTTGAGACTGTCACATATGGGATGTGCATGAATTATCAACAATTATATTACATTGGACACACAAACAATTTTAATTCATAACCAAAATCAATATCCAGCTAGACTGTGATTGAAAAATCTCTGCTAAATTCATACAGGGCTCATTGAGTCAGTTTTGTTTGTCTTGTCGCAATATCATAGGAGGTACAGCACAAGAGGCCGCCATTCGGCCCATCATGCCTGCACCAGCTCTTTGAAAGAGCTATTCAATTAGTCCCATTACCCTGTTCTTTCACCATAGCCCTGTACATTTTTTCCCTTTAAGTATTTATCCAATTCCCCTTGTGAAAGTTACTATTGAATCTGCTTCCACAACCCTTTCAGGCAGTGCATTCCAGATCATTACAACTCGCTGCGTAAAAAAATGTTTCCTCATGTCGCCTCTGGCTCTTTTCCTGATTACCTTAAATCTGTGTCCTCTGGTTACCAACCCTTCTACCACTGGAAACAGTTTTTCCTTGTTTACTCTGTCAAAACTGTTCATGATTTTGAACACCTCTATCAAATCTTCCCATAACCTTCTCTGTTCTTAGGAGAACAACCCCAGCTTCTCCAGTCTCTCCACATAACAAATCCCTCATCCCTGGCACCATTCCAGTAAATCTCTTCTGCACCATCTCTAAGGCCTTCACATTCTTCCTAAAATGTGGCACCCAAAATTGAACACAATACTCCAGCTGAGGCCTAACCAGTATTTTGTAGAGGTTTGGCATAACTTCCTTGATTTTGTACTCAATGATTTTATTAATAAAGCCCAGGATCCCATATGCTTTTTTAACAGCCTTCTCAACTTGTCCTACCACCTTCAAAGATTTGTGTATGTGCACCCCAGGTCTCTCTATTCCTGAACCCCCTTTAAAATTGTACCGTTTAGTTTATATGCCTCTCCTCATTGTTCCTACCAAAATGCATCACTTCACACTTCTCTGCGTTAGACCTCATCTGCCATGTGTCTGCCCATTTCACTGGTCTGTCTATGTCCTCCAGTATGTCTATGTCTGTTACTATCTTCCACATGGTTTACTACAATTCCGAGTTTTGTATCATCTGCAAATTTTGAAATTATACCCTTTATATCCAAGTCCAGGTCATCAATATATGTCAAAAAGTGCAGTGGTCCTATTACTGACCCCTGGGGAACACCACTGTATACTTCCCTCCAGTCTGAAAAGCAACCATTCACCTCTACTCTGCTTTCTGTCCCTTAGCCAATTTTGTATCCTTGCTGCCACTGTCCCTTTAATCCCATGGACTTCAATTTTGCTAACAAGTCTATTATGTGGTACTTTATCAAATGCCTTTTGAAAGTCGAAATATATATCAATTGCACTGTTCTCATCAATCCTCTCTGTTACTTCATCAAAGATCCTAATCAAGTTAGTCAAACATGATTTTCCTTTAACAAATCCATGCTTTCATTTATTAGCCCATACTTTTCCAAGTGCCAATTTATTTTGTCCCAGATTATTGTCTCTAAAACCTTCCCCAGCACTGACTGGCCTATAATTGCCAGGTTTATCCCTCTCCCCATTTTTGAACAGGGGTGTAACATTTGCAATCCTCCATTTGAACCATCCACATCCCCATACAGAAAGATGGTGGTCAAATTCTCTTTCAAAGAACCTTTCTGCTTTGGCAAACCTGTGCTTGGAGGAAAGCTTTATTATAATGAACTCCTCTGTTATGATGGCCTTCAGGTGCTCTCGCAATACAGGGTCCGGTCAGAATCAGTGGATCTATTGCCATCACTACAGCTGATCTTTGAAGGAACAAGAATCTCATCTGAAACCTAAATTAAATGTTACTATTAAAGATTTTATAATTAAATTCCAACTGTAGCTCCCATGGTGGCCTACTGAGTAAATCAACCACTTGGTTTAATGTATCATGTGAGCCACATGGACCAGTAAGACCCCTAGTTCCACCCCCAGTCTGCACTAATTGAATGGCGGAACAGGCTCGAGAGGCTGAATGGCCTCCTCCTATTCCTATGCTTCTAACAACAATTTGTAGCAGAGACTTCACGTTCTAACCACCCTTTTGTGCAAAGAGTATTTTTATAACCTCCCTTTTAATTCTTTTTGTGATCTTAAATTTGTGTCCTCTCATTACCATCTGACCAAGCAGTACAAATTGTATCACTATTTGTCTCATTATAACCCTTCATAATCTTGGAAGACCTGTCAGTTTACCTCTTAACCTTCTCCGCTCTCGAGGAAAAAAAGCCCTAACTTCTCAAATCTTTCCTTGTAACATCTGGCAACATCTTTGTAAATCTACGCTGCAACTTTTCCATTGATTTTATAGCCTGCCATTAAGACAGCCCAAAACTGTACACCAACTTTACAAAGTTCTTTACAGTTTCAACATTGCCTCCTTGCTTTTGTACTTTATGCCTCTAGACATAAAACCAGTGATTCCACTTGCGTTTTATGGCCTTGTCTATTCGCACTGTCACCTTAAATGAGTAGAAGGACCTTTGTGTGCTTATCTGCACACAAAGGTCCTTCTACTCCTCTATACCCATTTAAGGTGCATTTCCTTTCCCTATCGTTATTTCCAAAATATATTACTTAAACTTTTCTACTTGAACCACATCTGCCCGGCCTGCTTGCCTCATCTACGTGTTCCCCAGGGGTCGGTGTTGGGATCACTGCTTTTCTTGATATATATTAATGACTTGGACTTCAGTGTACAGGGCACAATTTCAAAATTTGCAGATGACACAAAACTTGGAAGGGTGGTAAACAGTGAGGAGGATAGTGATAGACTTCAAGGGGATATAGACAAGCTGGTGGCACGGGCAGACACGTGGCATATGAAATTTAATGCAGAAAAATGCTAAGTGATACATTTCGGTAGGAAGAATGAGGAGAGGCAACATAAACGAGAGGGCACAACTGTAAAAGGGGTACAGGAACAGAGAGATCTGGGGGTATATGTGCACAAATTGTTGAAGGTGGCAGAGCAGGTTGAGAAAGCGGTTTAAAAAAAAGCATACGAGATCCTGGGCTTTATAAATAGAGGCATACAGTACAAAAGTATGGAAGTCATATTGAACCTTTATAAAACACTGGTTCGGCCACAACTGGAGTATAGAGAGAAACTGTTCCCATTGGCGGAAGGGTCAAGAACCAGAGGACATAGATTTAAGGTGATTGGCAAAAGAACCAAAGGTGATATGAGGAAAAACTTTTTTACACAGCGAGTGGTTAGGATCTGGAATGCACTGCCAGAGGGGATAGTGGAGGCAGATTCAATCATGGCCTTCAAAAGGGAACTGGATAAGTACTTCAAAGGAAAAAAATTGCAGGGTGGGGGAGTAGGACTAGCTGGATTGCATTTGCATAGAGCCGGCGTGGACTCGATGGGCCGAATGGCCTCCTTCCGTGCTGTAATCTTTCTGATTCCTGTGTTCTCATCAATTTGCAATATCCCTCCTCCAATTTGCTATCAACAAATTTCAAAAATTTTCCCTCACTTTCGCATACATACTAAGAGTGGCCGCAACAGAAAATCCTGTGGCAGACTAGTTACATCTTTCCATCCAAGAAACTTCGCTTTTATCGTAAACTTTGCTTTCTGCCTCCAACTATTTCTCTATCTATGTAGCTACATTCCCCTACACCATTATCTTTGCCACAAGCCTCTTGCATGGTACCAGGGCTTTTTCACTAAGTTGCTACATTCCGCAGTTGGCCCTGCCTTGGGCAGATTTTGGTGCATGCTCTAGTGCTGTGCTGAGCCAGTGATCAAGGCCATCTTGAGTGGCTCTTTGAGGGAAGCAAAACAAAGACACTATATCCCGCTCAATTACCAATGCTCTACCTACCTCTCCGCACCTACCTGACTGATGCTCTGCGTGCTTTTGTAATGCTGCCGAAGTCTCCCATCTTGCAATTCCACCATTGAGTCCACGCCTATGTCTCAGTCAGGGCAAGTGCATTACTGGAACTTGCCTGGCTCATTAGCATTTTAATCACCTTCCAAAACAGTGCTTCTTTTTAAACTTATGTGAATACAAATGGCTTTAAAAATAAAAAAATTAAACATAACTCTTCTCCAAACACTTGGTTTTAACAATACCAAATTTAAATGCAACTCTTCGCCAAATCCTTCCTGTGGAAAATAAAGTGATCAAAATTCCTGAAATGTGACAATCCCTATGGTTTTTTTATACAGGTATTTTGAGCGAGAAAGAATATATGTGCAAAAATATTCACCATCTAGACATTATTTCTGCTTCAAATTCCTCTCTTTATAATTGTCTTAATTTTTTCCATTTTAGAAGTGGCAGCCTTATTTTCCAATGAGTACTATAATTTTGAATCAATATTGAATCAATATGTGCTTTTATAACCCAATAGTGCTGATTCTCTCCTCTCAGGCCTACATCCAAGGATTCTAAAAGAGGTGGCTGCAGAGATAGTGGATGCATTGGTTGTGATCTTCCAAAATTCCCTAGATTCTAGAACGGTCCCAGCAGATTGGAAGGTAGCAAATATGACCCCGCTATTCAAGAAAGAAGGGAGAGAGAAAACAGGGAACTACAGGCCAGTTAGCCTGGCATCCAATCGTCGGGAAAATGCTGGAATCCATTATTAAGGAAGTGGTAACAGGGCACTTAGAAAATCATATATGATTAGGCAGAGTCAACATGGTTTTATGAAAGGGAAATCATGTTTGACAAACCTATTGGAGTTTTTTGAGGGTGTAACTAGCAGTGTAGATAAAGTGGATGTTGTATATTTGGATTTTCAAAAGGCATTCGATAAGGTGCCACATAAAAGTTGTTACACAAGATAAGGGCTCATGGGGTTGGGGGTAACATATTAGCATGGATAGAGGATTGGTTAACAGACAGAAAACAGGGGGTAGGAATGAACGGGTCATTTTCAGGCTGGCAGGCTGTAACTAGTGGGGTACCACAAGGATTGGTGCTTGGGCCTCAGCTATTTACAATCACACTGATGACTTAGATGAAGGGACCGAGTGTAATGTATCCAACTAGGTGGGAAAGTAAGCTGTGAGGAGGACACAAAGAGTCTACAAAAGGATATAGACAAGTTAAGTGAGTGGGCAAGAAGGTGGCAGATGGAGTATAATGTGGGGAAATGTGAGATTATTCACTTTGGTAAGAAGAATAGAAAAACAGAATATTTTCTAAATGGTGAGAAACTTGGGTGTCCTCGTACTAGAAACACAAAAAGTTAGCATGTAGGTACAGCAAGCAATTAGGAAAGCAAATGGAATGTTGGCCTTTATTGCAGGGGTAAGGAGTACAAAAGTAAGGAAGTCTTACTACAATTTACAGGGCTTTGGCGAGACCTGGAATACTACATACAGTTTTGGTCTCCTTATCTAAGGAAGGATATACTTGCCTTGGAGGCGGTGCAGCGAAGGTTGACTAGATTAATTCCTGGGATGAGAGGGTTGTCCTATGAGGAGAGGTTGAGTAGAATGGGCCTATACTCTCTGGGGTTTAGAAGAATGAGAGGTGATCTCATTGAAACATATAAGACTATGGAGGTGGGGGGGGGGGCTTAACAGGGTAGATGCTGAGAGGTTGTTTCCCATGGCTGGAGAGAATAGAACTAGGGGGCACAGTCACAGGATAAGGGGTCAGCCATTTATGACTGAGACGTGGAGGAATTTCTTCACTCAGAAGGCTGTGAATCTTTGGAATTCTCTACCCGAGGACTGTGGATGCTGAGTCATTGAATATATTCAAGGCTGAGATAGACAGATTTCTGGAATCTAGGGGAATTAAGGGGTATGGGGATCGGGCAGGAAAGTGGAGTTGAGGTTGAAGATCAGCCATGATCTGACTGAATGACGGAGCAGGCTCAAGGGGCCATGTGGCCTATTCCTGCTCCTATTTCTTATGTTCTCGGTCTCACAAATAAATAGGCAACAATTGAAGAATGTCAAACTTTGTAGACAATATTTTAATATTAATTACATTGGGGGATCAATGCAAGTTTTATTGTGATTAAATAGAATTATTCATTTATTCAATATATGGCCATTTTCCACCACTGCCTCATTTTAAGAATGTTTGCTCGTCTCTCTACATTTCCGATTGTTTCTTAGAAATGGTGCTTAGCTTCTACTGGGTACGTCCCTACCAGCACAGCCAAGATTGGGAACACTTGGCACCTTATGGCATAGCACATTATAGCACCAAAGAACTTCTAGCATTAATTTTCACAATGTGAATTTTAAAAACACTATACAATCAATAATTTCCCTACTGATACTTTCCAAGATGTAATGTAACCTTATAATAATGACCCAGAGTTGCCATGTAGAGTTACTAGAGGTTGTAGAGGATTCACTGGCATGGTTAACAAACTAACAAAAACGATGCACTATGTTCACTTACTAGCGTCAGCTTGCAGGCATCAGCATTACTGCAGACTAAATCACCAAAGTGGGAGTGTGTACAAAGACATCCTTATACAACATAAACAAAAACTCCCTCTTGCTAACAAAAATGAAAATGATGCAGTGGCTGGGTTTCTGCTCCCACAATTGAAACAATTTAAGAGTATGTTAAAGTTAGATGGTTAAAGACAGTAGGTATTCAGCTTTTGTAAATCCCAGTTATTTTTGCACCACACCTTTAAGGCAGGTTTCACTGCACAGTCAATGGCATATATTCAGATGAATTTTCAACATGTGTACGATTTCACCAAATCAACGTTTTTTTTGACTTAGCATTAAAAGGTGTTTCACTTATCATAGATAGAATCATAGAATGATACACACAGAAGGGCACCATTCGGCCCATCATGCTTGCTCTTTAAAAGAACTATCCAATTAGTCCCACTCCCCTGCCCTTTCCCCATAGCCCTGCAAATTTTTCACCTTCAAGTATTTATCCAATTCCCTTTTGAAACTCATTATTGAGCCGTTTCAGGCAGTGCATTCCAGATCATTACAATTCGTTGCGTAAAAAGATTTCTCCTCATCTTGCCAATTATCTTAAATCTGTGCCCTGACCCTTCCGCCACTGGAAACAGTTTCTCCTTATTTACTCTATCAAAACCCTTCATGAGTTTGAACACTCTATTAAATCTCCTCTTAACCATCTCTGTTCTAAGGATAACAATCCCAGCTCTTCTAATCTCTCCACGTAACTGAGTCCCGCATCCCTGGTACCATTCTAGTAAATCTCTTCTGCACCCTCTCTAAGGATTTGACATCCTTCCTAAAGTGAGCTGTGCAGAACGGGACACGATACTCCAGCTGGGACCTAACCAGTGATTTTGAAAGGTTTATCATAAGGTCCTTGCTTTTGTACTCCATGCCTCCATTTATAAAGCCAAGGATCCCATATGCTTTTTTTTTATATAACAGCTTTCTCAACTTGTCCCACCACATTTAAAGATTTGTGTTCATACATCCCCAAATCTCTTTGCTCCTGCACCCCCGTTAAAATCTGTATGCAATTCTGGATTCATAGCACACATGGAATCTTGGAGATATGTTTCATTTCTCTGCAACTTTTCATCTCTCTCAACATTTCATAAGAATTTAAATGACTTTAGAATTTTATTTTAAACGTGATACAATCCAAACACATCACACCAAACAGAGGGGAACTTTCCAGCTCAGCACACTGGCATTCCAACCCCTTTTTCCACAGAGGAACAGAACATGTGCCCAGACATACAATTTGAATCATGCCTTCATGACAAAGTGCCACACACAGCGAGAAATGCTTCCAGGCAGGGAGGAAGAAATAGAAAAAAAAATAATGAGATGGACAGGGGCACTGGTAGAGGTCTGGGAGCAGATCACCACCTCATCTTCATGATACTGCAGATAGATGGCGCTGCAAGTGATCACCTACTCCTGTGTTGTATCACATATACACATGAAATGCACTTCTCGTGTATATTTATTTAATAAACATCCACCACAATTATATCCAAGGATTAGTTCCACTGCACTGGTTGCATCAGTTCAGCCACAACTGGAGTATTGGGTCCAATTCTATGCACCGCAATATAGGAAGGATGTGAAGGCCCTAGAGAGGGTGCAGAAAAGATTTACTAGAATGATTCCAGGGATGAGGGACTTTAGCTATGTGGATAGACTGGAGAAGCTGTGGTTATTTTCCTTACAGCAGAGAAGGTTGAGAGGAGATTTGACAGAGGTGTTCAAAATCATGAGGGGTCTAGATAGAGAGAAACTGTTCCCATTGGCAGAAGGGTCGCAAACCAGAGGACACAGATTTAAGGTGATTGGCAAAAGAACCAAAGGCGACATGAGGAAAAACGTTTTTACACAGTGAGTGGTTATGATCTGGAATTCACTGCCTGAAAGGATGGTGGAGGCGGATTCAATCGTGGTTTTCAAAAGGGAACTGGATAAGTACTTGAAGGAAAAAAATTTGCAGGGCTACAGGGAAAAAGGCAGGGGAGTGGGTCTAGCTGGACTGCTCTTGCAAAGAGCCGGCACTGGCTCGACAGGCCAAACAGCCTCCTTCCATGTTGTAACGATTCTACAATTGTACCACTTAATTTTGATGTAAAGCAAAATTGAAACTAACCGACCCTTTAATACTAATCCCCTTCTCCGAAGAACACGATGCCCTTGCAGGGATGTGATGGAAGCATACTGATCAAAGATAAAAGTGAGCTGTAGGAATCTACCTTCATTCTACAGGTTTCAAACATCGTAAAGTAGGCCAAATTTACAAGTGGGAAGTGGCCTGTGCAAGGGACATAAAAACAGTTGTCAAGGCCAGTGCTGTCCAAAAGAAATTGCAACAACACCATTTTAGCCACATGCACTAATTTTAGTAGAAAATGCCTTGCATACACTCACAATACAGGTGAATGTACTTCACGTGTGTATAATTACTTAATAAACATCTACCACCATTCAGTATCCAAGGAAGTAAAGCACTCACGATGATCAAAAAAAATCACTCACGCTATGCTTTTCGTCTTACCATTTTACCAACAAACGCGCAAAAAAGTTGAAGTACACATGCACACACCATGCAAAAATATGAGCATTAAGATCGCATGCCCAATGACAGTGTCTATTACTAATTTTCTAATTACTAATCAGAAATGCAATTAGCCACATCTATATTCCCAATTAGCTTTATGTGGTTAGTGGCTAATGTATTGTACAAAGCTGGTCAAGGCCAATCTACTGAAGATATTGTCATGTACCACAATAACATTTATAAATATATGAAGATTGCTCCTCATGTGGCAGCCCTGCATAAGCTATCAATTCCAAGATGCCCAGAAAGCGATTGTAGGACGAGTGGACTGACCCATAACCTGGCTACTGGACTTCTGCCCTGCAAGATGATAGCAATGTAGGATGCACTCAACCATTTGGCTATCTGCTACTTAATCACTGGTTCTCCTTGGGTCCTTGCACACAGAAAACAAATAACTGTTGAGATTGCCTAAATTGCTGTACAAGAGACGAAACAATTTAGGGCTCTGCAAGCATAATGGAAACAATGTTCCAATTCGGGCACATGGCAACAATTTCCTGACCCAAATGAAACTAGTAAATGACCTTATTTTAAAACTTCGGGTGAGTCTTAAGGACTATCCTGCCAGAAAGCAAAATCAAATTACTGATGATCTACAATAAGGGCTTGCAGTTCAGTAACTCTGCAAAATGAAACCATTAACAACAATGCAGTTTGCTTAACCTTAAAAACTTAAACTCACATCTTCAAAGGGTAAGTATATGAATTTATAAAGAACTATTAAGAGTCCCGGATGGGAACCATAAAAGCCCTATCTACTACACATAATTTCCAAACAGCTTACGCAAAAAGGAATACCAATGGGTGATCAAACACAAATAGGCCGTAAAAGACTGAAATATCTGCATCACAAATCTGAATAGAAGGTTTTTAAAACAACATTGAATAAATGGTGGACATACTGACGAATACGCAAGACGTTACAGGAACACGGCTAAACTTCACAGAAGATCATTACACGAACTTTTTCAAATTTGTGTCATAAGCGCTATTAGTGGAGGTTCTACCTGAATAATAAAGAAAAAAAGAACCTGTATTTATATTGCGCCTTTCACATCCTCCAGATGTCACAAAGCACCTCAAAAGGAATTACTTTTGAAGTGTAATTACTGATCTATAGGCAGCAGCAGCAGCCAACTTGCATACAGCAAGAGATAAATAATCAGTTAATCTGATTTAGTGGTGTTGGTTGAGGGGTATTAGTAGAACTCCCGGCTCATCTTAGAAGAGCGATGGGATCTTTTAAGATCACATGAGCAGGCAGGTGGGGCCTCAGTTTAACATGTCAACCAAAAGACAGCACCACTGACTCAGTATTTCATTGAAGTTTCAGCCTAGATTAAGTGAAGCCCTGGAGTGTGGCTTGAACCCACAACTTTCTGACTCAGAGGCAAGGGTACTATCACTGAGCCAAGCTGACACTCAACAAAATAAGCTAACTATAAGATGGATACGGTACAAAATAGATATATTCTTGGATAGAGAGATTGAAACTAAACTGAAACTTAATAAGGAGGCATACGATAAAACTAGGGTTAACGATTCATCTATACACATTTTGTAAAAAATATGTTTTCACGAACTTCCTGCCCAGCTTCCCATGTCACGATTTTGCGTAATAGTTTACACATCAACACTTACAACAGAAATATAAACATTTAGAATGGCAATTCCCCACATAAACACTTATCACAATCCCATCACCAAACTTCTATGCTTTTTCCGGCTGCCTGCCTGGCCCCTAAGTAGGGCTTCTTTTAATTTCTGACCGCCTCCAACTCAGCCCTGGGCTTTGCTGACTTCCTGGCTGCAAGCTTTGGCCCCACTCTTTCAAAGCAGCTTTCCCTGCCAGCAGCTTTCCACCCTAACTGTTGAAAAATTTACCATCCTCTTGGCCCACATGTTCAGCTTGACCCCAGTCCCTCTCTTCAAAACTTTCAGCTCTTCTTCTCTCCCTTCTCCAACAGGTTCCCAGCTCTGACCCCAACTTTTTAAAACTTTGACAGCGGGGTGTTTCTTCCTCCTTGAACCCTCCTTCAAAACTGCTGCTTTCTTGCAAAATATTCCCAATCTGCAGGTCCCCATCCCCCTGCACCAACTGTTGAAAATGTTGTTCTCTCCACCCTACAGGTTCCCAGCTCTGACCCTTTCCTGGCCCCAAGTTTTTAAAACTTTCCTTTCTCCTCATACTCCAAACCCTGGTCCAGCTCTTTCAAAATTTTGCCTCACTATAGCTTTACATTCGCAACCCTGTCCCAACTGTTTGAAACATTGTCATTAGCTGCCAACTCCTAACTACATTACTATTAAATTGTACTTCCAACAGGCCCCAACCTTCAAAAAAAACTTTTCTTCACCCACCAATTTTCTCATAAGGCTCCCAACCACATACTATGTGCAATGTCAAGAAAGATCTAATAGCACCAAAGAAGCACTTCAGAAAAGATGTGAACGCCTTAGAGAGGATACAGAAGAGATTTACTAGAATGGTTCCAGGGATGAGGGACTTTAGTTACGTGAATAGAGTGGAGAAGCTGGGGTTGTTCTCCTTGGAATAGAGGAGGTTGAGAGGAGATTTGATAGAGGTATTCAAAATCAGGAAGGGTCTAGACAGAGTAGATAGATAAAGAGAAACTGTTCCCATTGGCGGAAGGGTCAAGAACCAGAGCACATAGGTTTAAGGTGATTGGCAAAAGAGGAAGAAGTTTTTTTTAACACAGCGAGTGGTTTTGGATCTGGAATGCATTGCCAGAGGGGGTAGTGGAGGCAGATTCAATCATGGCCTTCAAAAAGGGAATTGGATAAGTACTTGAAAGGAAAAAATATGCAGGGCTACGGGGATAGGACAGGGGAGTGGGACTAGCTGGATTGCTCTTGCAAAGAGCCAGCATGGACTCGATGGGCCGATTGGCCTCCTTCCATGCTGTAACCTTTCTACGATTCTAAAATCATGAGGCGCACTGAAAGTGTAGTGGGGAAGTGAAAATGGTTTAGAAGGGCTAAAGAGAGAAAATAAAAAAGCTAGCAGATAAAACGAGGGCCCTTATAAGCATATTAAAAGTAAAATAGTTAGAGAGGGTCAGGCTGCTCAGACAGGAAAGGGAAAATCTAGGAGGAGGATATGGGAGACCTATTAATTATTTTACAAATGATAGTGAAAGTGAAAACAGTGTACAGAGATGAATGTGGAACAACTGTTAGAGGTGACTGTAGAAAAGTAATTGGTTCTAAAAAAAAAATCAGAACTCAAAAGGCCCCGATGGCATGCTGAAAATGGTATGCGGAGTTGGCAGAGGCTTGGACTACAACTTTTCAATCCTCCTTAAATAAGCACATTGTACTGGGAGCACCAACGTGACATCTGAGTCAAAGGAGGAAGAGATGTATAAACTAGTTAGTCCAACATTAGTTTGGGCAAACTCTTAGAATCCATAATTCAAGATCAAATTAGCGAGCAATTAGAATACAAGGAATAATCAAGGACAGCCACCACGGATCTGTTAAAGGCAAGTAGCAGCGAACAAGTGAATCATGGGAATATAGCACATGTAGTGTATGTGGATTTTCAGAAGTCATTTGATCAGGTGTCTCAAGAAATTTATTATAAAAATTCAGGCATATGGGTATGAGGAAATGTAGCAGCATGGATAGAAAGTTAGCCGACAGACAAGAAAGAAATGGTCAGGGTTAATGGGTGCTAATTGGATTGGAAGTGCGGAGCCTAGGGGTCACTGCTGCGTTCATTTCTTTTCTTTATATAAAGACAATTTGGACATGGGCAGAGAGCATGACATACAAAATTTGCTGATGACAAAAGGCAGGGATTTGGCAAACTGGGAGGAGAACAGAGACAGGTTAGTGAAATAGGCAGAGTAGTGGCAGGTGCAATTTGATGCAGAGAAGTGTACGGTAATGCATTTAGTAGACAAAACTAGAAATGGAAGCATACAGTCAATGGAAAGAACTGAAGAATGTTGATGAACAAGTGGACCTGAGTTGAAATACACAACTCCTTAAAAGTGCAAGTGCATGGAGATAAAGCCATGTAAAAAGGCTAACAGCACTTTGGATTTTATAAATCATGGCATGGGGTACAAGAGTAAAGAGGTAATAATAAATTTGAGCAGGGCCATGGTTAACAGTTACACTACTGTGAGCAGTTTTGGGCACCTCGCTATAGAAAAGACATTAAAGCAATAGAGTGTAGATTCATCAGGATGATACTTGGGATACTATAGATATGAAGAGAGACTTTGAGATACTGGAACTATTTCCACTGGAGCAGAGGAGATTTAGTAGCTTTTTAAAATTATGAAATGTTTTGATAAGGCGAACAGGGAAAGACTGTTTTCTCTGATTGGAAAGCAAGTGTCAATTTAAGGGTCAATTTAAAATTGTCATTAAGAAAGCAAGGAGATGAGTTAGGAAAATTTCCTTAGCAGACAATGCTTTGCCACAGGAAGTAGTTTAGGCAGAGACCATTGCATCTTTTAAGA